>NC_045442.1:105304334-105470237 GCF_002776525.5 Piliocolobus tephrosceles | reverse complement strand
TTTATTTATTTATTTATTTATTTATTTATTTATTTATTTATTTATTTATTTATTGTTTTGGAGACAGGATCTGGCTCTGTTGCCCAGGCTGGAGTGCAGTGGCCTGATCTAGACTCACTGCAACCTCTGCCTCCTGAAAAACCCTGGTTATTTTTAACAAAGGATAAACCATACAATACTAGGAATGAGAGGCAGATCCCTGAAGAACGGGGTATGCAGTTCTGGGAGAGGGAGAGGTATTGGCAGTTAAGTCTTGACCAGGCCAGAGAGCAGCATCATCTGGAGGGAGGGTGAGTCCAGCAGCCAAATGGAAATGAGTGCACTGAGGAATTGAAAGAGGAAGAGCAAAGTTCAGTGAGAACCAGAAGGCAGGAGAGCCCAGCAGCCTGCTCACATCTGAAGACATGGAGCTGAGAACAGGAAATCCGTGTGACATTTAGGATTTGGGGTGAACCAAAGGAAGGAGCTGCTGCCTGTGTCAGTATTCTCAGGGTGACGGTTGGTTTTGTTGTGGAAAACAAGAATGAAAACAGGAATGCCAGTGAGACTGATTCTGAGATACTTGGAAGCCTTCAGGATTTAGAGGGATATATCTCACCCCATGAAGGTCTTATCTGAAAATGTGTTGGGTATATTTTAGTAAGTGGGAGCAGGGCTCACTAAACAATGAATTTGCTCCGCCGGCTTTGAGGCATCTCCACAAAAGGGGAGAGATCAGAGGAAACAGAGTATCGTGTGATGTGATATTAGCCAAGGAATGGCTGGAGTGATGAGCTTTGGTCCAAATGAACATCGAGTAAATAGAGTCAAGAGTGAAAGTGCTAAGGTGAGAGACAGGAGGGATTTGTAGAGAAGCCAGTGGAGGAAGAAAATCCCCACTCATGACATCTTCATTTTTTCAGGAAAGAGGAAGACAAGGTCATTTGCTGAGAATTAGAGGAAAAGGATATAGGAGCTTCAGAGAACTAATGATAGTTCATAATTATTAATAGTACATGTCAATTAAATTCTAAGTGTATTTTAACTAAACACTAAATATCAACCCTTCAATTTATACTGGCCCTTATGGAATGCACAGAAACAGAAGAAAAACATTTTCTCTATATCCAGCAATTTAACTAGGCTGAGAGACCCTGGAGACAATATAGGGTTAGAAGAGAAGAGAAGCAAAAAAAAAGGCACTGACATATTTTCAGGAAAGACAAATGGGGTTAAAATTAATACTGGATGAAAGGGTTGGGGGATTTTTGGTTTCTGCTTATTTCATTTCTGTGTAATACAAACCCAGAACATATAATCTGGTTGGTAGAGAAACAAGTAAAGCACTATGTACTTACCAAAATCACACCAAAAAGAAATGAAATATGATATTGAAATAATGATTTATACTTCCAAAAAATGTATATTTGCTACTTTTAATTTTCATGTTCCACAAGCAATGTCAGTATTAAATGAGGTAGTTTATGAATTCATATTCCATTCTTGTTTGGTACTCCTGGCTTACAGAAAGGTTATTACGTGTATCTCGTACATATTGATTTAAGAAAACAAAACAAACGAAAAATAGTCATCACCATCACCCTACCCCAAACCCTTAAAGCCTCTTTATCCTTTTTTGTTATCCATTTACCTTATTTCATTATGACGGGAAGCACCCTGGGCTTGGGATTTTATAACTCAATACACAAAATCTAGGCATGTGATCCTGAGCAAGCAGCCAACTTGCTAGAACCTCAATCTTCCCATTAACAAGAATGGGGAAAGGGGCCTCTAGCTCTTTCTGGGATATTGGGAAAATATCCCTAAGCTTCTGTCTTGCCCAGAGACTTTCTTCAGACTCAACAGAGAGGTGAGAGTCACAAAGCTGACACTTATGGTTAAGAAAGTGCCTGGAATTCCTGGCCATTCCAGAGTAAAGAGCCTGGGGATTCGGTCCTGAGGCATGGGACTTGCAGTTTTGGGGGGATTTTTGGAGATACAGGGTCATGTGATGGGAATATGAAAGTGAATGTGACCTTATTCTGTAGTCACAGGCCAGGGACACTTGGGTCACGTCTGCAGTATCTCATTGAGTCTTCTTCATGACAAGCTGATGAGACAGGAATTCTCATCTTCAAATTATAGATGTGGAAGTGAGATGTGACCAGTTAAGTGTCTTTGTTTCAGATCATTTAGTGGGAAATACGGAGCTGAAACTCTAATTGGCAGTTTCTAAGAACATTCTTTGTTTACAGGACTGCTCTGCTTTATAAAGGCCGTCTCTGTCCAGGAATATTAAGGCAACATATTGTTAAAATAGAAATTTCACACTTGCTACTACTTTAGCTCGTGATTAACACTTGGGGCACAACTCTGTATTGCTTTAGATTACAGTTATTTAGACCAGGCATGGTGGTTCACCCCTGTAATCCCAGCACTTTGAGATGCCAAGGCTGGAGATCACTTAAGCCCAGGAGTTTGAGACCAGCCTGAGCAACATAGGGAGAACCTATACAAATAATTTAAAAATTAGCCAGATGTGGTGGCACATGCCTGTGGTCCCAGCTCCTTGGGAGGCTGAGGCAGGAGGATTACCTGAGCCTAGGAGATTGAGGCTGCAGTGAGCCATGATTGTGCCACTGTACTCCAGCCTGGGCGACAAAGTGGAACCGTCTCTCAACATAATAATAAAAACTTAATTAATTAAATAAATAGGTGACAGTTGTTTACATTTGCTTCCTGTCCTAAGCTGTAAACTCCTCAAGGACAGGAACTACATCATATTCATCATTGGCTCTCCAACCAAGGAGAATTTTTCCAATTAAGTGTTTGCTGAGTAACTTGATACATACACATGTGAATGAAAAAATGACCGAACTCAGAAATGTGCAAATGTGCGTCTTGTAGCCCTTGCTTATGTGTACAATTCTGAAGAGTGTCAGGAGCAACTATTTTTGACTCCTCATAGCATCCAGGGCAGAGCTCAGTAAGTAATGAATGAAATAGTTAAAATTCCTTGACTGAATTTTCAGTATAATCTTAAGTATCTAAACTCACTGACTTTTGAATTGTTTTCTTACAAGGTGCACATTAAACCACACTAGTTGATGGCAACACACTGCCAATCAAGAATATTAAGAAGACTCCAGAAAAGAGACCAGGCATGGTGGCTCACGCTTATAATCCCAGAACTTTGGCAGGCCAAGGTAGAAGGATTGCTTGAAGTCAGGAGTTCACAACTAGCCTGGGCAATATTGTGAAAAAAAAAAAAAAAAAAGAAGAAGAAGAAAGAAATAAAGCAAGAAATTGAGAAAGGAAAGAAAGAAAGAAAGAGAGAAAGAGGAAAGAAAAAGAAAGAAAAAAGAAAGACAGAAAGAAAAAGAAAGAAACAAAGAAGGAAGGAAGGAAGGAGAAAGAGAAAAGAAAAGAGGAAGGAAGGAAGGAAGGAAAAAAAAGATGCCAGAATGCCAGAAGAGAAACCAAAAATTGTAAGGACAGGACAAGTAACATCAAATAAAATACAGCTGCCTATATATCTCTTTTCCATAGGAGTTTCTACTTCTTTTTACTACAAACAGCAAAACCTCTGGTCATTCACTGGGAACAGGAGATTCTGTTCTAGTTAATTAGATAAAACTTATTGTTTTAAAGATCTATATTTAACATGGCATGTATTCTTTTGTTTAATTTTTTGAAAGAAGATCATTTTATTCTCATTAATTTGCAAACCATTAACACCATAACAACCCCTCTGAGGGTGCCATGCAAAGAGTCATCCCATCCCAAACTCCACACCATCTCAGCTGACTCTTCCCAGCAAGAACATCTTTCTGCTGCTGTGATTCTGAAGCATAGAAAGCATAGAAGCTACTAATGGTGGAAGGGGGGTTACCTGGAAGCTTTACACTTTATCATTTCACTATCAATTTTAGTTGTTTGCTAAATTAATTTGATCATGAGAGAAAATTTTCCATTTCATTCATTTATTTATTTATTTATTTATTTATTTATTTATTTACTTTGAGATGGAGTCTTGCTCCGTCGCCCGGGCTGGAGTGCAGTGACACGATTTTGGCTCACTGCAACTTCCACCTCCCAGGTTCAAGTGATTCTCCTGCCTCAGCTTCCTGAGTAGCTGCGATGATAGGTGCCCGCCACCATGCCCGGCTAATTTTTGTGTTTTTAGTAGAGACAGGGTTTCCCCATGTTGTCCAGGCTGGTCTCAAACTCTTGATCTCAAGTGATCCACCCGCCTCGACTCCCAAAGTCGAGAGGTTATAGGTATGAGCTGGGGTTATAGGTATGAGCCACCGCGCCTGACCCATCTCTTCAATTTAAACTGTTTGCTTAGGCTCCATTTGCAAACCTGCCCTTCTGCACCTCACTGAAACCCTCACAAAGTTCAAGGTCACTATGGGTCACTCCAAAATCCTTCATCTCACAGTGGCAAAGACTAAGCTGCTGCTGGTACATGGGCAGGGATCCCTGGGGCTCCTGAAGGCTCAGGTCAAGGATGTCAGGCCTTGGGGGCTCAGTATTTACATCCTCCATCAAAACCCCCAGAAATGGCATGACCCAGTGGGTGTGCAGCACAGAGCCCATGGCCATGCCAGCTGCAGGGGTGCCATCGATCTATCAGACCTGGCTACCAGGGCACAACACAGGGGAGCCCACTGCAGATGGTGGGGCCATGGCTGGCCACTGAGCTGCTAGTGCTGGCCTGGGGCAGCTCTCATCCAAGGCACTCAGCTGGCCAGACGCTCTGGCCTCCACAGGCATTGCAATATCTCAGCATCTCAGTGTTTACAAGTGCAAAACTGAGAGCATTCATTTACTTTTCAAGCTTCATCTGTTGGATAATTTTTCATATAAAGTCTGCTGATAGTTTGTACTGATACAATCTGTATCAGAAAGGCAATAGTGCAGGCCTTTCTCATATAGCTAGTTATAATAGAAGTCACTCCATGTTTCCTTCCCAGTTTTTATATAAAATATGAGTTTGTCCTTTTAATCATGTTTCAAAACAGGTTTTTATTTAAAATAGGCATTTGATCATTAAGGAGCACTCACCATAACTTAAACAATCTCATCTAGACTTTTAGTTTCATCAAAGAATGTGCTTTCCTCCAATAATAAGGTAGAAACAGCTCTACCAACACTGTTAGCTTCCTAGTTGTGAGATAGAGCAGGAACCTCTCTTAGGGACTGCTGCACCCCCAACCCTCTGTCCAAGAATGGAAACAAAGGAAAATCTTAAGTTCCTTCAAGGGAAAATATCAAGCACCTAGCTAGCCGTGAGAAGCAAATGAGCAACTTGATAATCAAGAAAGTAATAGTAGCTTAAAACAACCGCCAAGGAAGTGACACTCATGAGATATTTTGGTTCTCTATAGAAACTCAAAATGACATCTTAACATATGTCCCTGAGTTGTTTTTCAGAAACCCGGACCCCCACCAAATGGATTGGCTGGTTTGTAGACCTCATAAGGGGAAACTGAGGACTGAACTCTGACCATTCTTTGTTCTAAATTTCTTCCTGGGAAGTCACATCCATGGGTAACCCTAACCTCTGTTTTATAAAGCCTTATCTGTCAGTTATCAAGGAGTTTGGGTCTTAACCATGAGCTACTCAATTCCCCTTCCATGGTGCCCTGCAACAAATGCCTCACTTTCTCCTGCTGCAAATCCAGATGCAGTGTTTGGCTTTGCTGCACTGAGCAGGCAGACCCAAGTTTGGTCCACTAACACACAGAGCAGATCGAGGCTCTTTCATATAAAATCTCCATTTCAAATTTTTCCTAAACCCTCAACTTTTTTCATTCCTTTGCTCATCTTTTCCAAGGATAATTCCTCTGTGTTCCTGATTCCTTTTTTTTCTAGCTGGCTCCAGACAGCCTCAAACTTTCTCTTTCCCCTTTGTCTACAAATTGGCTCCAGTCTTTTCTATTCTGAAACAGTTTCCTTCTTTCATTTCAGTGCTTCTGTTTACCGATCTTTTTCTCCTTTCTGTAGCTGCTACATGACGTGAAACATTAATATGAATGAAGCTACTGCCTTATACCATTTAGGCCACTATAACAAAATACCATGGACTGGGTGGCTTAAATAGCAGACGTTTATATCTTCCGGTTCTGGAGGCTGGGAAATCCAAAATAAATATGCTGGCAGATTCCGTTTCTGTTGGGGGCCTGCTTCCTGATTCAAAGACAGCTGTCTTCTCACTGTGTCCTCACATGGCAGAAGGGGTCAGGAAGTCTTTTTTAATAAGGGCACTAATCCTATTTACGAAAGCTCTGCCTACATGGCTTAATGTAGCCTCCAAAGACCATCACATTATGGGTCATGTTTTCACATATGAATTTTGGGAGAGACACAAATATTCCGTCTATAGCAGCTAACTACCTTCACTTCCTCAATACCCACTCACTCTTTTAAAGCAACTTGTAGAGCATATGTTACGGTTTGAATGTCCCCTTCAAAATTCATGTTGAAACTTAATCCCTAATGTGGTGGTTTTGAGAGGTGGGGCCTTTAAGAAGTGATTGGATCTGCCCTCATGAATGGATTAATTCATTCACAGATTAATGCATCAATGGGTTATCATGGGAGTGGAATGAATAGCTTTATAAGAAAGACCCGAGCTAGCCCGTGAGCATGCTCAGCCCTCTCTCCGTGTGACACCCTGTACAGCCTCAGGACTGTACACACAGTTTCCACCAGCAAGAATGCTCTCCCCAGATGTGGCTCTGCCACCTGGGAATTCCCAGCTTCCAAAATGTAAGAAATAAATTTCTTTATAACTTACCCAGTATCATGTATTTTGTTGTAGGCAACAGAAAATGGACTAATACAGCATATATACATACAAATGCACAAACCGTCAACATACAGCTCAATAATTATTATTATTATTGTTATTTGAGATGAGTCTAACTCTGTCGCTCAGGCTGAGGTACAGTGTCACAATCTTGGCTCACTGCAACCTCTGCCTCCCAGGTTCAAGTGATTCTCCTGCCTCAGACTCTAGAGTAGCTGAGATTACAGGTGCCCACCACCACACTTGGCTATGTTTTCTTTTCTTTTTTTTTTTTTTTTGAGACGGAGTTTCACTCTTGTTGCCCTGGCTGGAGAACAATGGTGCAATCTTGCCTCACTGCAACCTCTGTCTCCTGGGTTCAAGCAACTCTCATGCCTCAGCCTCACAAGTGGCTGGGATTACAGGCATGTGCCACCATGCCCACCTAATTTTGTATTTTTAGTAGAGATGGGGTTTCTCCATGTTGGTCCGTCCTCCTCAGCCTCCCAAAGTGCTGGAATTACAGGTGTGAGCCACCACACCTGGTCTTTTTTTTTTTGTATTTGTAGTAGAGATGGGGTTTCACCATATTGGACTGGCTGGTCTGGAACTCCTGACCTCAAATGATCCACCTGCCTTGGCCTCCCAAAGTGGTGGGATTACAGGCATGTTCCACCACGCCAGGTCAATAAATGTTTACAAAGTGAACATGACCATATGGCTGCCATCAAGATCAAGAAACAGAAGACCAGCACCCTAGAAGGCTCCTTTACCACCCTTTTCCAGGAACTTCCCCACCCCAAAGGGAAGTACTTTCTTGAATTCTGTTACTATGCATTAGTTTTGCCTATTTTAAACTTTACAAAAAGGAATTGTAAAAGCATACACTCTTTCGTGTCTCACCTTTTTGCTTAATATTATGCCTGGGCAATTCATCCATGCTCATGCATGTAGCAATGGTTTATCCATTCTCATTGCTGTATACATTCTCTTGACTATAGTAGGATGTATTTGTCCTTTCTACAATCATTATTTGTTTGTTTCATTGTGTGTTTTCAAATTACAATGGCTTCCCTAGAGGCAATCTTTCAAGACCCTGCTGGTTCTTCTCAGGGTCCAGTCTGACGTGGTTTGGCTCTGTGTTCCCACCCAAATCTCACTTCGAATTGTAATCCGCATGTGTCAAGGGAGGGACCTGGTGGGAGGTGATTGGCTCACGGGGGCGGTTTCCCCCATACTATTCTCGTGACAGTGAGGGAGTTCTCACGAGATCTGATGGTTTTAAAGTGGCAGTTTCCCTGTACCTCTCTCTCCTGTTGCCTTGTGAAGACGGACCTTGCTTCCCTTTCACCTTCTGCCATGATTGTAAGTTTCCTGAGGCCCCTCCAGCCATGCAGAACTATGAGTCAATTAAACCTCTTTCCTTCTATAAATTACCCTGTCTCAGGTAGTATCTTTATAGTGGTGTGAGAACAAACTAATACACAATCCCACCATTCCTCTTTGCTTCTGGACTTATACTAGACTCATCTCCTAGCAGGCCCCTGAAGGCAAGGGTCACAAGATGTGACCCATGAAGAGGTATACTATACTCCAAAAGGACTACTTGATTTTTCCAATTTATATAGCCAAATCTGGGAAACACGTGTGGAAATGGTCATTAAGGATGCTGGATAATGGTAGAAGAATATAAGATTGGATCAGGCCAAATTTATTGATATGGGACCACTAAGCAGAGATTCTTCATTTAGTGTTGCAGCTTGGGGAGTCAGAAGAAGCTCATTTGCTTGCTTGGATGGCTGGAACATGGACCAAAAAGATTACCCACAGTAAATGAACTTGAAATGCCAGAACTATCCTGGTTACTCCAGAGGAAGGGATTGACAAGCTTATGAAGAAAGAAAAGTTGGAGTGAATTTATCATTTCAGATCTGCTCATCCACCCTGGAACACTTCTTCCATATCTGTGAGAAATAAATGTGTGAGGAGTGCCCTATTAACCTTGAAGAGTTCTGGGGTCACTCTCTCACTAGGCAAGAACTTATAGTGGGAGCTGCTGTCACTGAATTGTGAAACCCAAATTTGTGTCCCATATAATATATTTGACATTGAATTTTATGTTTTCTGGTGTTATTGCTACAATTGCCGCTCTTTTTGTCAGACTCAACTGATATATTTTATCCATCCTTTACCTTTTGGGGGTCCTATTTTCAAGTGTGTCTCTTACATTCTACAAGGTTGGGCATGCACAGCCACATTCCATAATCGAATGGGAATGGTGTTATACTCAAGATTGAGCTTCATCAGGACCTGAAGGCATGTGCATGAATGACATGAAAAAGTGGCACGAATGTCCACAGTCTTCTCTCTCGCTACCCACTTTCTCTCTCCCAGCCAGCGCCTATGGCCTCATGAAGAGTTCCCTATAATCAGTTGACAAAACATGAAAGATTTCAGGCCTAATTTTAAAATGGATTTTCATGATATACAGATACTTCCAGGAAGTGGATAGTCTCTCTAGCACATTCCTGAGGGAAAGGGTGAAGGAAACTCCACCCAGTGGGGACAATTTTGAGCAGTGTGCCTGTTGATCAATTTGCTTAGAAGGAGAAATTACCAAATGTGAGATTATATACCAATTCATAGACTGTGACCAATAGGCAGGATAATTAGGGAATTGAAGGGTTATTATTAGAAAATTGGTAACAAGGAAGTCATAGGAAGAGATCAGAAGATGAACCTCTTAGAACAGACAGTTACACAAGGTATTTCTGTCCCTTGTGAATGCTCAAAAACGCTGACCTCAGCAGAGGAGGAGCTAAATAATCAATTGGATAGGATGACCTGACGTATTCTGTAGGTACCAGCCAGTCTCTTTCCCCAGTCACCCTTATCATCACCCAATAGGATCATGGACAAGGTGGCCATGGTGTCAGGGATGGAGGTGCCAGGGATGGGGTCAGAGATGGAGGATGCATGGACTCAGCAGCGTGGACTTCCACTCACCAAGGTTGAGCTGGCTACAGTTGCTGAGTACCCAATCTGCCTGTGGCAGAGATCGGCACTTAAGTCCCCAATATGGCAGCATTCCCAGAGTGATCAGTCGGATAGGTGGAAAGTTGATTATAATGGACCATTTTCATCATGGAAGGGCAGCATTTTGTTATCAATGGAATAGACACTTGCTCTGGATACAAATTTACATTTCCCATATGTAGTGCTTCTGTCAAACTACCAGCTATGAGTTCACAGAATGTCAATCCACCATCATGATAATCTGCACAGCATTGCTTCTGAACAAGGAACTCACTTCAGAGTGAAAGAAGTACAGCAATGGGCCCTTGGTCATGGATTTTACTGGTCTTACTATATTACCCCATCATCCTGAAGCTGCTGGCTTGGTAGAACAGCGCAACGGCATTTTGAAGACTCCATCACAGTTCCAGATGTGTAGCAATACCTTGCAGGGCTGGGGCAAGTCTCTCTGGAAGGTTGTGCATTCTCTTCATCAAAGGCCAATAGATGATGCTTTTCCTCCCATAACCAACATTCACAGGTCTAGGAATCTAGGGATGGAAATGAAAGGGGCATCACTTGCAATTACCTCTAGCAACTCACCAGCAAAATGTTTCCTTTCTTTTCCCAAAGTCTTATGCTCTGTTGTCCTAAATGTCTTTGTTCCAAAGGAAGGAATGGTTCCACCAGGAGTCACAACAATGATTATACTGAACTGCAAGTTAAGACTGCCACCTGAAGCCTCTGAATCTGCAGGCAAGCAGGGAAGTTACTATGCTGGCTGGGTTGATTGATCCACATTACAAATGGGGAAACTGGACAGCTACTCCACAACAGAGGTAACAAAGAATATGTCTGGAATATAGAAGACTGCTTAAGATATCTCTTAACATTACCAAGTTCTGTTATTAAAGTTAATGGAAAGCCACTACCCCATCCAGGCAGGACTACTAATGGCCCAGATCCTTCAGGAATGAAGATGTGGGTTACCCCACCAGGTAAAACACATGCACAGCTAAGGGCAAAGGGAATACAGAATGGGTAGAAGGTAGTTATAAATGCAAGCTACATAAACACGACCAGTTACAGAAATGAGCATTATAATTGTCAAGAGTATTTCTTCCTTATTTTGTTATGAATGTGTTTGTGACTCTGTGTGTGTGCTTGTGTGTATGTGTTTGCGAATATCTGTTTTCTTCCTTTTCTTTTTTCTTTCTTTTTTTTTGAGATGGAGTCTTGCTCTGTTGCCCAGGCTGGAGTAGAGTGGCATGACCTTGGCTCACTGCAAGCTCTGCCTCCTGGGTTCATGCCATTCTCCTGCCTCAGCCTCCTGAGTATCTGGGACTACAGGCGCCCGCCACCACGCCCAGCTAATTTTTTTTGTATTTTCAGTAGAGACAGGGTTTCGCCGTGTTAGATAGGATGGTCTTGATCTCCTGACCTCATGATCTGCCTGCCTCGGCCTCCCAAAGTGCTGGGATTACAGGCATAAGCCACCATGCCTGGCCTGTTTTCTTCCTTTTCTTATTCTCTTCTTATGCAACATAAGATTCGTTGACTTGATGTCATAGTATTAAAATGCTAACTTTACATCATAGTATTTGTTGTCAAGGAGATAACAAAGGATATCAAGGAGAAGAGTAAACATCACCCAAGGATTTTGCATCCTCTTCTGGGGAAAGGGTCATTGCATTTTCAGTTGTGCACAGTTGTATCATTTTAGGTGGAAGCATGACCTTGTTATTGTCGCTATTTGGAAAGTAAGTATGGTTCAAGGAGCTGGGTATGGGTGCCAAGTTGACACAGGGTAAATTTGTGATGGATTATTTTCTGTGTCAATTTAGGTAGGTCAAGATAACCAGATATTTGGTCAAACATTACTCTAGATGTTTGGTGTAGGTATTTTTAAGATGAAACTAATATTTAAATCAGTTCACTGGGTAAATCTGATTATCATCCATAATCTGGGTGGGCCCCATCCAGTCAGTTGGAAGCTTTAATAGTAAATTTCATGGTAAAAGATTGACCTCCCCAAGAAGAAGAAAGGCTGTCAGCAGACATCTTTTGGACTCATATCAAAGAAACTCTTCCCTGCCAGCCTACACTGCATACTTTGGTTTTGCCAAGCCTCCAGAGTCTCATGAATCAATTCCATCTGAGTACTATACACATATCCTGTTAGCTTTATTTCTCTGGGGAATCCTTACCATTATAGAGATGTTTTCCATATTTTTATGATAAGAATTGTTGGGCACATTCTACCAAAATTGCAATGAACTAGGTTGTTTATTACCTTTTTTTTTCTTGATCAGGTATATCAGTAATGACTATTTTATTAGGCTTTTATTAGGCTTTACAAAATGTTGTATTTTTTAATTGAATAAATATACTGATTTGTATTTGTCCTGTGTTCACTAAATTTTCTTTTATTCTTATTATCTCAAGGATTGATATGTGCTTTCTCATCCTTATTTATTCTTCAGCCATTAAAAATTCTCATCTTTTCCTCTTGTGCATAACCTCTTGCACATATCCTCTTGCCTAATTATCTTTTTGTTATTAATAGCATTGCATTTTAGTCATTTATGAGTCTGTAGGAAATATATATATATATATTTTTTTTTTTTTTGAGATGGAGTCTCGCTCTGTCGCCCAGGCTGGAGTGCAGTGGCCGGATCTCAGCTCATTGCAAGCTCCGCCTCCCGGGTTTACACCATTCTCCTGCCTCAGCCTCCTATGTAGCTGGGACTACAGGCGCCCGCCACCTCACCTGGCTAGTTTTTTTTTTTTTTTGTATTTTTTAGTAGAGACAGGGTTTCACCATCTTAGCCAGGATAGTCTCAATCTCCTGACCTCGTGATCTGCCGGTCTCGGCCTCCCAAAGTGCTGGGATTACAGGCTTGAGCCACCGCGCCCAGCCAGGAAATATATTTTTAGGAACTTTTCATGTGTGGCCTATTTCAGTTTGTTTTTTAATGTTATATTTGTCTGACAAAAAATTTATTATATATTGTTTTAAAATTCTATTTAGATCTGAAAGATAAATCTTGTTAATTGTGTTACTCAAGTTCTCTATAGTCTTATTTAATTTTTCCTTTCCTTATTTTGTCATTTCTTGAAACATGTCATAAGTTTCCCAACATAATTGTGGATGTGTCTATTTTTCATATTAATTTTTGCCTTGTTTATGTGTTGTTAGTTACATATTTATAGTGGATATATTCTTGACCGGCTTTCCACCATTAAATAAATCAATGTTTGTCCCATATATTTTATATTGAATTATGTGTGGTACAGTGTTATTATTGCTACTTTTGCCTTTTTTTTGTTATTGTTTATCTGACATATTTTATCCACCCCTTTTTGTTGTATATTTTTGGTCACATTTTCAGGTGTGTCTCTTGAATACAACCTATAGCTAGACTCTACTTACATACCGGAATACCTCTGTATTTTATTAGCAACGCTTAATTAATGCTGCTGTTATTGCTGATATGTCTAGACTTATTAATGTCATTTTATTGCATGTTTTCTTTTTTTGTACTTTCTGGTTTTCTTTCTGTTTACATTTCTGCCTTCTGCTACATTGACGGATCATTGTTCCATTTATTTTTCTTTTGTTGGGAAGTTGTTCATTCTAAATCCTTACCTTTGTGACCAAAAAAGATGTATGCTAAGATGAATCTTTAGCTTTCTAGCCTACATACATTTCTAACATACATTTTATCTTCTAAATTTACAGTATTGTTGTGATCTCAACATACAGGGCAAGAGCGTTTGCACACTTTTGCCTACCTCTAGGTGTAGCTTGTTTTCTGAGCATGCAGGCTGCTTGTCACTGCCCTATGTTGGTGTCTTTCTAAGGTCCTACCTGTACTTGGAGCTCAGCCCCCACCTCATACATTAGGTTGTGAGCAAATGACTCTGTTGTCTGTGTTGAGTAGTAGAGACTCATTCATCTTGCAGTTCAAGATGCAATTGTCCAATAATTATCCTGAAGACGGCCATAATGCTCTCTCCTGTTCCTTGGGCTTTTTGTCTCTGGGATTGGAGCTCCCTGGAACATATCCTGCCTGGACAGCACGTTTAATGAGCTAAGATTTCCCCCAGTTACTTTTCTCCAGAGAGCTGATCCTGATTGATTTCATATCAAAGATTCTTCAAAATTCCTGGTGCATTGATTAGACTTTTGTTTTCCCATATGATTATGGATTTTTTTTTGCTTTGTTCTAACGTAATGTTTTCATGTGATAATTGTGACGATGGAAGGAGGGCATAAGTGCTTCGACTGCCATTTTGACCCATTCTCATTTCCCTCTATGTTCTCTTTTAATCTGTACCAGCTGCATTCATCTAATAATGACCCTGTGGGCACATACGCTTTGCTTTTCTTCCTGCAAGCCTTGCTTATTCTAGAGAGACTCTTGCTACATATTTCTTGTGTTATTCTTTGTTTATCTTAAGAACTTTCTTTTCCTTGAAGATGTACCTTTTCCTCACATTTAAATGTTAATATTTTCCTCCACTCAATTCTTGTGGTTCTAAATGTGAATCTCTGTTATGAGCAAGTTGTAGCATAAATAAGAATTTAATATTTGCGGGCCAGGCACAGTGACTCACACCTGTAATCCCAACACTTTGGGAGGCCAAGGCAGGAAAATCACTTGAGCTCAGGAGTTCAAGACAAGCCCGGGAAACGTGGCAAAACCCCATCTCTAACTAAAATACAAAAAAATTAGCTAGTTGTGGTGTTGTGCACCTGCAGTCTCAGTTACTTAGGAGGTTGAGGTTGGAGGACTGCTGAGCCTGAGAGGTGGAGGTTGCAGTCAGCCATGATCACAGCACTGCACTTCAGCCTGAGTGACAAAGTGAGACTCCATCAAAAAAAAAAAAAAAAAAAGCATTAAATATTTGTGAACTTATTACCTCCTGAGAACAGAGTATGTTATCTTTCCTCTCTTTGGATTCCCATTGCACATAACAATGCCATCCTTACAATGCGAAAAACATTTGTGACTAAAATTGAATTAATTTGAATGTATGACCAGCTCCTATCAATGAAAGAAAATTCTTCTGCATAGTGTGCTTGGACTGAACAGTTCTATGATCATTGTTTATTTATTGTATTATGTAGTATTTTTTATAACATCGAATATTTGTTGAGAAGTATAATAAAATAAATTACGCTGGTGATTAACTTTTGCCCTTAAATTGAATTGACATCTTTGTAACCCCCCTCAACATTTTCATATGAAGAACCCCAAGAAGAATATTAAAATATTAGAATATTTCTTCTTTGTTCATTACTTATAGACATTAGCTGCTATCAAGTATTTTCTTAAACAATGCTATCTACGCAGCACACACACCCTTAATCTCGTGCAGGGAGTGCTACGCTGAGGTGAATCCTTATTTTTCACAACACTGCCCCCTAATCATTCACGCTGCTCAACCTCATCACAGGCCTTTCCATCAGAGTGTGTCTCCATGGTAACACAAGCCAGATTTGGCCATTTGGTTACAGCTTGGAACACAAAGGTCACTTGAAGATTTATGACATTTGGATTTTGGAGCACATTTACAAAATTACAAATTCTACATGGTTTTGACATTTGGATGCAATCTTTATTAATAGTATCTTTCCCTTGGCATACATATATGTTTCCATTTGGATTATGTCTGTTTATTGGACAAAAGCAGCCAAATGTAACCAAGTTTAAGACAATTCAATGTTTTTCTTCATTACATTTTTTTCCAGAAAATAATACTTTGTGCTTAAAAAGTGCTATGCAAGAAAATCATTGGAAAATATAAATCACTGAGATTGCTAAAAATATCTCAAACTGCCAAAACTAAAAGGTTGATTATGGATTTTTTTATCGCGGTCTCTTTTACCTCAATATATAATTGTGTTTTAAATGTGTATTGAAGTGGGATAACATAATTATTTAATTTGTCAACATACTTTGCTATCTTTTTATGTCCAGAAAGTATTTGATTTGTAGATAGAAAGAACAAATGTATTTTTATTGAAATATAATAATTTGCATTTAAATGGGAGAGTGTCTAAAAAAAGGAAAGCTTTAAGTCTTTAAGAAAGAAAATGTTTAAAATCTTCAGTCTTGTAAAAGAAAATTTAAATATTAGAAAAAGCATATTTGTTTGTGGATAATAAGGCTCAATATGAGAGTCAATATTTTTCAAACATATCTATTTAAAATAATAATAGCATGAACCCTGGATGCGGAGCTTGCAGTGAGCCGAGATCATGCCACTGCACTCCAGTCTGGGCAACAGAGTGAGACTCCATCTCAAAAAATAAAAATAATAATAATAATAATAATAGCTAACACTTCCTAATCACTTTCTATGTGCCTGGTTCTGTTTTAAATACTTTATAGATATCAAATCATTTAATCCTCACAGTGACGCTATTTTACCAATTATCTCCATTTTACCAATGAGAAACTAACGCGCAGAGACAGTCATACTTACTCAAAGTTATACAACTACTACTGGCATAATCAGGATTCAAATCCAGGTAGTCTGGTTCCAAAGCCTAAATTAGCCTCTAGCCCTCTAAATTAAGGGGATTACAATCAAAATTTACATAAGATTATTTCTTCAGAATTAGAAAACACTGTGAGGCTAGGTGCAGTGTCTCACACCTGAAATCCCAGCACTTTGGGAGGCTGAGGCTGAAGGATCACTTGAAGCCAGGAGTGTGAGACCAGCTTGGGCAAATAGAGAGACCCCATCTCTACAAAAAATACAAAAATTAGCTAGGTACCTGTAGTCGCAGCTACTCAGGAGGCTGAGATGGGAGGATCACTTGAGCCTGGGAGGTAGATGTTGCAGTAAGCCGAGATCATACCATGGCACTCCAGCCTGGGCAAGACAGAGTGAAACTCTGTCGAGAAAGAGAGAGGGAAGGAAGGAAGGAAAGAAGGGAGAGAGGAAGGGAGGGAGGGAGGGACGGAGGGAGGAAGGAAAGAAGGAAGGAGAGAAAAAGGAAAAATTATATTCGTCTATACAAATAAGCATCTGAAAATAGCTATAAAAACAGAGAATGAGTTTAAACAGGTATTTTTTTAAATTATGGGTTTTATTTTTCTCGACAAGAAACTTAAAAGTAGGCAGTTAAGGACCAGTACAGTGGTTAACAAGGAACCTAAAAGTAGGCAGTTAAGGACCAGTACAGTGGTTCTACAATACCTTCAAGAGAATGATTTCCTCTTGAATTTCTTCTTAGCCATCCTCAGTGAGTGCCTTAATGCTCAAGCTTATTAATTCATGGTGACAAGAGGGCTGCACTTGATCCAACATCACTTTTGGATTCCAGTGAGCAAGAAGAAGATGAGCAAATGAGAAAAAGATGTAAGCCAGGTGAGTTGCTCCCCCTTAAACAACTTTTTTAGAAACTTCTCACAGTGATTTAAGACATTGCAGCTACCTAAAACTTTTATATGAACAAACTGAGTAGCAAGGAAAGCAGATTAAAAAAAAAAAAGAAGAAGAAGAAGGACCAGGTGTGATGGCTCACGCCTGTAATCGCAGCACTTTGGGAAGCTGAGGCAGGTGGATCACGAGGTCAGGTGTTTGAGGCCAGCCTGGCCAATGTGGTGAAACACCGTCTCTACTACAGATACAAAAAAAAAAATGCCAGGCACGGTGGCATGCACCTGTAATCCCAACTACTCAGAAGGCTAGGGCAGGAGAATCACTTGAATCCAGGAGACGGAGGTTTCAGTAAGCCAAGATTGCACCACTGCACTCCAGTCTGGGTAACAGGATGAGACTCCATTTCAAAAAAAAAAAAGAGAGAGAGAGAAAAGAAAAAAAGATAGATCTGTGACTAAGTATGTTGCCACTCTGATCAAAATCAGAATCTAAGAGTAAAGAAAGGTTATTGAGGCAGGTCCAGAATAGCTTTTGCTCTAGAGCTAGTTTGCCCTATTACTAAGGTATGGCCCTTAGTGTACTCTGTGTGTTCAACAGTGAGCATTCTCACCTTGGCTAGTCAGGACTCAGCTGCTTGGAAGTGTTCAGTTTACAACTCCCTGGAAATTTCATCCTAAAGGACTTTTTTTTTTCCTCTCCTTTTTTTCTGGGTAGCTCACTCCTCTCCAGGATGTTTTCTGGAAAATTCTAGACTTTTCAACCTCCATATACTCCAATCTCTGAAAACTCAGGGACACTGTGACATTCTGCTTGGGTTTCCCCTTCTTATGATACAGTTCTGAAATCCTTCCTGTCAATGATCTGAGGCAATTGAGGCCTCATACAACTCATTTCCCTTGTCCCAGGTGTCATACTGAGTCAGTAGAAAAATTCCTGAAGAATTCCAGATTCCTCCTAAATGTGGCAGATGATCTGTAAGTCATTAATACTCTGCTATAAAAGAAACCAGGCTTCCATAAACAAACTCCAATAGTTCACAGTCTTTGGAAAATGATTATTATTTATCCCTTTAAAGTTACAATTATGTAAATCTGCCACGTCTCATAATAAATGTGCTATTAAATATCCAGTTTTTAACATTAAGGAATAGGTTACTATTTTTGAGAGCTTTACAGATAATTTTATAATAGGCCTGAAGAGGAATGCCATGTGACTAGGGTTCACAAATCCTATTGTAAGTAAAACTACTTCATGCCAGATAGACTTTGAAATGGGAGAGTTCCTTGACCTCCCTCACAGAACATGCAATAGGGTGTGGCTCATCCGTTTGGCCACCACATGCTCAAACCCCTTACAAGAGCGGGAGCAGGCAGACGGGCAGATACAGGAGCTGGGGCACATACTTTTGGGCTCCAGCCCCATGGTAGCATCTAGGGATGGGTGTCTGTGACTCCTGAAGCCCCAGGGGATGTGTTAAAGTGCTCCTTTAGCTCTGCCATCTGCAAACATTAAGTGTTAACCAGTTTGATGCCCTCTTGGTACTCGGGTCCTTGTCTGGCATCCAGGAAGAATCAGGTCACAAATAGACTTGAAGGATGGTGAATGAAGGGATTTTACTGAGTGGTGGAGGTGGCTCTTGGCAGGATGGATGGGGAGCTGGAAAGGGGACGGAGTGGGAAGATGCTCTTCCCCTAGAGTTTGGCCATCCCACAGTCAAACTCCTCTCCAACCATCCCCAGCTAAACTCCTCTCAACGTTCAGATGCTCCTTCTCTTCTCTTCTTCTCTGCCATGCCACTTGTCTGTTCCTCTACTTTTTTGCTCATCTGCTTGTCTGCTCATCTGCTGGTGGAGCCTTTTGTTTGGGGTTTATATGGGTACAGGTACAGGGGTATGGTGGGCCAAGGCAAAATTTAGGTTCAAAAACAGGAATGCCTGTTTCCATTTAGGGCTTCAGGTTTCCAGGCTTGAGGATGGGTTCTTTGTCAGGCAACCACCCTCTTCTACCCAGTATTTCCTTGCTTCCAGTCTGTATCAACTGCAGTAATTTTTATAATCATATTAAAGATATTTTAATAATAAATACAATTATGGGAATTTAGGGTAAATTATAATGTTTAATACAGAATTCTTTTGTGGTTGTGCTTTTGTTTTTGTTTGTGTTTTGTTGACTATTCAAAGTGCTTTAAACCACCTCTCTAGTTATGCCTAGCTCAAGGAATTGAAGACGTTAGCTCTCATGTAGAAGAAATAACTATGCATAGAATGATTCGATCAGCAGCAAAAAAAAAACTGGCTTGCACAGCATCTCTTCTCCATCTCTCTTATCTTGCAATCACAGCTAAAAGAGATCAGTTAATTCCACTGGGTGAAGAAGGCAGGCTGGAAGGTGCTGTTTTCTAAACATAGTTTCCTGGATTGGCCAAACACTATAGATACAGGTTCTAGGAGGGATGTCAGTCAAGCACAGAGAGCTGGGCATCCAGAACCTAGGAAAACAGACATGAGGCACCCTGTGGCAGGGAAGGGGGATTCTACACAGGCTAATAGAAAAGAAGCACAGCTAATTCCAAAGTGGATGCTATTTAGGATCAAGTAAGCAAAGAGAGCTTGCATGGAGGAAAATCTCTCACAGCAAGTAATTGGCAGGGACTCTAGGATTCAGAGCAAGAGAGCCAGTCTCTTGAAACAAGACTGTAAACAGGAATGAATTCCATAATCTAGAAGGACAATGGTACTACAATAGGGACAAGGCAGAAAACCTCAGATTTGAGTTGAACCAGCCAGAGAAGGATCCATTCAGTGTCTCAGAGTGTCAAGCAAGAACTCCTCCTTTCATGCCCTGTATAGGATGATTTGACCTTTTAGGCTTTTATGAAGCTGAGCCCAGTGGAAGGAGTCCAGAGGCAGAGCTATGGGAAGAAAAAGACGATACTGCATGAGAACCCTGGCAGGAGATGAAACCACCAGCCTTCCTGCCATGTGCCTTATCTTTAGAATAACTTTTAGGGATTCTTTTAGAGGATCTGTTAATGTGAAATGTGCTACCAGAGAGGTGACATACTAAGCCCCTAAGAGATCAGCGATTAACATATATTAATTTACCAGATTAGCCATTAGTTTCAAACAGAGAGAGTAAGGTCCTGAGGGAATAAAATTCAGCCATTTAGAGTTAAAGGAAATTTAAAGGGAATAGAGTTTCAGAGCAGGTAATCTAATACATATTACAAATCAGGGAGAAAGTTGTCCTTTATGTTCCTCGTTGTACACTTCCTTCTAGCCAACATGCCTTGAAAATTTACTATGTGCTAGACACTTCCCAAGCACTTTAAACAGATTAATTCATGTAACCCTCCGATCCTATTGGTACGTTTTATCATTTTTACTTTAGAAATGGAAACATTGAGGCGCAAAAAATTTCCTAAGATTACATAGCTGGTAAGTGGCAGAACCAGGATTCAATCTGTGTCTGATGGCCAAATATTCTTATAGTAAGGTCTTTCAAAGTCCAAGTGATAGGCATTGATGTTTTCACTAGGGAAGGTGTCATTGGCAACCGTGAGACAGAAGTGGAGCAAAAAAAAAGTATCGCACAGAACAGATCAGTAGTCAGCCAGTATTTGTTGGGTGCCAATCATTATCAGAAATTGTGCTAGGTACTAGGGATGCTGTCATTGGGAAACCAGATCGACCCAGACTTCATGGGGGCTCACAGCCTTATGGGGAAAGAACATTCCTACGCTACAACAGTAGTGATTTAACAAACAAGCAAACCTACAAATAAGTATCAACTTTACAGAGGGTTGAAAATAGAGGTACCAGGTGAGGCTACCATCAACACAGCTAACACTTCTGTTTTGGTAACTGTCATATTTAAGCAAAAGGAGGGAATTGAAATAATTCTGAAGAACACCCATCTGTAATCCCAGTTATTCAGAGGGCTGATGCAGGAAGTCTGCTTGAGGCTAGGAGTTCAAAACTAGCCTAGGCAACATAGTCAGACCCCATCTCTCTAAAAAAAACACTAAAAGGTACTCTAAAGGTTAGAGAGAATGAGGATAGGAAAATCAGGAAGTAGGGCAATTTGCAGGAAGGGGGAAGATGTGCTGAGATGGATTTATGATGGTAAATTCAAGGTGAATTTGAAACATCCAAGAATTGTCCACTAAACAACCAAAGATAAGGCCAGGTGCCAGAAGCAAGGGAAAGAGATGCTGTTGTGAGCCCTGGAGAATCACTCTGTACACAGCCAAGCTGCATGCAGGAAGGGTCTCAGAGCTCTCCCAGGAATGATCTTCAGTCTGTATCCATGTCTAGGGCTGCCCATGTGGTAGTAGTGGGGAAGGAGAGATCATGGAGGGTAAAAACCAAAGTTGATAGCAGCATCTGGTATCTGAAACTAAGAATCACTTAAAAATTTCACAATCCTTCTCTTTTAATAATAACAATAGCTAAAATTACATGTGTCTATTCTGTGCCTGGATACAATCTAGTCTAGTTCTTGTTACAACACCATAAAGAAATCACTGTTATTAGATCCCCAGTGTAACACCAAGAAAATGTAAGTTCAGGAAGGGTAAGTAACTTCCCTAAGTCCCATCTCTATAAAGGCTATATCCAGGATTCAAGATTCAAATTCAGGCCTGAGCTTTAAGGAACACAGATCAAGAGCAGGAGGAATAAAAGGACTTTTCTTTTCTTTAATTCCTGGTGTGAATGAGGTAGAATGAAATTCCTGGCCAGGCACCGTGTCTCACACCTATAATCACAGCACTTTGGGAGGCTGAGGTGGGTGGATCACCTGAGGCCAGGAGTTCAAGACCACCCTGGCCAACATGGTAAATAGCCTGTTTCTAATAAAAATTTAAAAATTAGCCAGGCATGGTGGTGCACACCTGTAATCCCAGCAACTTGGGAGGCTAACGCACAAGAATCTTGAATGAATTTTCTTGTTTTACCTGGCAAAAGCAAGATGTATGACTTTACCCCCCAATGCTATTAGAGGGGAACTTCATTAGTCTGCATCCCTCAGAGTCTAAGGTATTTTAGATACTTTGTCAGACCCTGATAGTCTGAATTTTGTCTCATCTTCTCAATCTTTCAATTGATTGAGATAACGGGTACTCCCTCTGTGTACCCGTTACGGGTACTCCCTCTGTGTACTCCCTCTGTTTCTTATGGAAACAACCAAAACCTTCCCTTTTGGTTGTTTCCATAAGAGATTGGAAGGTGGGGAGGAAAAATACAGAAGGAGACATAAGAGGATATCTAATACTGGAAAAACCAGCTTATCAAGAAACGCTCCCAAAGTATCCTTGGAAATACACAGAAGTTTTGCCAGGATAACCAAATGCAGAAGGAAGAGCTGTCTCTTTTCTTAGCACTCACAAGAAGTGGAGAGTAACCATGAGGAAATTCCCTGAGCTCTTTAACCTCTGTTCTTCCATCTATGTAAAAAGGCTAACCTGAAAGTCACCCTGTGGAGCTCTTGTAAGGATTTGATGAGCTAGTGCTTATGTGTTCTCTGCACGGTGTGTGGTGCTGAACAAGGCCTCAATAAATGTGTGTCTGTTTAAAAAAATAGGTAATATATATGAAAGCTTCTGTAAGCCCTAAGTGCTATATAAATGTGACTATTTTTTAAACAAAGAGAGAAAATAGACTTAGTTGCGTAATGTGAATATGCAGACACCCAGGAAGATCTCTTTCTATCTGAAATATTGATGCTACTGTTTCTCTTTAAGGCCTTTTCTATTTGGTCATGCTTAATGTAATAGTATCTAAAAGCCACTTAGTATTTTCTGTGCATATGTGCCACTGCAGAATTGAGTAATAAAAGTTGCACCTTTGAAAACAATATGAAACATTTAAGCACCAATGACCTAGTAGCCTCATCTAGCTTTGTGACTCCTTATCATGCAACATCAATGTTTCCATTGTCACTCTGCTGTTTCAGATAACAATGCCGTCTGGACACTTGCCTGTTGGCCATTTAAGAGATTAGAGGCTTTTTTTCCCTCCTTAGTCTACCACTGTGTTCATTCCCAGCTATACAGTTACCATTTGTAAATCAGTGAAGCAAGAAATTAAGGACACACTAGCAGCCCTGCCTGTGGAATACCAATAACAACAAAGGTGTAGAGTTGCTTTGCTGCCTTGTTGCTGCCTACCATACACCCAACTAAAACATTACTCTTCCAAATGAGCACAATTATCTCAGTCACCAGGAGGAATAAATGCGGCACAGTGATAACCAGATTAGGATACAATGAAATAAATTTCCTGGATTTTATAGTACAAAAATGAAGACTTATTTATTTTCTAATGCTTTGTTTTCATGTTTTTGTGGTTTGATTCTCAGGTTAGATTTTAACTTCTATGCTGTCTGGGGTGGTTTCCTAGCTTTGCTTTGAAGTGCAAATTGTTCTGCACAAATGACATCTGATAATTAGGAAACAAAAGAAGGGGGTAAGAAAGTTGTTGAAATACAACTGAGCGAGCTTAGGTTTTTTTCTCTTTGCATGGAGGGAACAAAATCTACCTTCCTGGTTAGTTACACTATCCCTGCAGAGGCTCTGATGAACTGTCCCATTAGTAAGAAGCCACCAATATGTCTGTATCCTGCCAGTATATTGTATACAACACATATTCTTCCCTCTCAAAAATCCAGGGCAAGCAAAAGAAACAGATTCATATGCAACAACATTTGGGAAATGACACAAAATCCTCAAACTCCAAATAGTTTCCTGGGTCATTGGACCATGCTTCCAAGTGTTCTTGGAGCAGAAAATACTAGTCCATTCATATGTAAGATATTTTGTGTTGGGAAATTACCCTAACAGACATTATGATGTAATAGAATGCTACAATAATGAAAAGTGGATGGCTGTGGCAAAGTAATCAGCAGACAGAATGAACAGCCCTGAAACTTTTTTGAAAATAGAATATACATAGGGAAGGGATGTATTTATTTCATAAATTATATGGGAAATTGGCTAATTACTTGAAACAAGAGTTTCAGCTTATAACATGACCCAATTAAATTCCAAATGAGGAAGTAAACATAATAAAGGAAGCCGGTAGAAAACTAGAAGAAAATGTAAAATAAATAATTAGTTTAGTGGGGCAAGGACTTTTGATATAAACATAATGGAAGACACTATAAATGTTTAAATGACGACAGGTTTACATAAACCAGCCTCCACTAAAAGAAACTAGGATTTTTTGGAGAAATGACAGATTCCAGGGCTAGGGTAAGAAAGTACAAGATGGGTCTAGAACATCTTACTGTGCCAGAAAATAAGAGCTTAAAGAATATGAAGATACATCCAAATGATATAGGAACTTCCACTGGCCAAGTCTGGGACTATTTGAACATAAATATAAATGATATTAATAGATTATACCCCATTGAATAAGTTAGGTATCCATGAGTCTATATTGATATAAATTAATAATGAATAACTGAAATTTTGAGTCAAAGTAGGATAATGTAGTGATATAGGAGTTAAAAAGAAATTATTTAGGCAGATAGTGAGGGTAAGAGAGTCCTCAGTAACGCTTTCGTTTTAATAAAAAGCAGCCCTCAAATCATTTCTTTTCTAACAAAAAAAGCAGCTGCAAAATCGAGCTGCAAGCATAGACAAGCAAGTTGGAAGCTTGCACAGGTGAATCCCGGCAGCTCTGCCAAGAGGGAAAGGCAACCTAGGGGCCAGGCATGTGTGACATGGCAGCTCCCTCTTCCCTTTCTTTCATCAACCACGTGTACAGTAAGGAACAGACATCATGGCCAGGTAGAGAACTGATCTGCATAATAAAAGGTTAGGGTGGGGTGGCCAGCTTCTTCACGTGCTATGTAAATGGCACATCTGGTTCATCCAATCTTTGGACTCTATGTAAATCAGACAGGGCCTCCTCAAGCTAGTCTATAAAACCTCCGCCCCCGCCCCTCCCCCTGTCCCTCCCCGCCCCGCCCCGCCCCTCACCCTCCCCTCCCCTCCCCAGCCCACCCACCCGCCGCCCCTTCCCCATCCCCCACTTCCCTACTGACCGGAAGTCACACTTGGGAGCCCCTCTCTCTCTGTGAGAGAGAGCTATTCTGTTTTTCTTTCAACTATTAAACCTCGACTCTTCTGTTTTGTTTTGTTTTGTTTTGTTTGAGAGGGAATCTTGCTCTGTTGCCCAGGTTGGAATGCAGTGGCTCCACTCTTAACCTCATTTCTTGTGTGTCTGAGTCCTGGATTTCCCTGGCCTGAGATGACAAACCTGGGGTATTTACCCCAAATAAGGACAAATGATGCCACTTCAGTAGGATAACACAGCTTCAAAATCCATCCCTTAAAAACACTGTTACTGAACTAGACTTAGGTCTGCCCACCCAATGAAGCAAAGCCAAACACTGATATCAGGATTTGCAGCAAGAGAAAAGTGAGGCATTTATTGCAGGGCGCTCATGCTTAAGACCTGAACTCCCCAGTGAATTACATGTAAGGGTTTTTAAAGGCAGGGAGGCAGAGTTTCCAGGCAAAGTCATAAATCTATACATGGAGGTTATATATTTATTTGACTTAAAAAAATAAAAATAAAAAAACAGACATTTTGAAGCAGGAGCCTACAGGTCTTGGGTGGATTCAAAGATACTCTGATTTGTGATTGGTTAAGGACACAAAGATTTGTCTAAAAATTTGAATTCAGCAGAAAAGAATGTTAGCTGTGGTTTTACCTGCTCCAGGCCCCTCAGGAAGAAATTTGGAAGAAAGAATGGTGGTCACAGTTCAATCCTCAGTTCCCTCTTACCTGAAGCCTATGTGCCAGTGGATGGCATTTTCCATCTCATGGGAGTTGGGATTTCTGAAAAACAACTCAGGGACATATGTTAAGCTGTTATCTTTAGTTTTTATGGAGAAATCATCTTGTGACTCTAACTTCCTCGGCTGTTGTTTTAAGTTACTATTACTTTCTTGCTTATCAAGTTACTCATTTCCTTCTCCAGGCTAGCTAGGTGCCTGGAATTTCCTTTGAAATAACTCAAGATTTCCCTTTCTTTCCATGCTTGTGGGGGATGGGGCGTTGGGCTGGCATGCCCCTAAGAGGGATCCCTGCTCTATCTCAATACTATACTCACTAAAGACAAAAGGGAAAAGATAAACTTTACAGTGAAGGATCCTGACAGATACCACCTTAATCAAATGTTTAATGTGCCAATCACTGGTAATAGGACAAATCTAGGTAGTGTTCTGCCTGGTAAGAGGTGATAAGAAGACTAGAGCCTCCCTTCTGTGATATCACTGACAAAGGTGCATAACCTGAATTTAATCATGAAGAAACCTCAGAGAGACTCATGAGGGACATCTCAAAACATAATTGATGTGTAATCTTCAAAATACCAAGGCTGTGAAAATCAAGGAGATACTGAGGAACTGTTCTAGGTTTATGGAAGCCAAAGAGACCTGCAAATAATATGCAACATGATTCTCAATTAATCTTTTTACTAAAAGATACTGTTGGGACTATTGGTGAAACTGGAATGGGGTCTGAAGATTAGATGTCAATGATGTACCAATGTTAATTTCCACCAGTTGGATGGTGGTATTGTAATTATGTAGAAGAATATCTTTGTTTATAGGAAATGCACTAAAGCATTCAGAGGTGGTGAAGCCTCCTGTAGGCAGCTTAGTCTCAAATGTTTCATCAATAAAAACATTCTGGCAACTCTTTATAAGTTTGAGATTGTTTCAAAATAATAATAACATTAACCAAATAACAATTGTATCTATTCCAAATTCTCTTTTCCCTTCTGCTAGTTAGGTACATCTAAATATTGTGTTTGTATCATGATATGTTTTTGATATATCTGTTACCACAGTTTAATCTTCCCTTGCACAAATTTAAATGTCAAGCAATAGGGAAATTATTATGCCATAGCCATATCCTAGAACATTATAAATATTTTTAAGTGTTTTTGTTTTGACAAATAGGTAATAACATGGGAAGATTCTCATGGTGCTCTATTGTTTTAAAATGAGAGTAAGGTAAAATAGTATTTACAAAATTAATGTGATTCTGAAAATACGTTCACAACCTGAAAGGAAATATGCACTTCAACCAAGGTTATATCTGGGTAGTGCGAATATAGGTGATTTATTTTCATTTTTATTTTGGTGTTATGTCTCAATTTCCTGTAATGACCATTCATTTGTAAACAAAAAAAAATATAAATTCCAGTAGCAATTAATATAAAGTGATGTGAAGAGGAATATGAAAAAACTGTTGATTAAAGAATGAAGGAGCGTGGGGAATTTCACCTGAAAATATGGTATATGGTATATTGAGTGTTTTGAATTAAAGATCAGACAGACCCCCAAGAGCAATGGAGAACAATCCATCTCAACCTCCACACCACAAAATCCTCTCCCTATCCCAAAGCACAGATCAAGTTGTCTTATCTGCCTAAAATCTAGACCTAACAGAGAAGAAAATAATAACCTCTGGTCCTTTCTCTTAAGTTTTCATTAGCTGAACCCATATCACAGGAAGGAAGACTAAAGTCTGACAACAAACCTGGATAAATTTTTGTCATAACCTTTATCCACTCTGAGGGCCCAACAGACTTTGCCTTGAACCATTGTATGTTCTTCGAGCCCACTGAATTCCCCTAAAAATTATTTACTATCTCCCTAAAATGATCCACACTTTTCCTTAAGAAGTAGGGTATGTAAGAGGCTGTATCCCATTGGGACATTAGGCAGTCACTCTGTGATTCTCCCTGTGCACATGGTAGTAATAAATCTGCGTGCTTTTTCTCTTATTAATCTTCTTATTAGTTGAATTTTCAGCAAACCTTCCAAGAGCAAAGGGGACCCTTTCCCTTCACCCCTGCAGAGGATGTCTCTGAGGAAGTGAAACATTGCTGGATATACTATAGAAATCATCATGGTAAAGAAAGTATTAGAATAAGACTGGAAGCCAACTATTTTGCCCAAGGGACAGGCCCTCAGCTGTGACTCTGCACCTGATCTCTGTGGCTTTGCTGGAATGTAGCTTTAACCCTAAAGTACCCTAAAGGTGAGCACCTGATCTCTGTGGCTTTGCTGGAATGTAGCTTTAACCCTGAAGTACCCTAATGATGAAGAGGTGAGAGCACAGACTCTGACTGTTGGCCTCAGTTTCTTCCTCTGCAGTTTGGTGTGAGGCTCAGAGATGGTGTATGGAGCCCCCAGAGACAGTGGCTAGCACCTGGTGACTCAAGTTCTGCTTGGGCCACACCTCTGCTGGTGCAGGGAAACCTGGGCAGCCGGAGGTGCACAGACCAGTTCTACTGGAAGCTGGTCCCCATCACCTGTACTTTTCCCAAACGACTTCCTTCCTTATCCCTTTCCTTACCCACAAAAGAACCCTTTCCTTACCCACTACCTGTACTTTACCCCAAGAAACCCCCTTCCTTACCCACCTCCTTCCTTACTCAATATGGCCAAGGGCAGATTGCAGGGCTCAGAGTGCAATAAAGAAGGGTCAGTAATCCACAAATCCAAATATTTAGTTTTCTGGCAGACGTAGAATCGTTCATATTCTTGAATCAAAAGGATCTGTTCACGATTAGAAAAAAAAAATTCATCTAATTGCTTTTTTCATGGATAGAAACTGCATATAGAAATCCTCTAGAACAACATCATACACCATGGAGTTAACAATTCATCACGCTCTATTCTAGGCTCAGCTTCAGCATATTTGAAATCAGCTAGGAGGCTTCTGTTGATACAAAATACAGTATTTGTAGTCTGATCTAGTCCTGCAACAGGTGGTAAAGAAGTATGAACTGAAACTGCCATATGGCGATGTGAAGGAAATGTTTCTCTCCAGAGAAATACTTGAAAGTGTCATAAAAACAGTAAAAACATTTAACATCTCAAAAGGCTTAAATTCAGTATGTACATAAACTGTGTCAACTTTGGAGTCAGGCTGCTTTCATTCAAATCTCAGCAGATAGATGATACCCAGGCAGATAAGTAATGTGACTTCGTGCAAGTGACTTAAACTCCGGAAGCTTTGGTTTCCTCATAGAAAACAGGGAATAAGCCCTTGGGATTATAGTGAAAATGAAAAGAAATAATGTATATACAGCAACTAGCCCGGTCTCTGGTTTGGAAAACACTTGATAAGATTATCATTGTCATTATTGTTTTTATATTATGAATACATTTGTTGTGTTACATATAATTCATGTCTGCCTCCTGTGAAAGTATGTATAGGCATACAGATGGAGATGGTAAGAGAAAAGTGGAAGAGAAAAAATCAGAAAAATATATGCCTGATTCACCCTCCCAATCCCGCTACTCAAACCTTTTATTCTATGCCCAGTCTTCCCCATCTCCGTAAATGGAATACCATTCACCCAGTTGCTCAAGACAAATATTTCAGAGTCAATGTTAATATCTCCCTTTCCCTTACTGGCTGGCCACTCTCTATCCAATTTCAGTTATTATAATCCCATCATCATCTCTCCCTGGATTTTATATTTTTATTTAGCTTTGTCTTCCTAAATCTTCTCCCTGCTTTCATTCAGAAACCCTCTAACTATATAAAACCAGAACTTTCTTCTTAAAATAGAAATTAGATCACATTTCTCTTCCCAACTGGAAACCCTTTAGTGACTTCTCATTGTACTTCAAGTAAGATGCAAACACCTTTCCAGGGCCTCCAGATCCCTTCATAATTGGGCTCCCGATATTCCTCAACACCACCACCTACACCCTCCCTGACTACATTTCAGTCCCTTGAGCAAGCCAAGCTCCTTTCCACCTCACAACCTGTGCACAAATTGTTCTCTCTGCCTGGAACACTCCTCCATTTTTGCATAAATGTCTGCTTCCTTTCTGACCTTCAAGCCAAAATTTCAAGGTCAGTTGCTCAGAGAGGCCTTCCCAGTACACCAACTGAAGCAGACGACCTCCTCACCTCAGTTATTCTCTAGATCCACATTGTATCTTAACAGTACATAAAATAACTTTTATTTTATTAGTTTTTTATTTTTTCTTGTGTCTGTCTCTCCCAAAGGCTGTAAATAACTTCAAGGCTGGGGCCATATCTGTCTTTTCCATTTTTTCACTTGCAGTGCTCCATATGATGCACTGTGATGGGCATAGAGAAGATGTTCAGTAAATATTTGATGTAAGAAATTGGGGAATTGAATAAAACAATCTTGTAAATTTCCATCGTTAAAATGCCCTAGATGTATAATAATTTATTTTAACTCATTACTGAAAAGTCAGAGAGGAAAAAAGACAACACATTTTTATATGTTTATATGTATGCTTAAAGGGTTAGAAGTGTTTGAACTTTTATGGATCAATTGTTCAAGAATTATCTGTTGCCTAGAAAGAGGTCATGTGAAAGAGGCAAATGTAAATTCAGGAATTTTGCTCATTGCAATTAATTGACAGTTTCAGGGCCAATGGATCACATGACTCACTTTTTAGAAATCTTTCTCCTATTTCAGAGGATACAGTGGTTTGAAACCATCATCACAGCAGCATGTTTCATAGGACTTGTTCCTTATTGATCATGGGCAAAGTTCAATTTCAAGCAGGTAATTGTCATCTGAGGGCCTGACTTCTCATGGGCCCCAGCTGCTTTTTTTCTGGATAATTTAGACAATATTAGAAGTTGACTGCAGTGAATGCCATGTTGTGTCTCTCAGATCCCCCTCTTTGGAACTGGGGCCCTCACCCTCAGCAGCTAGTGTGCTATTGAAGAGAGCTAAGGTCCAAGGTCATGTCCCATCTCAGGGAATGGTCCTTATTCAAAAGCTGCCCTGGGTGCGTTGGGAGTGGAGGAAATCCAGCCTCTTGCATAAGGTGATGGCACAAATCCGAGGAACCATTCCAGCTCCACAGATCTGTTGGACAATTAAGGCCTATGTTGCATTTACATTGACTGCACTGAGTTTAGCTCCTGCCTCTGTCCAATCCTACTTTCTTTACTTCCCTACAGATGTTGATCCCAAGATCACTCCCAGTAATAGTCCTGCAGCCAGATCTCCATCTCAAGGTGGAAAAGATAATGTCTTTGATACGGTCTGGCTGTGTCCCCACCCCAATCTCATCTTGAATTATAGTTCCCATAATTCCCATGTGTTATGGGAGGGACCCAGTGGGAGATAATTGAATCATGGGGGTGCTTTTCCCCATGCTGTTCTCGTGGTAGTGAATAAGTCTCACAAGATCTGATGGTTTTATAAGGGGCTTCCCCTTTCTTTTGGCTCTCATTTCTCTCTTGCCTGTTGCCATGTAAGATGTCCCTTGCTCTCGATTGTGAGGCCTCCCCAACCATGGGGAACTGTGATTCCATTAAACCTCTTTTTCTTTATAAATTTTACAGTCTCAGGTATGTCTTTATGAACAGCATGAAAGTGGACCAATACAGTCTCCTTCTTAAGACACTGATTAAAGTGATTTGGTGCCACATTTTTTTATACCATTCCCCTTTTCCTTGGCTTGAAAGGAGACCTTTGGGAAAAGGGTGAACAAGGGAGTCTGCTGTCCAGCTCTCTCCTAACCATAGGTGGTATTTAATGACAGTTTTGAAAATGTTGATGGCACAGTCTCCTGCTGACCCATCTTGAAACCGAAACTATCATCCATTTCCTTTCTACACTCCATGGCTTCTTCCCAGTACAGATAAAACTATAAGATGGACCACTTCATTCTAATTAATTAGGAAGAGACTAATCATAGATACATACTTTGATATAATTACAGTTGTCCTCCCAACTGTGGTTTTGTACTCCAAAGTTTCCCCATGGTCAACTTCAGTGCAAGAGTATTACATATAGCAAGATATGTTGAGAGCAAGAGCGAGATCATATTCATTTGACTTTTGTTATAGTATGTTGTTATAATTGTTCTATTTTATTAGTAGTTATTGTTGTTTGTCTCTTACTGTGCCTAACCGATACATTAAACTGTATCATAGGTATGCATATATAGGAAAAATCACAGTATATGTAAGGTTCAGTACTATCTGTGGTTTCAGGCATTGGCTGGAGGTCTTGGAATGTATCCTCCATGCATAAGGTGAGACAACTGTATGTTAAAGACATGTGTTATGAGCTGAATTGGGCCCCACCCCCTAAAATCAAATGTTGCCATCCTAACTTGAGAATGGGATTGTATTTTGAAATAGAATTTTTAAAGAGGTAAAGTTAAAAGGCAGTCATATGTGTGAGCCCTAATCCAATACAAATTGTGTGCTTATAAAAAAGAGGAGATTGGGACACAGCCACAAACAGAAGGAAGACCATGTGAAGACACACAGGGACAAGACAGCCATCTAGAAGCAAAGGAGGGAGGCCTCAGAAGAAACCAACCCTGCCAAACACCTTGATCTCCGGCTTCAAGCCTCCAGCACTGTGAGAAAATAAATTTATGTTGTTTAAACCACACGGTCTATGATACTTTGTTATGGCAGCCCCCAGGAAGTAATGCAACATGGAATCTTAAGACTTGTGGATTTTGTTTCATGTCCTTTAAATGCCCTGAGCACACCTAAAAGGTCAGGCAGAGGCACCGATAGAGGGGCTCCAAAAAGTCTCTAGGCTGTCTGACTTCTTTCACCCTTGCCCTGGTTTCTCTGACTCATCCTCTTTTCCATATATTCATTTCTGCTTGGTGAGGGTACTATGAATTGATCATTTGGTTTTAGAGTGTTTCCTCCAGTCACATCTTGAATTCCTGTACACACTTTCGTCTGCTTTTATGCTGTTGCTGTTATATCCTGCACCCCATGCCCCAGGAAGCCATCCTGGCCAGGTTTCTACTAACTTAGCTCTTCCTGAACGAGGAAATCGGCTGGAAATTTCAAGAGCTGCACACAGGTTAGAGGGCCGGAGTTACTAACAGGGGAATCATCATATTGATTTTATTCTGATCCCCTACCTAAAAATTTAGCAAATACATCTTATTGGACAGCCTGGGGCTTCCTAGATTTAAGGCATCTGACTGTAATGTATCGACCTAATTTAATTAAGGGAAAGAAAAAAATTAGTAAATATATAGATTTGAAAGGTTTTAAATGATAATGGCACAGTCTCCTGCTGACCCCTGACCCATCTTGAAATGGAAACTACCATCTGCTTCCTTTCTCTATTCCTTAGTGTCTTTCAATTTTGCACAAATGTCTTGTCCCTTCCTGACCCTCTGGAATAGATAGATAGATGATTGATAGATAGATAGATAGATAGATAGATAGATAGATAGATAGATAGATAGATCTTATAAATAATATATATATATATATATATTTTTTTTTTTCCAGAAAAGAACATCACTGTAAGTGACAATTCCCATTGTCCCCCAGGAATCCTTTATGTGACAGTTTGGGGCCTACATTCAGTCTTCCCAGGCTCTCTGCTGATCAAATCATCTCTGATGATTGTCTCATGGCACCATCATGCTTCTGCCATCTTGTACCTGCATGACTGCAGCCACTCAGGAGCCCTCAAGGGGCCTGGACTTTATAGTGTTCTATGGCAGAACAGGCACCTCAGTCCCCTGCAAGTACAGTTAAAGAGCATCAAATCTGCACTGCCCACATGGAAATGCTCAGCTTCTGATACAAGAGCTGTTTAATTGCTTCACGTACAGCTCCCTCTCCTGTCCTTGGACTCAGTCAAGATGCAGGGACCCATTTGAGTGACAGGTTCTGCTCTGTGCTCCATAGTGATGACTAAGGCTTTGTTTGTGGCTCAAGCTTGTCACGACTCCTTTTTCCCTTAGGGGAAGCTCTCTCCTAACATATTCCTCAGTGTCTCATGCAAAGAGGCTTCTGGTAAGCTGTGAATATGCCCGGGAGAGCTGAATAGTCATTTCTAGGACAAGCCAGGGGCTTCCTGCCTCCAGTAACTCTCTCCACGGCTTCCTTCAAATATGTTTATAGGGTGGGAGTTATAGACAAAAAGTAGAGAAGATACCATTGCTTCTTGAGGGAGAAGCTCAAATGCTGGCTTTATTTTCCCTGGATATTCTACTTTGCTCTTGTGCCTATTGTTTGGTTTGAGTTAGGACGTTCAACTTTTGACTTATTATTATCACAGATGGTTCTAGTGCCCTTACTTGTGCAAACCAAAAAGTATGTGAGACAGGTCTCAATCAACTTAGAGGTCTATATTGCCAAGGTTAAGGGCCATGGCCCACAGCACAGCCTCAGGAGGTCCTGAAAGCATGTGTCTAAGGTGGTTGAGTTACAGCGTGGTTTCTTACATTTTAGGGAGACAGAAATTACAGGCAAAGATATAAATCAATACATGGAAAGTATACATTGGTTCAGCCCAGAAGGGCAGGACATCTTGAAGGGAGGTAGGGGGCATCTTTCAGGTCATAGGTAGATTCAAAGATTTCCTGATTGGCGATTGGTCAAAAGAGTTAAGCTCTGTCTCAAGAGTTGAATTTGGAAAATAAAATAAAATAAAGACTTGAGTAATTTAGATAAGGGGGAGTGTGGAAGCCTCTAGGTAGCAGGCTTCAGGGAAAATAGATGGGAAATATCTCTTATCAAACTCTAAAATATGTCAGACTCCCATGAAAAGACCTAGTAAGGGAAGGATATTCTCTACAGAACAGAAATTTCCCCCATAAGAGATGGTTTTGCAGGGCCTTTTCAAAATATGTCAAAGAAATACATTTTGAGGGTAAATATTTTGCCTGCTATCTGTCATATGATGTTATACTAGAGTTAGATTGGAATGTGTATCCTATTGTTACAAAGAGTTTGTTTTGTTAGTCTTAAGATCTCTGTTTTGATTCTAATGCTGATCAGTTGTTCCTGAACTCCAAAGGGCAGAGGCCAGAATGAGGTATGTTTAGCTCCTCCTTCCTGTCATGGCCTGAACCAGTTTTTTAGGTTTCTTTGGGGTCCTCTTGGTCAAGAGGGGGCCCATTTAGTCTATTGAGGGGGCTTAGAATTTTATTTTAGATTTACACTTGTTTACCAGACAGTGATGACAATACATCCAAAATCTGTCACCTAAGATCTTGTAGATTTCCTGTCAGCCTAGTTTTTGTTGGAAGATCAGTATTCTGTTCTGGCTGGTTCCTGATTTAACTCAGTGCACCTCCTCCCTTTATCATGGGAGGAGTTTGAGATCTTTTTCAGTAACAATACTGAAAAGTTTCTTTCTGTATGGAGTCCAGATGAAAGGTAAACACTCCTGGATGTTTCAGTTTGAAAAATCTCATGTCTAATTTGATGTGGAAATTAATTTTTTTAAATGACATATATGATGACATTATATTTTGGACTGGAGAGACAGTGATATGGTTTGACTGTGTCCCCGCCCAAATCTCATCTTTAACTGTTGCTCCCATAATCCCCATGTGTCATGGGAGGGACCCAGAGGAGATAATTGAATTACAGGGCCGAGTTTTTCCCATGCTGTTCTCATGATAGTGAGTAAGTCTCATGAGATCTGATAGTTTTATAAAGGGCAGTTCCCCTACACATACTCTCTTGTCTGCTGCCATGTAAGATGTACCTTTGCTCCTCCTTGGCCTTCTGCCATGATTGTGAGTCCCCCCTAGCCATGTGGAACTGTGAGTCCATTAAACCTCTTTTTCTTTGTAAATTACCTAATCTCAGGTTTGTCTTTATTAGCAGCATGAGAATGAACTAATACAGTAAATTGGTACCAGTAGAATGGTGTGCTGCTATAAGGATACCCAAAAACGTGGAAGCAGCTTTGGAACTGTGTAAGGGCAAAGGTTGGAACAGTTTGGAGGGCTCAGAAGAAGACAGGAAGATGTGGGAAAGTTTGGAATTCCTGGAGACTGGTTGAATGGCTTTGACAAAACTGCTGATAGTGATATGGACAATAAAGTCCAGGCTGAGGAAGCCCCAGATGGAGATGAGGAACCTGTTGGGACCCACAGTAAAGATTACTCTTGCTATGCAAAGAGACTGGCATCATTTTGCTCCTGCCCCAGAGATCTGTGGAATTTTGAACTTGAGAGAGATGATTTAGGGTATCCAACAGAAGAGATTTCTAAGCAGCATTCAAGAGGAAGCAGAGCACAAAAGTTTGGAAAATCAGCAGCCTGATGATGTGATAGAAAAGAAAACCCCACTTTCTGGGAAAAATTCAAGCAGGTGCAGAAATTTGCATAAGTAACAAGCTGCAGAATGTTAATCACCAAGACAATGAGAGAAATGTCTTCAGGGCATGTCACAGACCTTCACAGCATCTCCTCTCCCATCATAGGTTCATAGGCCTAGGAGGAAAAAATGGTTACTTAGGCCAGGGCCTCCCTGCTGTATGCAGCCTTAGGACTTGGTGCCCTGTGCCCCAGCCATTGCAACCATGGCTAAAAGGGGCCAACATACAGCTCAGGCCATTGCTTCAGATGGTGTAAACCCCCTAAAGCTTTGACTGCCCTGCAGGATTTGGGACTTGCATGGGGCCTGTAGTTCCCTCATTTTGGTCAAACTCTCCCATTTGGAACAGGTATATTCCTTCATCCTCATTGTATCTAGGAAGTAACTAACTTGGTTTTGATTTTACAGGCCCATAGGTGGAAAGGTCTTGCCTTGTCTCAGATGAGACTTAGGACTGTGGACTTTTGAGTTAATGCTGAAATGAGTTTAGACTTTGGGGGACTGTTGGGAAGGCATGATTAGTTTTGAAATGTGAGGATATGAGGTTTGGGAGGGGCCAGGGTTGGAATGATATGGTTTGTCTGTGTCCCCACCCAAATATCATCTTGCAATTTTAGCTCCTATAATCCTCACATATTGTGGAAGGGACCTAATGGGAGGTAATTGAATCATGGGTTTTTTCCATGCTATTTTTGTGATACTCAATAAGTCTCATGAGAGTTGATGGTTTTATAAATGGGAGTTACCCTGCATATACTTTCTTGCCTGCTGCCATGTAAGATGTACCTTTGCTCCTCCTTGTCTTCTGCCATGATTGTGAAGCCTCCCCAGCCATGTGGAACTGTAAATCAATTAAACCTCTTTTTCCTTATAAATTACGCAGTCTTGGGTATGTCTTTATTAGCAGTGTGAGAACAGACTCATACAGATGGTAATGTTGTATAGAATTGTTCAAGCGTTTGTCATCACCGAATCCTTCAAATATGTAACTTGGGATCATCTGCTGACCAGAAATGACTTTGTTCAATAAAATATACCTTGAGATAATGACATTCTCTATTTTTTACTGGTATGTAAATGTGAAATGCTGCTGTTATTAAAACAAGAGTTTAGGGCTAAGGTGTAATGAAGGTTTTGTTTGTTTGTTGGCTAATTTTTCCATATGGAAAATGATATGTAAATACAGCTTTCATAAAGATTTAGCAAAAGTGGAAAGCAAGAGAGGTAGAAAAGAGTTGATTCCATGAATGTAAAACAATGGCTTTTGATTTTCCACTGTGCCATCATCCCATCCAGATGTGCATGTGACCTGGTGTTGGAGAATGCTCAGGGGACAGGCCCAGGAGCTGCTGCCCAAGGATTCTTTGGCAGAATCCCAATCTGGGATTCTTTGGAGGCTTTTTCTCTGCAGTGTACTAATAACCCTGAGTATTCAGCCCTTCCTGAGGTCAAAATTAAACATGAGAGCTAAAGGCAGAGCTAGAGGACATAGAGAAATGCAAATCCAGTAAAGCTCTAGGGAAAGAGGCTCACCTATGCACTCTGCAGAACATCTGCCTCCAGCTTCGAAGTCTGCACCCAAGAAATACCATGAACAAGTCTTCACACATGAATGCAAATAACATACTGATGGCTGAAAACGACAAAATGAACAAGAAAAAATTTCTCACTAATTCAAACTGTCTACATTCTATCTCTGTGATTATTCTTCTAAGCTCACCTCCATAACTTTATTTATTTATGTATGTATTTAAGAGATGAAATTTCACTCTGTCACCAAGGCCGGAGTGCAGTGGTGCAATCAGAGCTCACTGCATCCTTGAACTCTGGGCTCAAGTGATTCTTCTTCCTCAGCCTCTTGAGCTGGGACTACAGGCAAGCCATGATGCCCAGCCACCTACCTCACTTTGAAATTCTCCTTTTTCCATTTGAAATTCCTTTTTTTTTTTTTTTCCAGACAGAGTCTCGCTCTGTCATCCGTGCTGGAGTGCAGTGGTGCAGTCTCAGCTCACTGCAACCTTCCCCTCCCATGTTCAAGCAATTCTCCTGCTTCAGCCTCCCCAGTAGCTGGGACTACAGGAGGGTGCCACCATACCCGGCTAATTTTTGTACTTTTAGTAGAGATGAGATTTTGCCATGTTGGCCAGGCTGGTCTTGAACTCCTAACCTCAAGTGATCCACCTGCTTCTGCTTCCCAAAGTGCTGGGATTACAAGCATAAGCCACCGTGCCCAGCCTCCATTTGCAATTATTGTCGCTAGAGCACTTTGAAAAGAAATCGCTGCGTGAGAGAGTGTGTGTGTGCAGTTTTCACGATTCCTCAAAAGTAAATTGTGTAAGTACATTATATTTTTCAGTAGTCCATGTCAATTATGGTTTCATTTAAACTGAATATATTCTAAATTCTTGTTCACATAATCTCCCCTCCCATTTTATATGGGACAAGGATCACATCATTTCCAACTACCATGTCTTTCCATCACAGGCTGCTGTGCTATGGCTGATGCTGCAGTTCCAGAGCAGGCTCCCTGCTGTGATTCTACTCATGAGATGTTTCCCAGCAGAGGAACTAGCCACAGTGAAAGAGGTGACCCCCATTTCCTGTTTCTGGGAAGGCTGCAGAACCAAGCTTTGAAGTGGATTGCCAGCCCAGTTCCAAGCTAGATGTCCAATCTACAAGCTAGATGTCAAAGGTCATACTGAATCTTTGATGCATGACAGAGGCTGATACTGGAAGCTTTGTAAAAGCAAATCTTCCTGGGTATCAAAGGAACTTAAGTCTGGTAATGTAGCAAAGTTTCCCAATATGTCAAACAGTGGCAGCATGTTTCCAAAAACAGGTAGCACAATCTTCTTTTCATAACAAAAACTAAAGTTATAGTAGGATGTAAATGTATTTAAATAGCAGAGGCTGTAGAAGACAGCATATAAGGGGGCATTAGTCTGTTACCCATAACACTGAGAGGAGGCCTGGTACAATGGTTAAACAAGTCCTGGATTTGAATCTGTGCTCAACTCTCTGCAAATTGCATAATCTCTCTGAGCTTTAAATATCATTTCGAGATGTCTATTCATGTAAAATACCTAGGATGCTGCTTGGCACATGGTAATGAAAGACCCTAATGGAGGATAACTGGTATATAAAAAAGACTGTCAGGTTTATTTCATTTAAGATTAGGAGCAAAACTTTATGGTGAATGACAAAAACAAGCTGCTAGCTGATAAACAAAACTGTAATTGGGGCTTTATATAAAAAGAAAATTCAGTCACAGTGACTCATACGTGTAATCCCAGCACTTTGGGAAGTTGAGGTGAAAAGATTGCTTTAGCCTAGGAGTTGAAGACCAGCCTGGACTATATATATATATATATATATATATAGATGCATATATATATATACACATATATATACACACACACACGCACACATGCACACATACATATATGTATAAATACATGTACTCATATTTATTTACATATACATTTACACATTTGCATATGTATATTACTTTACTATATATACATATATGTATATGTATGCTGTATGTGTAAATATGTAATATATGTATATTATTTTACTTTATATACACATGTATGTAAATATATAAATAATATGTGTAAATATGTAATACATGTATATATAAAGTAAAATGATATACATATATAAATAAAATAAAGTAAAATAATGCAAACGAATTTATTTTATAGCTAATTGGGCTTAGATTATAATTGCTTACAAATTCCTGCTCCAGTCCTCTCTGTAGGTGGCTCAACCCCGGGCACAGGGAGCAGACATAAGCAGCAAACTGCCAGTGGTTTGTCTCAGAAAATAAGGAAACCCAATGAGAGGGAGAAAGATGGGAGAATAGCTGGTTGGTGGAGCAGTCAGAACACACACATTTATTGATTAAGTTTGCTGTCTTATATGGGCAAACCCCAAAACAACTATGATAGTAACGTCAAAGGAAACTGATTATAGATTACCATAAGAGGCATAATAATAATGAAAAAGCTGAAATATCGTGAGAATTACCAAAATGTGACACAGAGACAAGATGTGAACACATGCTGTTGAAAATATGGTGCCAAAAGACTTGCTTGACACTGGGTTGCCACAAACCTTCAATTTGTAATAAATGCAACCTCTGCAAAGTACAGAAAAGCAAAGCACGATAAACTGATGCATTCCTGTACTTATGGGTAATTGTATTTTCAGAAAATCTGCCTTTGAAAAGAAAATGTTTTAAATGAAATATTTTGCAAGAATTACAGAGCCCATCAGTGGCTTCAGAATATCTTACTGCTGTAGTTTAAAAATAACTCCCCCTTCCTTTCAATTTGGTAAGCTTGTGACTTAAAAACTTGTCACTCAAAAAAATTAAGAATTGAGCTAAAAGTCTATTCTTCACTCAATAATGAGAATGGAGCACTTAAATATACTTTTCTTCCTGAATATTCCTTGACCCTGTATGTCAGGGATGTGCACGTATGTGTTATGCAATGTGTTTTGTGCTAGTGGCACATTAGCAGGAAGCAACCATACCTGCCACCAAGCAAGTCTCCTATTTCTGGTAGAAGTATGAGGTCTTAGAGAAGAAAATGTTGTGCCCTTCTATTCCAGAAACAAAAAACAAGGAAATGATGCAGAAGTCTCTCGGGGAGAGTATCTGCCAAGTTTCCATTTTATTTCTTGGTATGTAAAGAAATATTCAGTGTCCCCTCTATATAAAACAAGAAAACCATGGTATATAATGATGTTTCCTATTTATATTGTGACTTTCAGGATGGCTTTATAAATGCTCTTTCATCGGGTCTTCACAAATCTCCTGCAAAAAGAAAATGTTAGGACTGGACTTATTCTTTTCATTTTTCAAACAAAGAAACTGAATTTGTGTACCCATGATCAATAGTAAGTGCTAAATCCAGAGTGAAACCTGAGTCTGGAAATTGCATGAGTTTTTTCCCCATTTATCTGTGGTGTACTAAAAAGATTAAAGGATTTAGAATCCAAACAACTGCATTTGAACCTTGGTTCTATCAAGAGCTCCCCATAAGACTGTTAGAAGGAAAAAAAAAATGCACAAGAAAGCACTTAACTATAAATCACTGTAAATGGCAGTTATTAAGCTCTTCCATCACGCTCTTCAAAATATAACAGATAAATATTAACTACTTGAAGGCAAGAGCCATTTCATCTACTTCTTTTCTGTTCATCACAGAACCTAACACAGTGCTGAAGACATACGAGTGCTATTAATAAGAGATAAATAAATATATGCTGACTGAGAACAATTATGGGGTTACTAAGGTGCCAAAACATTTTAAAGAAAAATATGAATAAAACCTAAAGAAAAGGGAAAAGAAAATGAGACATTGAGAGTCGTGCAAGGTGAATTGCTAATGGAAAATGTCTCTGATCAGATGCATTTTGCTTTGCTCAGTTGCTCATGCATTGCCAGCAGTGGTTTCAAGTACCTTGGAGTCAGGCAACTGCCATCACAAAAATGTTTTTGCATGCCCCTGTAGTCCCAGTTACTAGGGAGGCTGAGGTGGGAGAATCACTTGAGCTGAGTCAAGTCTGCAGTGAGGTCGAGTCTGCAGTGGTTGAGTCTGCAGTGAGCTATGATCCTGCTACTGCCCTCCAGTCTAGGCAACAGAGCAAGACCCTGTCTTGAAAAAAAAAAAAGAAAAGAAAAACAGTTTTGAAAAAAATAGGCTATAGTATCCCAGAACAAAGTGTCAAGTGCAGTAGTTTCTTACATTTACTTCCAGAAAGACTCAGATGTCAGATATTAAATGTGCAAAGTGTTTAAGAACCTGGAAGACAGTTCTTAATCACAGAAGTGGAAGAAATAATACGTCACCTCAGACATGACAGAGCAGGAGCATCGCCATCTTGGACAAGCACCACCATTTTAAAGTTCCCCTTGATCAAAAACGACCTAAATCTGAAGGGCATCAACCTAATGGTTAAGGTCAACATGACCATAAACCAAAAATGACATCTCCAACCAGAAACATTCCAACCATAAGATAAACCCCTCCCAGACCAGAGACATACCAGCCCTGAGATAACCTCCCTTCTGGCCAGAGAGATGTCAGCCCTAAGATAACCTCCCCTCCTACCAGACATTCCAACCCTACAATAAATTTCTCCTCCACACAGAAACATTCCAAGCCTGTGATGAGCTCTCTCACCCTAAAACCCTTAAATACTCCTAGCCTGTGAAAGGCAGTGCACCTAACTGAAACTGGCCAGAAGCCCCTCTCAGGTTTATTCTTCAAAATAAACCTGTCTTTGACTGTTGAGCTGTTTTCTATGTTTCTCTTTCTTTCTTTAACTCTTACAAGACAAGTATATATTGCATATTAATGTCAATATATGTGAGCCATTCATGGTGGCTGGTCACGATCTGCAGTACCTTCTCCACGGATGTATTGGTATTGCAAGCAGGCAGTTCACAGTCTCTAGCGGGAACTATAATAGTTTTCACTGAATGGATTTAGTTGAACTTCATATTTACTGTTTTCCTGTGTACTTCACTCCAGAGGGGAGACCAGAAATTTCCTCGCTGTTGGTTTTTCCTGTTCCTAAGGAAACCTGAGGACCACAGATCAATCTTAAGAGCCAGATGGCAGTGATTTGATGAAGGGATAGTGCTTGGCCACACACATACCCTGGGAGTCAGCATCCCTCCTACTTCTAGATTTGTTCTGCCTCTGCGTAGCCTGTGGTTTGGGTTAAGGATAGCAGTTTCTGCAATGAATTCTGACTCCCTAGGATAAAACACCATCTGGAAATTAATCAGCTAGGATATGAAAGAGGATCTGGCTGCTTTTAGGAAAGAGCACACACCTCAGAGTTTCTAGCATTGGCCAATCACACACACACACGAAAGAACCAAATTAGAAAGGATGGAGGGAAATCTGGGTTTGCGTTGGTTGATTTTTGGGCCCCCCATCTCCACAGACTGGACTCCACAGCCTGCCATTCCCCAGTACACTCATCTCCAACCTCCACTTGTTCCCTTCCTTGGCATCTGCACTTTTCACTTTGCCAATTTCTAACCATGTGTAATACCCTCGTTATGGCATTCCTATTCCCATTCTTGGATTGCCAATTACAGTAGGAGAAAAGATTTGAGCCCCAGTGATTGAGCTTACTCCAGTTACCACCCATCACACTTTCTTCATGGGCACCCACATTGTCTTTACTCTTCCCTTGTTACAAACTCCTCTTTGCCAGGGGACCCTGGTCCTGGCCACATCTGTGCACACTCTCTCAATGTGTACCTACTTACCATACTGAATGGCACTATGCTGCACTGGCCTGCCTTCACTTTATGTTCATCTCCCCAATTCAAACTTTTCCCATATATTTACTCTCTAGATCTTATGTATGTTTCACTGAAGATGAACACTACCTTTCCAGGCTATCAGCGCCCATGCGTTCATGAGTTTGCCCCATTTGCCTTCCCCTGGATTCGCTCCATTGCTTCTTCCTCTTCTCCCTTTCTCTTTATCCAGTCACTTATTCATTCACCAATCAGGACTTCTATTCTGTATTAAAGCACCAAGGACACAAAAATGAATAAATGATGGGCTCTACCTTTGAGGAGACACACAAACAAAAGTAAAATTCTAATTCAATGGGATTGGAGCTGTTTGAAAGGTACTAGTGAAGAAAGTAAGAAAGTTCATGTGCCTCATGTGTTGTTCTAAAAAACATTAAAAAGTAGTAGCACAGGGCATAATATGTGTGTTTAATATACACTACGTTTTTCAAAGAAAGATCGGTGCTTGATCTGCAGTTGATTCTCTTCTAGACTCCTTTCTCTTGCTCTGATATCTACAAACCCCATAAAAAAGCCTTTGCAATGTTGCTACCTCTCACTTTGTTGCTACCTCTCACTTTTTTTTCCTTTCTTTTCTGAGACGGAGTCTCCCTCTGTTGCCCAGGCTGGAGTGCAGTGGCACAATCTTGGCTCACTGCAACCTCCGCATCCTGGGTTCAAACCATTCTTCCTGCCTCAGCCTCCCAAGTAGCTGGGATTACAGGGGCGTGCCACCACACCTGGCTAATTTTTGTATTTTTTTTTTTTTTTTTTTGAGATGGAGTCTGGCTCTGTTGCCCGGGCTGGAGTGCAGTGGCCGGATCTCAGCTCACTGCAAGCTCCGCCTCCCGGGTTCACGCCATTCTCCTGCCTCAGCCTCCCGAGTAGCTGGGGACTACAGGCACCCACCACCTCGTCCGGCTAGTTTTTTGTATTTTTTAGTAGAGAGGGGGTTTCACAGTGTTAGCCAGGATGGTCTCAATCTCCTGACTTCGTGATCCGCCCGTCTCGGCCTCCCAAAGTGCTGGGATTACAGGCTTGAGCCACCACGCCCGGCCTAATTTTTGTATTTTTTAGTAGAGATAGGGTTTTGCCATGTTGGGCAGGCTGGTATTGAACTCCTGGCCTCAGGTAATCCACCCACCTAGGCCTCCCAAAGTGCTGAGATTAACAAGCGTGAGCCACCACACCTGGTCTCACTTCTTTCCTTTATCATCAGACTGTTTGAAAGTCTTCCTTGGCTAATCTTTCTCCTTGATCACTCATTTATTATAAAAATATTTGTGACCTTGAGTGAAAGAGGAATCATCTCAGTATATGTATATAGATACACCTATATATACCTCTCTCTCTCTATATATATACACACACACACACACGATGAAATTCATTTTATAAATAAAATCTTCTGAATTGTCTATATTTCTGTGTATGTATGTATGTGTAATTTTAGAGCTATTTAGTGAGAACAGCGAGAAAACATTCCTGTTCTTGTATTCTGAGGCTTTTCGGGACCTGCATTTCAGAAGCACTTTAATCAAATTTGGTCCTTTTAGGATCTGTGTGATCAAGAAAGGATCATTTTCAGAGTTGTCAGACTCTCCAGAGTCACCATTCACCAAAGCCAATCCCTTGGTGGGGGTGATAAGAGTTTGTGTCTGAATTTCCAGGACTGTCCTGGAATTGGATTTCCCTCTATGAGCCAGAGTCAGGTAACATTTGCTTAGGCACTTCTCCAGGTGAGTATAATGAACCATGGAAATAATCTTCCATATCACACTTATCAAAAGCAATACTATCTCTTTTTAATTTGAAGATATTTATTTATTTATTTATTTTGAGACAGAGTCTCTCTGTTGCCTAGGCTGCAGTGCAGTGGTGTGATCTTGGCTCACTGCAACCTTTGCTTCCCAGGTTCAAGTGATTCTCCTGCCTCAGCCTCCTGAGTAGCTGGGATACACTCATGTACCACCATGCCTGGCTAATTTTTTTTTTTGTATTTTTAGTAGAGATGGGGTTTCACCATGTTGGCCAGGTTGGTCTCGAACTCCTGACCTCAGATGATCCACACGCCTCGGCCGCCCAAAGTGCCAGGATTACAGGCGTGAGCTACTGCGCCTGACCTAATTCGAAGACTTTTAAATTAGGCTCCATTCTTGATATTGTGTAATACCTAATTCACAATATTTTTTATAACGAACTATAATGGCTAATGTGCTTTCCCTACCCTACAGATAGAGTGTGATCTTGCTAGTTTATTTGGTTTTAAACTTTTATTTAGAAGTCATGTTGAATGTATGAATTACAGTCACCACTTGCACTTCTACCACATCAACTAAGAAATGTTTTGAAATGGGTAAGGTACATGAAGAAAATTTTATTAGAGATGTTTGGTTGTGTTAGATCATTCTAAAGCTTATTTCCATACTCTTTCTTATATTTTTCTATTTATTCATGTTTCTAATTTAGTCTCATTTCTGAATTCTTTAACATATGACTATTCCATTCTTCCAAATTATTTAATTAACAGAATTACTGGATTACTAAATGGTTGTCAATATTTAAGTTCTGTTACTGTTAATTGATCAGATAATAAATAAAATGACTGGGGTGATAATTTCTGGTCATTTCATTTCTTCCTGGCTGGCAAATCTCAAAATACTGGCTTTGAAGGTATTTTTTAAAATCACACTATTAGAATGCCAAATATTACTAAAGTCTTCACTTTTTTCTTTGTCTTTTTTTCATTCAGTCTTTATAGAGACTGACAAAAATGACCAATGTGATTGTATTGCAAGTCATCAGGGCGAGGTGTTTGGAAAAGTTTTCAATTAGCAATAATCATGCCTCCCATTCCCCCAGGGTCCGCTCTCTGCTGTCAATACAATAATTTTATGTTTTATTTTTAGAGACAGCGTCTCACTCTTTCACCCAGGCTGGAGTGCAGTGGCACTACCATAGCTATCACAGCTCACTGTAACCTCAAACCCCAACTACCCGCAATCCATTTTTACCAGTGATAATAGCTTCTTCTTTTAACACCCTTCCCAACTGCCTTCATCCCCTAGGTATGGAACAATCCAGAATTTAGAGCCAGGGGATCTAGGTTTGAATCTTCCAGTTCATGAATAAGACAGACATCAGTTTCCTTATGTCTAACATGGGGATAATAACATTGACCTCAAAGAGACGTTGTAAGGATTAAACATACATGAAAAGAATAATACAAATGCTATGAATAATTAATAATTAATCTGCATTCTCTGGAGGGCCTTTAATGACTCACACACTGCAGAGAATTTCAGGTTCAGTGATAAGTAAATGGGAAGATATTTTTGGAGATCTACAAAGTTTCCTACCTTTTCATGCAGAAGCAACCCTGCGCATTAATAGACAACTGGCCGGGCGTGGTGGCTCATGCCTGTAATCCCAGCACTTTGGGAGGCCGAGGTGGGCGGATCACAAGGTCAGGAGATCAAGGCCATCCTGAATAACACAGTGAAACCCCTTCTCTACTAAAAACACAAAAAATCAGCCAGGCATGGTGGCATGTACCCGTAGTCCCAGCTACTCGGGAGGCTGAGGTAGGAGAATCACTTGAACCCGGGAGGCAGAGATTGCAGTGAGCCAAGATCACGCCACTGCACTTCAGCCTGGGCAACAGAGTGAGACTCCATAAAAAAAAAAAAAAAAAAAAAGACAACCAACGCCACATCCTTAGGATGGCTACTATAAAAACAAGCAAACAAAATGTAAATCAAAAAATAACAAGTATTGGTGAGAATGTAGAGCAATTGGAACACTTGTGCACTGTTAGTGGGAATGTAAAGTGATGCAGCCACTATGGAAAATATTATGGTGGTTCCTCAGAATATTAAAATAGAATTACCATTTGCTCCAGCAATTCCACTCCTGGGAATATATCAAAAAGGACTGAAAACAGGGACTTGGAGAGATATTGGTACACCCAGGCTCACAGCAGCATTGATCACAACAGCCAAACTGTGAAAGAAAGCAACACTTGTTATGTGTCCATTGACAAATGAATACGTACACAAAATGTGAATTTGTATTTGAATGCATACTTAAAATGGAATATTATTCAGCCTTAAAAAGGAGGGAAATTCTGACAAATGCTACAACACGGATGAACCTTGAAGACATTATGTGAAATGAAATAAGCCAGTCCAAAAAAAAAAAAAAAAAATACAGAAATACAGTGTGATTCCACTAATATAAGGTTAGAGCAGTCAAATTCATAGAGACAGAAAGTAGAATGGTGGTTGCCAGGGGCTCGAGGGTAGAATGGAATGGGAGTTAGTGTTTAATGAGTACAGAGTTTCAGTCTTACAAAAGAGTTCTGTGGATGGATGGCGGTGATGGTAGCACAATATGAATGCACTTAATAACACTAAACTGTAAACTTACAAATAGCTGAGATGGTAAATTTTATGTTATATGTATTTTACCACATCTTTAAAATATAATCAACCAATCTGGCACATAAATTTACTCCATTTCTTATCTGTCTCTAAACAAAGTATCTAAACACCAAAGTCATGTGAATAGAATGTATTATTTTAGGCAACTTTTATAATAAGGCAAGTCTTCTACACATCCCATGCTCTATAAAGTATAACTGCATAAAAATTGCTTCTCACTGCTTGGGTCCACCTCTTATAAACAGTGCTACCTTGAGTTAGTTACTTAACCCCTCTTAGCCTTACTCTAGTCATCTGTAAAATGGAAATGCGAATTTTTTTCTAGTAGGCTTTTTTGTTTTTGTTTAAGACCGGGTCTTGCTGTTTTGTCCAGGTTGGAGTGTAGTGGCACAATCCTTAGCTCACTGCAGCCTCAAATTCCTGGGCTCAATTGATCCTCCTGCCTCAGCCTCCTAACGAGCTGGGACTACAGGTGTGTGCCACCACACCCTACCAAATTGTGTTTGTTTGTTTTTGTAAAGATAGGATCTATGTTCTCTATGTTGCCGAGGCTGGTCTCAAACTCCTGACCTCAAATGATTTTCCTACCTCAGCCTCCCAAAGTGCTGGCATTACAGGTATGAACTACTGCACCCAGCCTCCAGTAGGGTTCTTGTGAGGATTAAGTTAAATGATGTATGCAAAGGACCTAGTAGACATATGGTACAGGGTTAGTGTTCAATATGCTTTTTTCTTTTCTCAGATAAACTCATTGAAATGATAATTAATTGTATCTTGACTGTCACAATAAAAAAAATTTCAGAAAGGCAAATGCATATGGAAGGGATGAGGGTAGTTCCACTCTTTTTCTTGAAGATGATGAGGACATGGCAACCTCGCAGCATACAGATGTGCATCTCAGCTTCAGCTTCTCTTTGGCACCACAGGAGGCAATCATCCTCAATATTTATCCTCCCACCTATCACCCATCCAATCTGGACTCTGCCTAGTACCAACAATGGCAAAAGCCCGTATAACAAGAAGCTAAAATTATTTGCTATGATTTGCTTTGCCTGAAAGATGTCCCTGCATTTGTTTATAAGGATCATAGACCAAATGCTCAAAAGTGTAAATTCCTTGTGAGTTTGGCTGAAAATGAAATGAGATGGTGACTCTGAAAACATGTTCTAACTTCTTTACAAAGGTGTATCTTTTTTTTTTTTTTTACATTTACTTAACTGGTTTTCCTGCTTTTCAAAGCTATCTTGTACAGAATCTGGTGCCCCCATTACACTAATTGGCAATGTAAATATTTTAACAAACTCTGTGGGATTACTTTACCTCAGCTTTAGGTGAATGTATAATTTAATGCCACCAAGATAACTTGCATCATCCCATCACTGGATGCTTCAGCATCAAATGAATTCATTACATGGCAAAGACTTTTGCAACATTTTGAAACCAGAAGTTAGTTTGCAATGGGGAAGACAAAGCTATGCCTTCGTTTCAGCCCCATGAACCCTCAAAAAGAAGGCAAATTGGGAGTTTTATTGCTATTTGCTTAAATCAAAGGGAACAAAATTCTTCCACGAATGCACATGTTCAGAACTCTTGGCCTATTAATTAACTATTGCAATCATAGGGAAGGCTAATTGTATTGCTAATCACAAGTTCACCCTGAACCATGCTGCTCTAAAAATTCTATTTCATGGTCATTAAATGACCTTTATGTAATTCCTTGACATCCTTCCTTTGATGTTGAAGGAAGTTTGCTTTGGAGTGAGATATGCAATAATTATTTTCTCCGTTGATTTTTTCCCTCCTTTTTCCCTCTTCTTCCTTCTCCTGACCCCAATGTGCAGTATTATGGAAGTTTTTGTCAAAGAAGGACTTTTTAGCAGTAATGAATTGACAAGCGAAAATGCAATTATTTTGTCAAATAGATTTTTTTCCGTTATTATATGATCCATCTTTAGTTGCTCCTATGATTCCTCATTGGAAACGATGGATCAGGTTTGAAATCTGGGGCTGTTCTTCAGGGGCACCAGCCTGCCTTTCAGTGTTGATGAGACCAGTCATAGGAAATGTGATAGAGCTGGCTCAACCCAAGTTCCTCAGTGACAACGCTCTGTCCTGGTCTGGTAGAACTTGAGTCTGTGGCACTCCCCAGTGACAGAACCAGACCCCTAGGTGTGTTCCTGTTGAAAAGGAGCCAGGCAGTTGCTATGTGTAGCTATTTTGCTACATTTAATCATCTACGTCAGGAAGACAAGGATTCATTTATATAATACAGAATCTTCATTCAAGGAAAGAATATGGTTAGCAAAAAACAGTAGGTTCTCAGAAGCCATACTTGCAATTTTATTTGTATTCCTGCAGAAAACTTAATACCAGGTAATTAAAGTTAAAAATATATATTTTTAAGTGGTATTGCTGGGGGAAATTTCTCCATCAGCCTTAATTTTGGTTGTCTCTGTTGGAAGAAGCACATAGTTTTAGTATGAGGATTTTCATGAAAGGGAATAATAGCTCAAAGTAGTAGCTACTATTTATAGAGTCAATGAAGTGCCAAGCCCTTAAATGTGATATTGTTTACCATCCTTAACCTTTCTGAACTTTGTTCTTCACATCTCGTTGAAGGGATTAATAATGTCTACCTTGTTGAACAAATGAGAAACATCAAGGTTCCAAGAAATTAAAAGAATTATGCAAAATTCATGCACCTAGTGAATTTATGCTGGTGCAAAAGTAATTGTGGTTTTTGCCATTACTTTTAATACATTTAATAGAATGAATCACAGTGATGACAAAGGCCACTCTCTCTCCATAGGCTATTAATTTTCTTGATTGAAATAGTTGGTGTATTGGAAACACAAGGGAAAGAGTTTTGTAATAATAGCCCTGAAATCCTTCTGTGAGAAAATGATGGTAATTATAATAATGATGACACAACAGTAATAATTATAGCTAATATATAATAATTATGTATTACATGCCATGTAATGTCCTGAGCCCTTATAATGTTAATTTTATTTAATTCTCAAAATAATTTTGTGATGTAGACAATATTAGTACTCACCATTTTCTAGAGAACTAAATCAAGGTGCAGAAATACTAAATGTTGTACTCATTGTAATATAGCTAGTAAGTAGTACAACTGAGAGGTAAACTGAAAATAAATTTAATTAAACGTGTGTAGTAAATTTTTTTAAAACTGCTATCTTAAAATAAGAGTTGAGTTTTGTGATGGTTAGTTTCATGTGCCAATTTGACTGGGCTAAACGGATATCCAGGTAGCTGGTAAAACATTATTCCTGGGTGTGTTTGTGAGAATGTCTCTGGAAGAAATGAACATTTGAATCAGTAGACTGAATAAAGAGACTGCCCTCACCAATGTGGATGGGCACTATCCAGTCTATTGAAGGTCTACAAAGAACAAAGAGACAGAGGAAAGGTGAATTATCTCTCTTGTGTTGATCTGGGACATGCATGTTCTCTTGCCCTGGGATATCGGACATCATAGCTCCTGGTTCTTGGGTCTCAGAAGTCAGGACTCACACCATGGGCTCTCCTGGTTCTCAGGCCTTTGGGCTTAGACTGAAACTATACCACCAGTTCTCCACAGCAGATGGTGAGACTTCTCAGCCTCCAAAATTGCATGATCTAATTCCTTATAACAAATCCCTTTTTATATGTCTACATATATTCTATTGGTTCTGTTTCTCTGGAGAAGCCTGACTAATACACATTTCATAGGTGAAAAAGAAGCAAAACTAAATAAATTCTATTGAAGTGTAACAACATAAAAGGAACTGCATAACTACACCTGTTGGCTTTTGTAGTGTAGAGAGTAGTTCTGAAGTACTCTCATACATTTGCAGCACTTTTATAACCAAAGTAGTTTCATTCTATTTACCCTCTTTTTCAAACTGATCCCTGCCATACTCACCTCCTAGGGGTTTTCCACACTGGTAACATCCTGAATGTTTGTTTGCCTGGTTTTGCCTGAATATGTTCAGGATCTCCTAGAGGTTATCTGTAATATCACACTGCCAATAGGAGACAACTACCCGGTGCATTTTGGCCTGAAAATTCCTCACACCCTAGCATCTGATCATTCAAAGTTAATGGATGGTTCTGTACATACAAAAGTCATATATAAGGTTTATAAAATACCTGGTAACTAATGGAAAACAAGAATTTTGCTCTGTATTTTCAGGTCACTTCCCTCCAAAATAGTTTTTACCTCCATCCTTTTTCCAACTCTACCATACTGTGAATATATCTACTTAGGAACACCCAAATCACTACTTAATTAAATTCACAATTCAATCATTGAATGGTGACATTCTGCATGATGCTGATAAATTAAGAATATCCTCAAGGTTACTCTTGCATCAGAGCAGAAACCAGGAGTTTACTGATGTTCTCTCTTCCTTCTCAAGCAACTACAGGAAAAAGGGCTCTGCTACAGAGTGAATTCCCAAATGACTTCTGGAACCCTTCAGACTGGGAGGGAGTCATTCTAGTCAGCCACCAGAGGAAATAAAACTGTTTGGCTTCTCTTCTCCACCAACATCATGTCTATGTGTATATGAATGAAAATTGGTTAAAATGAACATCAAAGAGAGACTTTGATTTGTGGAACTCAAGAAGTAAACACTTGGAATCACAGCTGAGGAAAAGAGGTAGTCTTCAGAGCAAATGTCATCAACAGGCTGGGGTGTCACAAAGGGATGAGGTGGAGAGGGGGCCATCAAGGGGAACAATGTTAATTGTGTTATATAAACTCAGAATCCCCATGAGGGAGCTTCCAGCTCTTAATTCCTTCCTTCTACTCCTCTTCCACTTATTACAAGCGCTTGCAACATTTTAAATTCCTAAATTCTTGAGACAGCTCTGGTCAGGAGGTAAACTCTTACACCAGTCATACTTCCACTGGCTGGAGCAAAGAGGGAGTAAGGAAGGAATCCCTGGAGATCAGGGTGCTTCAGAGGAGACACTCCTCTTCCATGCCACTCTGCACCTCCGTGGTTTCAAAGGAACCTCTGTGCTCCACAGGCTCCATCCCCCAGCCTCACCCCACACTCTCATTCCTCTAGGGCCCAACTGTCACCTTCGCCGTGGACCCTGCCCTCCCATCCTGCTGAAAATTGCAGCCTCCACCCTTTCACCCACTATTTATCCCCTTTCCCCGTTCTATTTATTTTCACATTTATCAACATCTAAAATACAGTATATTTGCCGGGTGCGATGGCTCACGCCTGTAATCCCAGCACTTTGAAAGGCCAAGGCGGGAGGATCACTTGAGGTCAGGAGTTAGAGACCAGCCTGGCCAACATGGTGAAACCCCGTCTCTACTAAAAATACAAAAAAAAAAAAAAAAAATTAGCCCGGTGTGTTAGCCTGCACCTGTAGTCCCAGCTACTCGGGAGGCTGAGGCAGGAGAATCGCTTGAACCCAGGAGGTGGAGGTTGTAGTGAGCAGAGATTGTGCCACTGCACTCCAACCTGGGTGACAGAGCAAGACTGTCACAAAAAATAAATTAATTAATTAAATTAAAGTAAAATGCAGTATATTTTACTTATTTGCTGATTTATTTTGTTTCCACAACTAGAACACAATTTGCCTAAAGGCAGAGATTTTTGACAATTTCTTGGGTTGTCATATTCCCTACACTTAGAACACCTGGCATACAAGAAGCTCTTGAGTCATATTTTTTGAATGAACAAAATAAGAAATAACTTATTTTCTTAATTTTTTTTTCTAGGTACTGATCCTTTACAAGCAGGATTCTACACCATTGGGGTAAGGATGTCCTTGTTTCCTGCAGAAAATGAGTTGTGGTCCATGAGTATAAGGTTAACAATAGAGACTGTAGCAAATTATATCTATTTGTAGGACCATCACAGGTACCTTCCCAACTGAGTTTCCAGTAGCCCAAGCCCAACTATCCTAATATTGCTCAGAATGTGAGTGGAATGCCTGGGCAAGAGCATGTGCACAAAGAAAAACCACGGCTCTCTTTGAGATCGTGGCTGTGCCACTACCTTGACATATGACCTCAGGCAGGTGAATTAACCCCAAATGTCCTACTCCATAAAACAGGGAGTTGGAGTAAATGATGTTCAAATAACCTTTCATTCCCATGACTCCCCTAGCCTCCAATCCAATATACTCCACAAAGGAAAACTCAGGAGGATAAACATAGACTGCTAGTACTGCTGTGATACAGAGGGCTTAAAAACAAAAATAAGAAAAACCTACGGTAATATCAAATGTTTAGAAAATCATGTTAGCTGTAAATATTTTGAAGAAAATATGTCAAATACCTTCCTTTACTTCTTTTTATCTTTATTTAAAAATTTTTTTATTGTAGAGATGAGGTCTCACTATGTTGCCCAGGCTGGTCTCAAACTCCTGGCCTCAAGGGATCTTCCTGCTCTGGCCTCCCAAAGGTGGCCCTGAAGCCTGCTGGCCTGAGCCACTGCACACATCTACTTTACTTTTTAAAGACTTTTATTATTATTATTATTATTATTATTATTATTCAGATAGGAGTCTCACTCTGTCACCAAGACTGGAATACAGTTGCGTGATCTCGGCTCACTGCAACTTTGTCTCCCAGGCTCAAGCCATCCTCCCACCTTAGCCTCCTGAGTAGCTGGGACTATAGGCATGCACCACCATGCCTGGATAAATTTTTGTATTTTTTGCTAGAGATGGGGTTTTGTCATGTTGCCCACGCTGCTCTCGAACTTCTGAGCTCAAGCAATCTGCCTGTCTCAGCTTCCCAAATTGCTGGGATTATTGGCATGAGACACGACTCCTGGCCTTAAAGAGGTTTTACACCCTACTTTGTTTTCTCAATACTTGTCCCTTCTCTCTATCCCCAAAATGTGTGGATTATAAACTCGTCTTATTTATGGTCTTCATTACGTTTTCTTGGAAAACACACCTTTCAGAATGAAACTACTTTTAATCTGCAGCTTTATTTCCAGTGAAGAATCCAAACCAAATATTTACATTCTAATAACAATTATTTGAAATGTTATTGTGTCAGTCATGAGATTCAATGGAAGTATCTGATAATAAATGAATTTAGGTCCAGGTAAGAAATAAATAGCAAAAAAAGAAAAACTAACTATACAGCAAATGAGACCTATTCTTCCATTCTATTCATTTTAGCACTGCCTGAAATGTACAGATTAGTAGGAAAATAAATTCTATGCAGTAGGTGCTATATGAAACAGTTGGCATGCACTTTACAAAAGTGCACATTTCAGTTAAATTATATGTGAAATTATACACTTCCTCTCTCCCACACAGTAACATAATGGCAAAACGATGACAAAAGTTCAAAATTAATAGAGAAACATCAAGTAGAGGCCACCAATAAGATCTTAAAATGTGGAATATTTTACTAACAACTGTATAAGTCAAATCTTGGACTCCTGCCTGAATACATATAAGATGATCATTTTGATGTACTTGAATGAGTAGTATGGATATGTAAATGTTTCAAGGTCCTGATAGCTGCAAAACTGACAATGAAGACACAACCAGCCAAAAGTGCCCAAAATAATAAGAAAACACCAGAGCCACGTGTTCTAAAAAGTTAATAATACAGATGGTCAGATGATTTAGATAAGTTTAGTAGTGAAAGAATGTGTAGGTTTTAACTGAATATCACTTATATTGGTTATCTTCCATCTTAGAGTATCAGCACATATAGAAGGCAATTTTCCAAACATTTTATAGTTATATATGGCAAAGACGGGTTGCAAATTCAATGCCTAGAACAGTTGCAGCACCTAGAAGCACCCAATAAATATTAATTGAGTAATGAATAAGAAATGGAGGGATGGATTCCTTAAAAGTGGTCTGCTATATCCATCATGCTAACTCTGGCAAATGCATTTTCCTATGAAAAGAACAGTCAAGTATATCACAATTAAGATGATAGTGGTTCAGTAAGTATAAAAGGGAGTGGGAATTCAGTGTGGATACAGAGAAGAAAGAAAGGTCCTAAGAAAGTCCCTAGGACACAGGAAGGCTGAAGCCCATTCTTGGGCCACCACTGGGAAGCGAGTTCAAGGGTGTTTAGAACATTTGAAGCATCATGTTTTCATCCTTGATAGCTCTATGAGAATCAAACTCTAATTTGAGCATTTACAGAGGTGGTAACTTTTGGAATTTATTGTGATACAGAGGTGATTACTAAGATGGTGGCCTTCGAGAAATCATTGATTCCTCGCTTCAGCTTCCTTATTAGTAAATAGAAACACCTACCTTACAGGTATTTCCATTAAAGAGGGACATTGTGCATACAAAATTAAATAATGCACTAAAAGAAAGTTTGCACTTTTAAAAGAGAGAACTTTTAGACCTACAGGCAATTTACTTTGTTTTCTTGCCTGAGAGTGTCACCACCCAGGCATAATTATAAACGCATGGAGTCTTCCTACAAGGGGTGTGAGTAATACATGCAATGATTTGACTTATTATAAAGTGGAGAGAGCAAAGCAGTAGAAAAATCAGGAAACATCTGGAATACTCTAGGATGGTGAAGGGCTAAATTAAGGCAATATCAGCAGAAGAGACAGATAAGGCTAAATTTGAGAACTAATTTGATTAGGCTGCAATTCATGCACAAATATCACAAGGTAGGGTTTCTGAAGCTCAGAAAGCAGGAATGAGCAATCTTTCTTCCATTAATTGATCTCCCAGATCACTGGGTCACTTGTGCTGGGCTCACTGATGAGATGCCATTAGCCTACAAGGTGGAAGTTTGCTCCTGGCAAGTGCATTCATTTCTCTCTCTCTCTCTCTTTTTTTTTTGAGATGGAGTCTTGCTTTGTCATCCAGTGCAGAAGCGTGATCTCCGCTCACTGAGATTGCTCCACCTCCCCAGCCTCCTGAGTAGCTGGGATTACAGGCATGATCCACCTTGCTTGACCCAGTTCTGCTTTCTCTGAGCCTTTTGGACAAGAACTAGATGGGTGGGTTAAAACTGGAATGAGGCTGGACTGTGGCATGCACCTGTAGTCCCAGCTACTCAGGAGATTGAGATGGGAGGATCTCTTGCACCCAGGAGTTTGAGACCAGCCTGAGCAGCATAAGGAAAAAAAAAAAAGTTGATATTGCCAGGTGTAAGATGAACAGGACACCATGCTTCTTCCAAGGGCAGGCTATGCTGTGAAATGTCAACAACAGTCCCTTTTTTTTGAGTGACTACTTCTTTCTAAACTCATCAGAAAATCTTGCTTCCTATGCTCATAGACTACCAGAAAATTTGATTTTTGAAATTATGTCACTAAGAATGAAATCTCCCATAATTGGCTTGTAGGATCTAACTCACTTTGACAACAGAGACGTGGTCCGGATTTACAACTCAAGTACAGAGCTTCAGATAAGGAGTTTCCTAAGACAGCATTCCACATTTATCCAAGGAAACAGAACCCTTGGTCACAGCCCAAACCTCATGTTGAACCCTTACTCCCAGCTCTGCTTTGCTTTGAGCCTATCAAAACTCCACTTCATGGCTCCTCTAGCGTGTAGTATTTCCACTGTAACATTGAGTCAGTGAACTCAACTTTGTGGGACTGTAGGTTTTGTCCTTGATGGTCTTAGGTTGGTTGGACTGGACACACTATTCTATTCCGTGTTAATGTCATTCTTTTCATTATTATAGCATAATTACATGTTTCTTTTTCCGTTGTCTTATCTATCAAAAGGGTCTTGGGGCCGGAGGCAGTGGCTCACGCCAGTAATCCCAGCACTTTGGGAGGCCGAGGTGGGTGGATCCCAAGATCAGGAGATCGAGACCATCCTGCCCAACATGGTGAAACCCTGTCTCTACTAAAAATACAAAAATTAGCAAGGCATGGTGTCGGGCGCCTGTAGTCCCAGCTACTCGGGAGGCTGAGGCAGGAGAATCAATTGAACCTGGGAGGTGGAGGTTGCAGTGAGCCAAGATCATGCTACCGCACTCCAGACTGGCAACAGAGTGAGACTCCATCTCAAAGAAAAAAAAAAGGTTCTCAATGTTTTGGTCTTAAAACCCTCCTTTATTTACACTCTCAAAAAGTTTTGAGGGCTCCAAAGAACTTTTATGTTATAGCAATTAAAACAGAGAAATTTTAAAAATATATTTCACTAGTAAGCTCATTACATGTTAACATGAATAGCATACTTTTAAATGAAAAATACCTGTATTTTCCAAAACCAAAAAAATTTAATGGTAAGAGTGGCATTATTTTACATTCTTGCACATTTCTTTAATGTCTGGCATAATAGAAGACGTTATCAGTTTCTACATTTAATCTGTGTGATATTACATATTATAGAGCCACTGGAGAACTTCATCATAAATTCATTTTAAAAATAGTAGATAAAAAGGAGTGGAAAAAAGTCTTATTGCTATTATTAAAGCAATTTTGATCCTGTGAACTTCCTGAAATGGTTTCAGAGACCGCCCCCGACCCCCAACAAATTTCTCCTAGACCACACTCTGAGAGCCACTGGACTTACCTCTTCTAGCTTCTGTAGTTTTCATACGAATTCTAGAATACATTTGTCTCTTAATTTGGGAGGTAGTAATTATGTGTTTAACATCTTGTCTTCTCACTTAGGATTCCTGTGTCTTTCCAATTATAAGTAGTCTCTCAAGAATCCTGCATTTAAAAAATTTTCCCACTTTTCTCCTATATTTCTCATTTTTTATCATTCTTAGTTATTTCGTGTTCTTTCATGTTTCTGTTGTGAACGGGATTTATTTTTCTATTGTATTTTAATTGGGTATTGTTTATCTCTGTTGTGATTGTGACTTTATTTTGTATGTGAGCACTCAGTTGCTCTGCTTAATTCTTAAAATCTCCCAGGTACGTCCAAATGGCCATAATTATATTCAATAATATATGTGCTGTGATCCGTTTTCTGATGAAATAACTTCTTGAAAATTTGAAGCTGTTCATATATGTTAGGCTATTGATTCAATATCATCCCTGTTAAAAACCACTGTTCAATTTCTAAATTTCTTTTTCGAGACAGAGTCTCGCTGTGTCACCCAGGCTGGAGTGCAGTGGTGTAATCTCGGCTCACTGCAAGCTCCGCCTCCCGGGTTCACGCCATTCTCCTGCCTCAGCCTCCCAAGTAGCTGGGACTACATGGGCCTGCCACCATGCCCAGCGAAATTTTTGTATTTTTTAGTAGAAACGGGGTTTTACTGTGTTAGCCAGGATGGTCTCGATCTCTTGACCTCGTGATCCGCCTGCCTCTGCCTCCCAAAGTGCTGGGATTACAGGCGTGAGCCACCGCGCCCGGCCCAATTTCTAAATTTTAAAGCTACTTTAAGAGGAAGGATCTTGAATATACTGAATGACCTTTTGAAATAGATTTTTTAAATCACATTTTTTTCTTAAGATACACATTGATTAGGATTAGATAACCTCTTTTTGGTCTCTTCTATAATTCTCATTTAGATAACATGAAAGACCCACTGAGACAATTAACAGAATCAAAGGATATTTTTGTTGTAGTTCTCACCTGTTGAATGGATGAAGGTATAGCAATACTCAAAATGTCCCTAGAGACTGTTCAAGAGAATCTGGCCATAAGGGTCCCCCCAAGTGAGCCCTGTGTGACAGGAGACCACAGATGGTCTGGAAAGGATTGCAAAGGACCAGGTAGAGGGTTGGTGACTAACGGGCTGCTTCCTGAGGGCTGAAGTTCCTGCCTTTGACTTCAGCCCCAGCCCTAACCTCCTTATCAGTCTGCAAAAGGGAACTGGACCCTGGGAGCGATCTCATTAGCCATTATCCCTCTTGGCCCTGAAACCCATTACATTCTCCGGGTCCGGGCCCCTCGCAGTGTGGGGAAGTTCCTGGGAGGAAAATACCACGCGGGGCCGGGAGCAGAATTTGCTCCAGGCACTGGGCCAGTACCTGCGGGCTCCTGGATCCGGGGGCCTCACTCCCTTCTCGCCGGGCTCCAGGCCAAGGAGGCGCGGCTGGAGTCCCGGGAAGCCCCTCGGCAGCCAGCCAAGGGCCCTCCGAGGATCTGGATGGCGCGGACGGCGCGGCCTCCTCCTGCGGGCGGTGGAGAGCGCGGCGAGAGGAAGAATATTCCCCGCGAGCCGGGATAAGGGGCGCCCTCGGTCCGGCAGGCCCAGGTCAGATCCTCCCGCCGACCTTCGGCCCGCCCCCTGCAGGCCGCCCAGTTCCTCCCCGGCTCGGCTGCCCCTGCCCGCCCCTCGAGGTAGCGCCCGTAGCCAGCGCCCGGAGAAAGGAGTAAGGAGGCGCGCGGCTTCCTGCCCAGGTACGGGTCGGGGCAGCGCCGGGGACTGGCGTGGGGCGGCGGCGGGTTGCGGGGTCCGCGCGGCGCTGGAGGCGGCCCCGCTTCCTTGGACCCTGGGGCTTGAGGGGCCGGCCCGGGGCTCCCTGAGCGCGAGGCCGCCGCCACCGCCGGCTCACCCAGGGCAGACCCGGAGGACCTGTGTGTGTGTGTCGGGGCCTGGGGTGAGAGAAGGGACTCGAGGGGAAAAGTGGAGCGGGAAACAGAGAAGGGGAACGTGAGGCCTGAACTGCATGGGAGAGCTCGAGGGGAGAAGGAGAGGGATGAATTTGAGGGGGAAACGGGGGCGGGGGGTGAACTCGAGGGGGAGCCAGGAGGAGGGAACGGGAAGGGTGAACGTGAGGGGTGGCCTTGAAGGAAGATCTTGTGGGTGAACCCGAGGAGGGAACGCGAGGGGATAGTGAGGGGGGATCTCGAGGAGGGAACGTGAGGAATGAACTTGAGGAGGGAACAGGAGGGGTGAACGTGATGGGGAAGCAGGAGGAGGGAAAGGGAACGGGAAGGGTGGCGTGAGGGGTGAAGGAAGATCTTGAGGTGTGAACTTGGGAAAGAAACGTAAAGGGAGAACCTCGAAGAGTAACGAGGGGCGAGAACTGAGGGGGACTTCAGAGGGACTGGAGGGAGGAGGCGCCGGGTCTGGCGCCTCAGAGACCTGTGGCGCTCGCGGGCTTGGCGGCGCCGCCCACAGGTGGCGCTGGGTGGCCCGTCCCTGAGGGAACTGCGTTCTGGGTGATTTCTCGTAACAAGCAGGTGGGTGGAGCTGGGGTCCCTGCAACCCCAAATGCGTCTGTAAAGGAGTTTTCCTTTTAAGGAGAAAGAGCAGACAAGAAAAGTATGATCATTATTGAGAAATAGAGAAACCTACCAGAAGAAGGATGTCCTTTCAACTCTGCTCACGAACAGCTCTGTTCCGTTCTCCAAGTAGTTGCTAATTCGCACCTTGCTGCTATCCCAGAAAAAAATTTTCATTATTATTATTAGAATGGTAATTGGCCATAAGCCTTGAAATAACTGTTGTAATGCCACTGAACCCTATACACTAAGCGTTTTTGAAAACTCAAAGAATCTTCATGGATTTTCTGATTGTTTCTAGTTTTCTTGGTGAATTAACTAATTGTACAGGTGCAGTTAAGGCCTCTTAAGCATTTTTATAATACACACGGATCTGGTAGCCGGAGAGTTGTTTAATGCCAGCACATGAAATGAGGGGCTCTGAATTCCTTGTTCATTGTGTAGAAGTGCGAAAACTTAGTTACTGAGGAATAAACTATTTGTCTTGCCCTTCTACCTAGAAGTTTCTAAGTTCAACTTCTGGTTATTTCCCCCGGATCCTGAATGTTTACTCCCATAAAGCCATGATCTTTTTGTTTTGGGTTACAGGCCCAGGGCCCCAGTGCAGCCTGGACACAGTATTCAAAGTCTTGGCGTCTGAGCATTATTATGCGTTATTTTCAAGCTTTGCTAACGGTAGGTGATAAAATTGAGAAGTGTTCTGGATTTGCCAGAACCTAAGTGCCAAGTTTTGACAGATAAATGGGGGTGCATGTTATTCCTGCCATATTGATTTTTATTACACTATAAAAGATAATTATTTTAAAATGGGAAAATTTACAGATGCATAAGCTTTCAAACATAACATGGGCTTTATGAATATATTGATGGGATGTCTGGCATGTGAAAAATTACATTCATTTGTCTTAGTCCTTTAAAATTATTATCTGGGGACAAAAATGCAAACTAAAAGATTGAATTTGGTAATCTTTAATATCAACTTAGTATATGTGTGTATATATACATATATTAAAATTTGGTCATGTCACATAATTTGATAGCAGCATCTTGTCCTTTTTCGACTGCATCTTTACACGCTAATTTTTTTTGCATATATTCTTTGAAAAATAACTTTCTCTGTCAAATCCAAAATATTTGAAGGTCCATTATTTGCTACAAGTGGTTTTGATAAATATTTGGAGGCTTAAATACCCTTTAGAATGTGTAATTATTTTATATAAATCATATAAAGTTTGTAAAATGTTTATTATGTGAATAATTTCTGCAGTGTTATTTCCAACTGCGTTCTTTTTCTTTTTACGGACAAGGATCCTTTCGTTAGTTTTGTCTGGGAATTGATAATTTGAATGATTGTACCTAACAAACAAACTCCCTTCCCTTAGTAATAGGAAACAAACTCAGTTATTCATTAGAGGGTAAATAGAAGATTTCTGATAAGCTTTCAGATTGATTCACAGACGATCGCTTACTACTTTGGCGACACATAGGGAGTTAGGAACCTCAAGTTGGGAAGCATTACTCTTTTGAACTAAAATCATCTGTCATTGGACACTTAATTTCTACCATGAACTTAAACATTATGACCTTAAAAACTTTCTAATCTTCAGTTTTCTTTTCTGAAAATATGGGTTACAGTAATGCTTTTCTAAAGGGCTTCTCCTGAGAATTAAATGACATACTGCATGTAAAACTTTAAGCACAGCAGGTACCTGGAATATGGTACGCAGTTAGAAAAAAGAAAACTAGTCACTGTGAATATCCATTTTTCCTGATATCTGAGGGTGATTAGACAATGTGGATATGTTTATATTTATAGGTCATTTCTTGATAAAAATGCAGAACCTCATATAAAAGTAGTATGCTGATAGTTTCAAGCCTGAATTTGGCCTTCAGAAGTGTTTCTTTGGGTTAGCTCAGTACTTTAAAATAATTGATTTACTTACCAATATTTTCAAATTAGTTAATTTTGTGTTAGTTCCTGGAGTCCTGGCTTCTAATGAAAAAACGGAGGACCAGGCAAGACAGCTCTTGCAACTGCTCATGGCAGAAGCCAGGAAGAGTTGCCCACTTTGGATAGAGTATACCTTCTCCACTTTGCTGTTGCTGTCATCCTCTGCCTTTATTTCATCAAGACCTGCTTCACTCCTGTGTTTCACCTCCCTCACCCCTGCAGACATTTGAGTTTGTGACTTCTGACTCTGGAAATATCCGTTACTAACTTGAACAGTTCATTGTGTGGCTCACACAATAACTTTACTGTCATCCTTTGAAAAGGAGAATAATCCTATATTGCAACTTACAAAGCAGTTACTCATAAAACTCAGGTGATACTTATATCAATTCTGAGAGAATTTGTTCAGACATGCGTTATTATCCCATTTTACAGCTGTGGACATTGACTTACACATTTATACTAAAACTTAAAATAATGATCTGGTGACTTCAAGTTTTTGGGGGGCTCACCTTTTAAAGATGGAAATTTTTTTTAAGGAAATTATAGCCTTTCTTTTGGTTCCAGCATTTATTTTAAGCAAGTACTTTAATCCCCATAATTATAAAGGGAGAAAATGAATGGTGGAGAACTGAATACATGTACAAAAGTATATAAGTAGATTTTGTATTTTCCTCTCTGCAAAACATTTTAAAGCAAATTGAAGGGAACAAAACATTGGTTATGGCTCATTCAAAACAGAGCATACATATAACTGGACAAGGTCTGTTTTAAACTATACTTTACTGTTGTTGGAAAGCTGGAAAGAATGTGTGTCCGGTTCATCTGGTCTATAATTAAGCTAGACCAGATTTCTGTGACCAGTTAAGCTAGACCAATTCCTGTGCTTTAGTGTTCTGTAAGAAAGGAGACACCTGAAACTTGTTTGGTGATTCAGACTGGTGTTTTACATGGCAAATTTAATTTTTTGTAGGTTTCTTTGAAAAAGGAGGGCTTTGTTTTATTATTTTCGTGATCATCCCAGGAGAATAATCTATAGAATAAATTAAAATCAGAGATATTGCATTTACGGGTGTAGTAACTGTGTATGGTCCTGCTGATGTGTGACTATGTGTGAGAGAAGTTCAAACCAGTCTGATAGAGGCTGAGGGAAAGCATCTAGGCAAAGACAACAGCAGGTCCTGGGACAGAAAAGGGTTTAACAATGTTCTAAGTCCCATCAGAAGGCAATTGAGGCAGAAGTCACTGAGAGTGGTGAGAACACAGGAAAGTCAGAAATGGCCAGATCACAGGGTCTGGAGAACGTGGTAAAGAATGTGGATTTTGAGGGATTTTTAGCAGGAAAATCAGATGATCTGATTTCTATGTTGACATCATCCTGGCTACTTTGTGGAAAGAGACAAAATTCTATAGCTGACCAGCTGAAACTCCAGTGTGTTTCTTCCATCATAGGCAGCAACTTCTTTTCAATCTGATGTAATCCTTATGTGATGCAGTGTAAGCAGCTTGATAGAAGTGGGTCCATAAAGGGAAGGATCTGTGAATAATATTCTACAGAATATACATGATGAGTGTTTATAAAAGTGAAACTCGTGATATTCAAATATTGCTTGGTTTTGAGTAAAGCCATCTGCTGCCTTCTTATCATGTTCTGTATCAATGAGGCAACTTGTATTTTCCTTAAAAAATGGTGCCGCTATGTATTTTGGAAAGTTATTGATTAAATTTATTGATATTTGCATTATATTAGAAAAGAAAATGTGCCTGTGTTCACTTACGAAGCAGTTATTACTAAGGTGGGTTTCTAGCCTCTTCCACCAATGGATTTGGTCATTACATATGAAGTATTATGAGATACAGAGCTTGGAGAGAATGGTTTTTGTTTAACTTACGTACTCTCCTTAGAGGTTATATGAGTAAAGAATTAAGTGTTTGGAGTTCAAATATGAGGGCCCATGAATGCAATCATTTCAAGAAAAATAGCTTTTATTTTTCTATTTTTTTTCCTTCTGTAATATTTCTAGGAAATTGTCCATCCAATCTGTTTTTAGATTTATTAATATAAAATTATCTTTTTAGTCTCTGCGCTAATTTGTTAGTCTTTTTGTACTTAATGTTACACATCTGTACCTTCTTTCTTGCTTGTTTTGTCTTGATCAATCTTGACAAGGATCTCCCTATTTTAAAAAATCATCTTTGAAGAACTATTACATTTATGAATCCCCTAGTCTATATTTTTCTTTTCCTGTAATGTTTTTCTTTAATTTATACCCTTCTTCTCTCCCCTTTTTCTGATTTCATTGGTTTTATATAATTTTAGCTTTTCTTCCTTTCTAATGTGAAATTTGAGGCTATATATTTTCCTCTGTGCACTATTTTAGTTGCTGATCATACATTTTGATGAGTAGAATTTTCATTATTACTCAGTTCTAAGTCTATTTTAAAATGTTCATTATGTTTCCTCTTTGACTTTTAAACTGTTTAGTGCCTTTTTAAGGTATGCAATTGTATAGTTTTTTTTTTTAACAACGTAGTTTGTAGTAGTTAATTTCTTAATTGCATTGCAATCATATGTGCTTAGAGAGTGTATCTATTCTTTTTTGTATGTAGGATTTCATATGTATTCTGGCATATCCATTAAATTCTCCTTGTTAATTACGTTGTTTAAATTTTATTTATCCTTACAAACACTTTTTTTGTTCAGTTAATCAAAAAATTACAGAGAACGTGTGTTAAAATCTCCCATTAAAATTGTGAATTTATTTCTTTATTTCTTTCAGCTTTTATTTGACATATTTTGGGGTTCTGTTTTGAGTTTTTGTATTTTCTTGCTGATTTAAGTCTTTGATGACTATGTAGTGGCCATCCTGCCTCTAATAAATATTTTTGCTTTAAAATATATTTTGTCTGATATTGAGCTAGCCACATCACTTTCTTTTATTGAAGATTACATGATACCATATCGTACTTCCATTCTTTTCTCTCTATTTAGATTTTAGGTGGATGTCTTTCAAACAGCCCATAGCTACCAATTTCTTTCTTGTCACTGGTGAGTATAGTCCAGTTACAATTATTGTGGTTACTGGTGTATTATAGTGATTTCCACATGTTATTTTGTGCTTTCTATTTCTACTGCTTTTTCTTTATTTTATATTTCCTTTATTCTCCTTTCCTGAAATTTTTAATTGAATGACTTTTGTAAAGTCAGGTTTTTTTCCCTTTAATATTTTGGAGACTATACATGGTAATTTGAGATTCTACTGTTATAAGTATTTGACATATATATTTTTCTTTTAAAGTCTAAAGTTATTTCTAACTGCTTCCTGAACTATAGAGGAACTTAGAACATTTTAAATCCTATCACATTTCCACTTTTGATTATTACTGTTCCGCCTTGTCCAACATAGCCCTTTATTGTATCCTACAATTAGTATTAGTTTAGATACAACATAAAGTTTCTTTGCTGTTTTCGGTAATTTAGACCTTTCTTGCAGGATCATTGTCATTTTTGAAGCATATCCTTTAAAAGTGCTCTTTCTCAGGGGTCAGTGGTGTTAAACTTTTTTTTTTCTGAAAAATACCTTTATTTTGCCTTTCATCTTGAAAGATAATTTTATGGGTACTTTTGTTAATTTCAGATTAGCAATTATTTTATTTCAGTGTTTTGAATATATTATGCTACTGTCTTCTTTTGAAAAATCAGCAGTCATTCCAATTATTTTCCTCTGTATGTAATAATCTTTTCTATCTGGTTGACTTTAAGAGCTTCTTATTGTCTTTGTTGCTGTATAGTTTCATTGTGGTGTATATAAGTGTGAATTTCTTTTTATTTATCTTATTCGAATTTTCCTGAATTGGAGTGTTCATACCTTTCATCTGTTTTGGAACCCTCTCAGTCATTATTGGTTGCCTTTTCTCCATTCTCTTATTTTCTTCTCAAATTCTGATTAGATTTGTATTAGGCTGAATCAGTCAAGAAAACAGAGTTAATGCCATATAGTTCAACAGAAGGAATTTAATATGGAGAATTAGTGACAAATGTTTGTCACATCTGAAAGCCAAATAGGGGATAGTGAGGCAATTTAAAAGTTAACAGTGGCAAAAAACTGTTGTCACTTCTCAGGCTGCAGGAGGTAGTCTTAGCAGAACCCAGAATCTGAGGCTATCTAGAACCCTGGCAGTTTCTGTCCTACAGGAACAGCGACCATAGAGAGCCACAGCAACTGATGGAGACATCACCATAGAAAGCAAAGAAGGCAGAGGAAAAATATTTTGATTTCTCCCTTCTCCCTACTTGGGACTCACTGGCAGAATTTCTCAGGGCAGGAAGCCAGTTGGACAAGGAGTGTAGAAAATATGGTTTTGAGATGTCAGTCCCCAAGATTCAGGAGATGGACGATTATGCATGGATCTGAGAGCAGCCTAATCATCCCATTCTCCTCTCCATATCTTTTAACTTGGTTTTCACATTTTTCTATGATTTTGACCCCCTGTGTTACATTCTGGGTAATTATATTGCTGTGGTAAAACATACATTACATAAAATTTGCCTTTCAAACCATTTTTAAATGTGCAGTTCTGTGGCATTAAGTACAGTCACATTGTTGCCCAACCATTAACACCATCCATCTCCAGAAATTTTTTATTTTCCCAAACTGAAACTCTGCATTCAACAATAGTTCCTCTTCCTTCTTCCCTCAGCTGCTAGCAACCACAATTCTACTTTGTGTCTTTGAATTTGACTATTCTAGACACCTCATATGAGTGGAATCATATATTTCCCTTTGCGGCTGGCTTACGTTGCTCAACATAAGGTCTTCTAGGCTCATCCATCTCATCCATGTTGTATTATGTGTCAAGTTTCCTTCCTTTTTAAGGCTGAATAATATCTCTTTTCTTTTTTCTTTCTTTCTTTTTTTTTTTAGACGGAGTCTCTCTCTGTCGTACAGGCTGTAATGCAGTGGCACGATCTCAGCTCACTGCCACCTCTGCCTCCTGAGTTCAAGTGATGCCTCTGCCTCGCCTCCCGAGTACCTGGGACTACAGGCATGTGCCATCACACCTGGCTGATTTTTATATTTTTATTAGAGATGGGGTTTCACCATGTTGGCCATGTTGGTCTTGAACTCCTGACCTCAAGTGATCCGGCTGCCTCGGCCTCCCAAAGTGCTGGGATTACAGGCATGAGCCACCGCGTCCAGCCAAATAATATTTCATTTGTAAGTGTATACAGCATTTTGTTATCCATCTGTCAGTGGACATGTAGGTTGTTTCTGTCTTTGGCTATTGTGAATAATACTGCCATTAACGTGGGTGTACAAATATCTCTTTAAGCCTTTGATTGAATTCTTTGGCTTATATTCAAGAGATGAAATTTTTATACTATGGTAAGTCTGTATTTATTTTTGTGAAGAATTGCCATACTATTTTCCACAGCAGCTGCAATATATTCCTGCTAGCAATGCAAAAGAGTTCCAATTTCTCTACAACATTAACAACACTGAAATCTCTTTCTGGGTTTCTTTTTTCTAAATAATAACTTATAATGAGCATGAAGTGGTATCTCATTGTGACTTTTTGATTTGCGTTTTCCTAATTATTAGGATGTTGTACATCATTTCATATGCTCATTGACCATTTGTGTATATTATTTGGAGAAACTTCTAATCAAATCCTTTGCTCATTTTTTAATTGGGTAGGTTTTTTTTTTGAGTGGTGGGAGTTATTTATATATTCTGTATGTTAACCTGTTATCAATTATATGATTTGCAAATGTTTTTTCTCATTGTGAAGATTGTCTTTTCACTCTGTTGTTGATGTTTTGTACATCCCTTGATATCCAAAAGTTGTGGTTCTTATCAAGTCCAATTTATGTATTTTTTCTGTTCTGCTTGTGCTTTTGAAGTCATAGCCAAGAAATCATTGCCAAATCCATTTTCATGAAGCTTCTCCCTTATGTTTTCTTCTAAGTGTTTTATTATTTTAGCTTATGTTTGAGTCTTTGATCTATTTTGAGTTAATTTTTGTATGTGATCTAACAGTAATATTCTTTTGCATGTGGATATCCAGTTTTCCCACCACCACTTGTTAACAAGACTGTTTTTTCCCTGTTGTTGGAAATCATTTGACTATATTTCTGGGCTGTCTATTTCACTCTATTTGTCTATATGTACCAATACCACAATTATTTGATTACTGTAGCATTGTAGTAAGTTTTGAAATCAGGAAGTATAAAACCTCCAACTTTGTTCTTCTTTACAAGATTACTGGAGATCCTTTGAGATTCCACATGAGTTTTAGGATGTATTTATTTCTATTTCTGCAAAAAAAAATCATTGGGATTTTGATAGCAATTGCATTGAATTTATAGATCACTTTGGGAAATATTGACATTTAACCAATATAAAATCTTCCAATCCATGAACACAGGTATCTTTCCATTTATTTGTGTGTTCTTTAATTTCTTTCAGCAATTTTGTAGTTTTCAATACACAAGTCTTTCATCTCCTTGGTTAAGTTTATTCCTAAGTATTTTATTCTTTTTGATTCTATTGTAGATGAAATTGTTTTCCTAATTTCTTCTAGTTGTTCATTGTTAGTGTACAGAAAAACAACAGATTTTTGCATGTTGATTTTGTATCCTGCAGCTTCGCTGAATTCATTAATTAGTTCTAACATGTGTGTGTGTGTGTGTGTGTGTGTGTGTGTGTATGTGATTCTTTAGGATTTGGTACATATAAGATCAAATAGTCTGTGAACAGAGATAATTTTAATTCTTTCTTTCCAGTCTGAATGCTTTTATTTATGTTTCTTGCCTGATTGCTCTGACTGGGATTTCCAGTAATATGTTGAATAGAAATGGTAAAAGTGGGCATTTTTGTGTTGTTCCTGATCTTAGGGAAGAAGCTTTTAGTCTTGCACCATTGAATATAATGTTAGCTATGGGCTTTTTATAAATGGTTATTATGTCAAGGTAGTCTTTTTCTGTTCTTAGTTTGTTGAGTGTTTTTATTTTGAAAGGGTGAATTTTGTCAAATGCTTTTGCTGCATCAACTTAAATGATCATGTGTTTTTTCCCCTTTCTTCTGTTAATATGACATATTACACTGGTTGATTTTCATATGTTGAATAATTTTTGTAGTCCAGAATAATTCTCTGTTGGTCATGGTGTATCATCCTTTTAACATGCTGTTGAAGTTAGTTTGCCTGTATTTTGAGGATTTTTGCATCAATCTTCACAGATATATTCATCTCCAGTTTTCTTCTCTTGTAGCGCCACTGTCTGGTTTTGGTGTCAGGGTAATGCTGGCCTCATAGAATGAGTTAGGAAGTGTTCCCTCTTTTTAATATTTTTGGAAGAGTTTGAGAAGGGTTGTTGTTAATTATTCTTTAAATGTTTGGTAGAATTTACCAGTGAAGTGATCTGGTCCTGAGATTTTGTTGTTGTTGTGGTAGAGAAGTTTTTGATTACTAATTCAATCTCTTTTATAAGTGATACCTCTTTTCAGATTTTCTACCTCATCATGATTCAGTCTTGGTGAGTTGTGTGTTTCTAGGAATTTGTCTATTTCATCTAGTTTATCCAATTTGTTAGCATACAAATGTTAACAGTACTCTCTTCTAATAATTTTTGTTTCTCTGAAATTGGTAATAATTTTCCCTCTTTGATTTCTTGTTTTAGTTATTTATGTCCTCTCTTCTAGTAAATCTGCTTAAAGATTTGTCAATTTTGTTGATCCTTTTGAAGAATCAACTCATGGTTTTGTTGATTTTCTCTACATTTTTGTTCTCTGTTTTATTTATCTCTGCTGCATCTTCATTATTTTCTAGTGGTTTTTTTTTTTTTTTTTTTTTTTGCCACTTTTAGGTTCAATTTGCTACTCTTATTCTTGTTCCTTGAAGTGTAAAGTTACATCATTGATTTCATATTTTTCTTCCTTTTTTAAATTTAAGCTTTTAGAGCAACAAATTTATCTCTTAGCAGTACTTTCACTGGATTCTATAAGTTTTGCTATGTTGTATTTTTATTTTCATTTGATTCAAGATATTTTCGGTTTTCTCTTGTAATTTCTTCTATAACTTATTGGTTGTTTAATAGTGTACTGCTTAATTTCTACATATTTGTGGATTTTCCAGTCTTCTAGTTTCATTGCATTTTGATCAGAAAGGATGTTTAGTATGTTTTCAGTCCCTTTAAATTCATTAAGGCTTGTAATGCAGTCAAACACATAGTCTATAATGAAGAATGTTCCTGTGCACTTGAGAAAAATGTGCATTCTGTCATTGTTGGGTGCAGCGTTTTGTATATGTCTGTTAAATCCAGTTGGTCTATAGTGTTGATCGTGTCCTTTATTTCTGATTTTCTGTCTCATTGTTCTATGCATTATTGTAGATATTGAAATCATCTACTATTATTGTAGAGCTGTCTCTTTTCCCCTTTAGTTCTGTCAATGTTTGTTCATATATTTTAGAACTCTAAATTTTGGTACATATATGTGTATAGTTGTTATGTATACTTGGCAAATTGACCATTTTATCATGATCACATTTTCTTTGTCTCTTGTAAGAGTTTATGACTTGAAGTCTTTTGTAGATAGCATATAGTTGCATCAGGTGTGTTTCTTTCTAAAATTCATTCTGCCAGTCTCTTTTTTGATTGGAGAATTTAATCTATTTACATTTAAAACACCAATAGAGAAGAACTTACCATTATCATTTTTTGGTTGTTTTTTGATGTTATAACATTTTTGTTACTCATTTCCTCTAGTATTATCTCCCTTGTATTTAGTGTATATTTTGTAATGACATGTTTTGATTCTTTTCTTGTTTTCTTTATGGTTACCATGGGTATATCCTGAAATTATAGCAACTTATTTTAAACTGATACCAACTTAACTCAATTACTTATAAAAATTCTACTGCTTTACAGCTCTGCCCCCACACTTTGTTATTGATGTCACAAATTACATTTTACATATTGTAGATATGTAAAATAGATTAACATGGATTTATAACTATTTTTATGCATTTGTGTTTGAAATTAAAGATAAAAAAGTGGCATTAACTAAAATTACAGTACTACTGGGTTTTATAATTTTCCATGTAATTACTTTTACTGGAGAACTTTACATTTTCATAAGACTTCAAGATACTGTCTAGCATCCATTCATTTCAACCTGAAGGGCTCCATTTGGCATTTCTTGTAGGGCAGATGGAGTGGTAATGAACTCCATCCATTTTTGTTTATCTGGGAACAAAAATTAATTTTGTTCTCTTTTTTGAAGGATAGTTTCCCAGATATAGAATTCTCAGTTGACAGGTTTTTTATCTTTCAGCACTTTAAGCTGCCTTCTAACTTGCAAGAGTTCTGCTGAGAAATTCACTGATAATCTTGAGAGTCCCTTGTATGTAATAAATTGCTTTTCTCTTGCTGCTTTTAAGTTTCCTTTTTTTTTTTTTTTTTTGTCTTTGTCTTTTCACAGCTTGATTATAATGTCTGGGCTTGGGTTTCTTTGGATTTGCCTTCCAATTCAGTGAGCCTCTTGGATTTCCAGATGCATGACTTTCCTTAAATTTGTGAAGTTTTTGGCCATTATTTCTTCAAATAAGCTCTCTTTCCCTTTCTCTTTCTCTTCTCCTTCTTGAACTCTCATAATGTATATATTGGTTTTGTTGGTGACGTTCTATATGTCCCTTAGGCTCTGTTTATTTTCTTTCATTCTTTTTTCTTTCTGCCCTTCAGATGATAATTACAAGTAATTTGTCTTCAAGTTCACTGATATTTTCTTCTGCCTATTCGAGTCTGCTCTTGAACTCCTTTAGTAAGATTTTCAATTCAGTTATTTTATTTTTTATATCCAGAATTTCCATTTGGTTGTGTTTAATAAATTTATCTGATTTTGTACAGTCTGTCTTATTATAGATACTTTCACATATTCCCTCTATCTCTATTCTCTGAAAACAAAATTGCATAAGATGATATTATTTCTTTTCTTCTTCTTCTTCTTTTTTTTTTTTTTTTTTTTTGAGGCTGAGTTTTGCTCTTGTTGCCCAGGCTGGAGTGCAATGCCAAGATCTTGGCTCACTGCAACAGGTTCAAGCGATTCTCCTGCCTCAGCCTCCCGAGTAGCTGGGATTACAGGCATGCACCACCATGTCCGGCTAATTTTTTATGTTTAGTAGAGATGGGGTTTCTCCATATTGGTCAGGCGGGTCTTGAACTCCTGACCTCAGGTGATCCACCCACCTTGGCCTCCCAAAGTGCTGAGATTACAGGCGTGAGCTGCCGTGCCTGGCAAAGATGGTATTATTTCTTTAAAAAATATTTGATAAAATTGATTGTTGAAATCATTTGAAAATTTTCTATGTATTCTTTTCTATTCATTTCTACTTAATATTCACCAAATATTTATGGACTATCTACTATGTGTCAGGCATGGTTTTAAAGTCTTTGAAGTACGTCAGTGAAAAAACAGGATAAACATTTCAGGCCTCAAGGGGCTTACATTCTGGTAGTGGAGAAAACAAATAAAACATAATTATAGGAAATTATGGAGAGTGTTAGGAGGTGATAAGTGTTATCAAAATGCAACAGGGTAAGTGAGACAAGGAGTTGGGAGGCAGGATGGGATGTAGGAAGTCAGACTGGAATTTTAATTAAGATGATCAGGGTGGGATTTACTGGGGATGTGAAGGCTGATGTAAGACTTGAAGGAAGTGGCGGTGTGAACCATGTCAATATCTGGAGAAAGAGCATTCTAGGCAGAGGGAACACAGATAACCCTGTGGGAGATCAGCCCTACTATGTTTTAGAATGAGCATGAAGCCAATTTGGTTATTTTATTAAAGAAGAATTAAGTGCATGTTTACAAAAACAAGCAGAATAATTGTTGAGATGAGTCTGAAGATCCTGAAGTAAGATACATTTTTCATTGTATTATGACCAATTTTTCTATCTTAAAAAAACCCAGAAGCTCAATATATAATAAATCTATTCAAAAAGATGAGTATTCATTTTAAAAATGTAGCTTGGCGAGTACCTTTTCAGAATTATGGTAAATGCACGTATCAAAATATGTTAAATATATATGTTGAAAATAATTGTTTGGCTTACATGATCATATAACTAAGAACTTAATTATGTGTTTTAATTTTACAGGCTAGAGACTTACTTTTAATTCTGTGCATGCTAAAGGATTAGGGAAAATATACAAACATTTTTATGTCAAGTGCAGTTTCCCGTAGTTATTAAGTAATTAGTTGTTTACTAGCTGTGACATTCTATTTCATTCTTAAAGAATAAACAACTTTGTATGGTAAAAGTATAGTTTAGCACTCAGGAGACTTGATTCTAGCCTAATTCCAGTCTAATTATTTTGAAGCAGTCATTTTAAATGGCTTCATTTTACCTATGTGTTGGGAGTTTTGTTCGTTTGCTTTATATGGAACATGGCTAGGTATATTCTGTTTCCAAAATGCCTCGTTTTTGTCATTTTGTGATTATTGCTTTATAATGTTTTACACTGTATTGATACACTGCTTTAAATATTTGTCTGATTGAGAATTGTTAAAGAAAAAATTGCATTTTAAACAAATTCCTGCTTATTTTTAGTGTCCAGCTCAAATCTTTTCCTGACCACTTCAGAATTTTCTCTGATTCTTTTCCTGATCACTTCAGAATTAATTGCTTTTCACCTGGGCTATTATAGTACTTTATTTATATTATTATTTATCACTTTTCATAATATGTTATAGTTACATGTTTATTAATCTATCCATGAGTTTTCTATCTTTGTATTTCCAAAACTCATAAAAGTACTTTGCACATATTTGTTGTTCATTCATTTTTTCATTGAATTGTTATGTCTGTGTATTGAAAAACCAACAGTTAACTCCTAAGAGTTAATATATCAGAAATGAAAACTGTGTTCAATAACATTCCTGCTTGAAAGGCAGTATTCCATGTAATGAATGTTTCTCTTGCTTGACAACTCCTATTTCAGACCTTTAACAAGATTTAATTTGGTCTTTTGGTCTAACGTTTATGTTATAGAGATGGCATAAATGCTTATTTGCATGACTCAAGTAGATGTAAGAAGTAGTGATTTTGTCACTGATTATGAAATTGTTAAAGAGGATGATTATTACTGATTACCTCTTTGCATTTTGGATCAAAGGCATGAATTTCATAAAGATTGTGTTCTAAGAACTATTCAGAAGTGTGTTTTTATATAGTAATACAATTTTTAGCATGCATTCATAACCGTTTACTAGATAATGTGCCCTTAAGTATAATGAATCAGAATGTGCTCTTATTGTGTTTTGGATTTTCTTATTCTTTTCAGTTCTCCCTAAACCTTATTTCTCTTCCTAACTTAAAAAAATGTAGTTTTTGAAGAACCCTATTTATTCATTTATTCAACAGCTATATATTTAACATTTATTGTATGTTCCAGGAACAGAGTTAGGCCAAATCGATTATTAGATTTGGAAATGAACAAGATAGATTAGGTCTCCGCTGTCAGAATTAACAATGAACAAATAAACATTTGGCCATTTAGTCAATATTTATTGATTGCCTATCATGTGCTAGGCATTGTTTTGGGAATTGTGGATACAGTCACAAAATAACAGAGCCCATACCTCATGTAGCTTACATTCTAATGAAAGAATAACAGCGTAAGTGGAGAAGGCTAACTTTATAAAGGTTCGTCAAGGAGGGCCTAAGAAATTGACATTTGAACTGAGATCTACAGGACAAGAAGGAACCAAAGGAAAAGGCTATTTGAGGACAAACAGCAATTACCCCGGATAGCAATGAACTTACTACATTTGATGCACATTGGTTTGTAGCTTTTGATGTCAGAATATTAAGGATTTAGTATTCCTTCCATTTTTTCAATTAATAATGAAGTACAGGCATCATTTGTAAAGTTTGGTAGGAAAGAGTAAATGGCAAAGAGGGAAAAATTTGTGGAGAAACAAATTTGAGGAAAGATATCACTGTGAAATAGTAACTCCAGAGAACAGGGAATATACAAACAATAGAAGCACTGTAGGGTTGCTGGGCAGAGTTGATAGTGTAATTGTCAGTTCCTTATCCTCAATTTTAGGTGAAACTAGTCAACATGGTTGTATTGTTTTCTCAGTTATGGGCACAGATGTGAAGAAGATGTAGTATTTAACCAGAGTTGTTTTCACCCTCCAGGAGAATATGATGGAAAAAGGGAGGAACAAGAGTGTTTAGGGCCTTTGTAAAGATGTCACAATAATACAAGGCTTTAGAGTCTATCCTGGGGAAGGAGAAATGAGTAGGGAGTGAAAAATTAAGAGGGCTGATAGGCTTAAAGAAAGTTGAGGATCAGTGGATTGGTGATGTGAATAAAGCTGAAAGTTGTGAGTGTGGCCAGACAAGTGAATTTCATGGGCTAATATGGAATATTGATATATATTGAAAAGAGTGTGGTTTATATAGATAATTGAAATAATGTAAGGGCTACCAGAAGTGCTAAGAGCACTTTCCTTTCTTTTATTATTCTCACCCTTTTTTGTAGTTTTATAGAAATGGCGTAATATAATATAGGGAGAATATAGAAAAGAGCATCACTTGGAAGTCAAAAAAATGTAAAATGTCCTTTATAAAGTCACTTGATCTCATTGACCTATTCTTTTAATTAACTGGCAAATCAATTATTTCAGCAGTGTGCCAGGTGTTGGACATACAGTGATGACATCAGATACATAAATGCTATCTAATTTACAATCACAATAATGGTACCAGTGATGATATCAGATACTGATATTATTGATAATATTGATAATGATATCAGTAAATGACCTCGTTGACCGTATTCTTTAATTAATCGGTCTATCATTTCAGCCCTTGCAGTTGCTGGGCATACAGTAATGATGTCAGATAACAGCAGTGCAGAGTGCTGCTGGAGTACTGAGGTGGGACATGCAACCCAGATGGAGTGGAGAGTAGTCACACTTGTATGAAGTGGTATCTACGCTGAGATCTGAAAGATAAGTAGGTTTTGCAATTTAGCAAAGAAGCCACAGGCAGATGGGGTCAGGAATAGTGTGTATTAAGGTCCTTAAGAAAGAAATGCCTTGAGGTATCCAGAGTAGCTGAATCATAGTGATGAGAGAAGAGGCTGGAACATTAAGCAAAGGCCATATTTTAAAGAATTTGGTAGGTTATGTTAAGGAAATTTCATCCTAAAAGCCATGTAGAGTACCCATTGTTGAGTTTTGCATAGAGAAGTGACACAAAACATGATCACTTATAAAATGCAAGATCTGCTTAAATGAGGAAGTTGAATTTTATCTTCTCTAAGGTTCATTCTAAAATTATTTGATTTGTTGTGATACCGGAGTATAAAGAAGAAAATCAAAGTTACATAAATGTCTCTTATTTTAATCTAAAAAGAATTAACAGCAATTAATAAGAGACTAGATTGGACATAGAAATAAAGCCCTGTTTACAAAGCATTATTAAATTCATATTAATGTTTGCAAATGAGAATTAAAATTCAAATTTCCTATGACTCTGAAATATGTTTGGTTACTATTGAATATTTTCTACCATATCAGTGAAAATATTCGCTAATTTCCCATGGGTTTGTGTGTGCCATTTGATATCCTCAATCAAATGTAGATGAAACTGTACTTCTTATCTCCAGGTATTTAAACCTTTGAGATGTTTCCATTAATTGGAAAAACAATCATCTTTGATAACTTTCCTGATCCTTCTGATACATGGGAAATCACTGAGACAATTGGCAAAGGAACTTACGGGAAAGTTTTTAAAGTACTGAATAAGAAAAATGGCCAAAAAGCAGCAGTCAAAATTCTTGATCCAATTCACGTAAGTCATATTTTTTCCTTCTAATTAGCTTTATTTTTATCTGTATGAAACACTTAAAAAGACTGTAAGTATTTTATCTTGATTTATTCATCACAGTAGCAGTCTAAAACAGGTTACAATTTGAAGATAAAGGTGAAGGAAAAATCTACTTATTTGCTTTTCCAAGTTTCTGTGCTTAGTATGTGTAATAGGCACAATAAGTACTTGATGAATAATTGCATAAGCACACAAAAAATGCAGTTCTCAATCGACAATGTTATTGAAGTTGACTCAATGTTATTTTAGACATGAAAAATTGTAAAGATACAAACTCAGCGGTCTAGAAGTAATCCTAAAATGGCATCTTAACCATATCTTCTTTTCGTCCTGTGTTTATTTAGGCTTCAGGAAATATTTCTCTTAGGCCAAACTAAAAAAGACTTTTTAAAATTAAATTTATTTCAGAGAAGGAAAATTAATTTTCAGGTTTGCTTAAATGTTTCCAAAGCAAACATGGTGTGGATTTATAATCAGGGCAAAGTTCTTATTGTGAAGAATTAAATTTCATGTTCAACTCTGCTGGTCTCTGCTTTCAGGAGGCCACAGTAGGGGCCCCCATTTGCTTTTTTTTTTTTTTTTTTTAAAGTAGCAATTGTAATAAGCAAAACGGCCAAACCTTTTTTCTGTTTTAAGAGCATGAGACTACTGAGATTCTATTTTCTGGTAATGAGAGCTGGCAGTTTCCGAATATCTTCAGGTTGCTGGTAGACACCTTTGTCTCCCATAGCACATGCGAGAGCAAGAATGAGCTTAGTCATCAGATGCTCCTCAAACATCTACTGAAAGCAACTTCTCCATCTTGCACACATGATGGGAGCATGGCATGATGAAAATGGTGAAATGTGTATAGAGAGGGCATCAGAGTCCTAGGTCCTTGTTACAGCTCATCTACTACTTGTGAGATGCTGCAAAAGGTCTTGTTCATCTTAGGGTTGCTGTTCCTTTTTTTTTGATAGTTTATTTCTGCTAAACCCATTATAACTACACTCCTCCATATTATTTTGAGCAGAGGAGAAAGGTAGGGGAGGTGTATTTTAAAGTAATAAATTAAATACACTGGAGGAAAAAAAAATCAGACTCAGTATGCCCAGGCTTAACTGTTGCTGAATGTCTTCACATTCTCTTGGAAACTTCTAAGCATTTAAACTGAAGGAACAGAGGTACAAATTAAGTTCTACCAAAGTGACTATACCTCTCTTTCCTCTAGCCTTTGCATTAGGGATTCAGGTATGTGACAGCAAGAGAAAGAAATTCAGTCCAATACCATTGTCTGGCCCATGGTGTATCTCTTTCCCTTCCTTCTTAATGGAGAACAAATGGCTTATAATCCATGTAACCACTATTCTTTCATAATTGACTCATGTGTGGTATACCTACAAACCTTATAAGTCATATTTAGTACTATTTAATGAAATACTGATTTTATAACTATTATACTTAATTTATCCTTTTGCTTTCATTCTTGCAACAGTACATATATATTTTTCTTTTCTTTTTTTTTTTGAGACGGAGTCTCGCTCTGTCACCCGGGCTGGAGTGCAGTGGCCGGATCTCAGCTCACTGCAAGCTCCACCTCCTGGGTTTACGCCATTCTCCTGCCTCAGCCTCCCGAGTAGCTGGGACTACAGGTGCCCGCCACTTCGCCCGGCTAGTTTTTTGTATTTTTTTAGTAGAAACGGGGTTTCACCGTGTTAGCCAGGATGGTCTCGATCTCCTGACCTCGTGATCCACCCGTGTTGGCCTCCCAAAGTGCTGGGATTACAGGCTTGAGCCACCGCGCCCGGCCGTACTCTTCTTTCATCTTGTCACAAGTCAAATAAAAAATATTTATAACCAAGAGATTATAATCTTAAATAAATTTAAATGCATCCAGACATCTTGAAAAGATTTGCTTATTTTAAATTAAAGGAGTCTTACCATTACGTATTTTTAATCAGTCATTTTATTTTCAAGAGAGGAGTTGAATCAGTAAGATGAGAACGTAGCAGACTTGGAGTCTTTATCTGGATTTTACACTAACCAGCTCTGACTCCAGCTTCTCAGGGCTTAACTTTATGCCTCTAAAATTAGAGTTCAGATTTAAATTTCTACCTCTGTGATTCCATGATTCTATAATAAAATAACATAAGCATTAAATGTCACTGTAAAATCAATATTAATAAAGCTTTCCCTTATTTATTACTCTGTGAATTGTTTCGTATGTATATATGATTTTCTAGAAATATGACTAAGTGGCTGTCTTTCATTCTTATTGATAAGATAGCAACCTGTTCTTCTTTTGCTGAATGGACCTTTAGATCATTAAAGGTTTTGAGCAATCTTTTATAACTTAACTCTATTTGAGTTTTTTGGAAAAGTGGGAATTTATTGTTTGTATGACTGAGTTTTGGATAGCTTCTAAATGTCCTGTTTTCCAAAGAAACAAAATGAACCAGATTTCCAGTCTTAAAATTTACTATTTCAGATCGATAGCTTTGCCATTGTAACAAAGTTAATAATACAAAAAAGCAAAATCATCTGGAGTAGCTCTCCATAGATGTTTACTTATAATTGCATATAAAAATAACATTTTATTTATCCATTTTAAAATTTGATGAAATTGATATAACTTGAGATTCACTTGATTATAATGAAAATCACAATCTCTCCCCTTAAATAATGTAATGAGAAATTACAGTACATAATACTAAGCACAGTAAAGACTATTATGACCTTGACATAATCAAATTCTATATTTGGTATTCTATAATCTGTTTCTTTGACATTACTTATGTTTTTCTCACAGTTCTATTCTTATGACTTTTTGAAACTAGGATATTGATGAAGAGATTGAAGCAGAGTATAACATCTTAAAAGCACTTTCTGACCACCGTAATGTGGTCAGATTCTATGGGATATACTTTAAGAAGGATAAAGTAAATGGAGACAAGCTGTGGTTGGTTCTTGAGGTAAGTGTTTCAGCATTATTTGTATGGGTGGAAACTTAGAGTATGGTTCTGAAATGACTTATTATACTATTTATGTAACATTGATATCATAAAAACAATTCTGGTAAGTTCCTGACCAGCCATGAATGTTGTGCCTAGTTTTGGCCTTGCTGTCTTAAGAAACATCAAAAAATTGAAGGAAAGCCACAAAGACTAGTAAATGTTAAAAGGAAATTAGTCCACAATAAAAGACTAAAGAAACTGAGATTATTTTTCCCATAGGAAAAAAAAATTAAAAGGGATTTCATTATAATATTTATTTATTCATCCATATTTTGTTTCGTTAACGTGTGATGAACCTCTGTGCCAGGTGCTACGATATAAGAAAATTAATGTTAAGTGAGGCTTCATTAGGTAAAAATAGTGAGCTATAATTTTCTTTTTCTGTCTTTATTGAATGCTAATGACTTGAGCTACAGAACCAGGTATTTATATTTACAGGGAAGAAAACTTACTTCAAATGGTGTTGATACTGAATAAGTTGCTAAAGGGAATTTGTAGAGTCTGCCCTTTCCAGTCCTGAGAGTAGTTTTTCTTACACTGGAGCAATCCTCTAAGGCAGGAGTACTAGCAGGTCCCACACTAAGGTGATTGTCAGTTCCAGAAAAATTCTGTTTTTCTGATTTTCATTGAACATTATTCAAGTGCAGTAAACATTATTTCTAATAAAATCTATTAGAATTTTTAAAAATCACTTTTATCAAATTCAGGGACAGTAGATACCTTTATTTGACAACTATAACAGCATATATTTATTGTGTTCATCATTGTTTTATTAGCATTTGAGTATTTTATTTCTTTTTGAATGTTCCATTGCTTTTCCTGAAGTGGCATTGTCTTAGTCTATTTGTGCCGCTATAACAAAAATCCACACACTGGGTAACTCATAAAGAACAGAAATTTATTCCTCACAGTTTTGGAGGCTGGAAGTCCAAGATCCAGGAACCAGCAGGTTTACTTCTCTGGTGAGGCCTGTTTACTTCCAAGATGGCACCTTGTTGCTACATGCCCTGGAAAGAAGAAATGCTGTGTTCTCACATGGCAGAGGGCAGAAGGCAAGAGAGCCCAACACTGTGTGGAGCCTCTTTTTATTAAGGATCTTAAAACCCCATTTATGAGGAAGAAGCCCTTATGGCTTGATTACCTCTTAAAGGTCCCACCTCTTAATAATATCACATTCACCATTAAGTTTCAACGTATGAATTTTGGAGGGGACATAGCCAAAGTGTAATAGGAACAATAATCATAAATAAATTATATTAAGACTTTATATTCATATTTTTCTACTATGTTTTTTTTTTTTGAAATGGAGTCTTGCTGTGTTGCCTGGGCTGGAGTGCAGTGGCACAATCTTAATTCACTGCAACCTTCGCCTCCTGAGTTCAAGCGTTTCTCGAGCCTCAGTCTCCCGAGTAGCTGGGATTACAGTCACATGCCACCATGCCCAGCTAATATTTTTATTTTTGTATTTTTAGTAGAGACAGTGTTTCACCGTGTTGGCCAGGCTGGTCTCAAACTCCTGGTCTCAAGTAATCCACCTGCCTCGACCTCCCAAAGTGCTGGGATTACAGGTGTGAGACACTGTGCCTGGCCTCCATTATGGTTTTTAAATGATTCTACAAATCATAGATGATCATTGTGGAAAATGTTTGAACCTATAAAAAATTCTTAATATTTAACATATTTGCTTCATTTTTTGTATGTTTTTTTCTTTAAAAATATTTTAAGTTCAGGAGTACATTTGCAGGTTTGTTATATAGGTAAACTTGTGTCACAGGGATTTGTTGTACAGATTATTTCATCACCAAGGTGTTAAACCTAGTTCCCATTAGTTATTTTTCCTGATCCTCACCATCTTCCCACCCTCTACCATCAAGTATCTGTTGTTTCTCTCTTTGTGTCCATGTGTTCTCATGATTTAGCTCCACTTATAGGTGAGAACATGTGACATTTGATTTTCTGTTCCTGTGATAGTTTGCTAAGGATAATGGCCTCTGGCTCCAATCATGTTCCTGCAAAGGACATGATCTCAGTCTTTTATATGGCTGCATAGTATTCCATGGTGTATGTGTACCACATTTTCTTTATTCAGTCTGCCATTGATAGGTATTGATGTGGTTTTGCTGTGTCCCCACCCAAACCTCATGTTAAATTCCCATGTGTTGCAGAAGGGACCCAGTGGGAGGTAATTGAATCATGGGGGCAGGTCTTTCCTATGATGTCTCATGATGGTGAATAAGTCTGATGAGATCTGATGATTTTATAAGGGGGCGTTTCCCTGTGCAAGCTCTCTCCTTGCCTGCTGCCATCCATGTAAGATGTGACTTGCTCCCCCTTGCCTTCCACCATGATTGTGAGACCTCCCCAGCCATGTGGAACTGTAAGTCCATTAAACCTCTTTCTTTTGTAAATTGTCCAGTCTTAGGTATGTCTTTATCAGCAGTGTGAAAATGGACTAATATGGGCATGTAGGTTGATTTCATGTTTTTGCTGTTGTGAATAGTGCTGCAGTGAACATACATGTGCCTGTGCCTTTGTGGTAGAACAATTTCTATTTCTTTGGGTATATACCCAGTAATGCAATAGATAGCTGGGTTGAATGGTAGTTCTGTTTTTAGTTCTTTGAGGAATCATCACACTGTTTTCCACAATGGCTAAACTAATTTACACTCCCATCAGCAGCATATAAGCATTCTCTTTTCTCTGAAACCTCACCAATACCTGTTATTTTTTGACTTTTTAAAAATAGCCATTCTGACTGGTGTGAGATGGTGTCTCATTGCGGTTTTGATTTTCATTTCTCTAGTGATCAGTGATGTTGAGCTTTTTTCACATGCTATTGGCTACATGTATGTCTTCTTTTGAAAAGAATCTGTTCATGTTCTTTGCCCACTTTTTAATAAGGTTGTTTGTTTTTCCCTTCTAAACGTAAGTTCCTTACAGATGCTGGATATTAGACCTTTGTCAGATGCATAGTTTGCAAACATCTTTTCCTATTCTGTGTAGGCTGACTGTTTACTCTGTTGATGATTTCTTTTGCTGTACAGAAGCTCTTTAGTTTAATAAGATTTCATTTGTCAAGTTTTGCTTTTGTTGATACTGCTTTTGGAGTCTTCATCATGAAATCTGTGCTGGTTCCTGTGTCCAGAATGGATGATATTGCCTAGGTTGTCTTCCAAAGTTTTTATAGTTTTGGGTTTTACAGTTAAATCTTTAATCCATCTTGAGTTGATTTTTGTATATAGTGTAAGGAAGGGGTTCTGTTTCAGTCTTCTGCATATGGCTAGCCAGTTGTCCCAGCACCATTTATTGAATAGAGAATCCTTTCCCCATTGGTTGTTTTTGTCAGCTTTGTCAAAGATCAGATAGTTTTAAGTGTGTGGACTTATTTCTGGGCTTTCTATTCTGTTCCATTGGTCTGTGTATCTGTTTTTGTACCAGTACCATGCTGTTTTGTTTATTGTAGCCCTGTAGTATAGTTTGAAGTTGGGTAGTGTAATGCTTCCAGCTTTGTTTTTCTGCTTAGGATTACCTTGGCTATTTAGATTCCTTTTTGGTTCCACATGAATTTTAAAATAGTTTTTTTTCTAGTTCTGTGAAGAATGTCATTGGTAGTTTGATAAGAATAGCATTGAATCTATAAATTGCTTTGGGGAAGCATGGCCGTTTAAATGATATTGATTCTTCCTATCCGTGAGCATGGAATGTTTTTCCATTTGTTTGTGTCATATGATTTCTTTGAGCAGTATTTTGCAGCTTTCATTGTGGAGATCTTTCACCTTCCTGGTTAGCTGTATTTCTAGGTATTTTATTCATTTTGTGGCAATTGTGAATGGGATTGTTTTTTATTTGGTTCTCAGTTTAACTGTTTTTCGTGTATAGGAATGCTAGTGATTTTTGTACATTGATTTTGTATCTTGAGATCTTGCTGAAGTTGTTTATCAGCTTAAGAAGTTTTGGGGCTGAGACAATGGAGTTTTCTAGATATAGAATCATGTCGTCTGCAAACAGGGATTGTTTGCCTTCCTTTCTTTCTATTTGGATGCCCTTTATTTCTTTCTGTTGCTTGATTGCTTTGGCTAGGACTTCCAATACTATGTTGAATAGGAGTGTATGTTTTTTGTATGTTTCAATTTTTTGACAATATTACTTATGAAATTATCCTATATTTTTACTTAATGTAACTTCAGATAGTTTTAATCATTGTTATGTTTTTCAAAGGAAATACATTCACTTGAATAATAAAAAAAAAGATCGTTTCGAAGGGTTGATAAGATAAAGCAATGAAAACATAGATCCAGTTTGGTGGTGCCACCTTCTCCTGAGCAGGTCCACACTTTTTATGTGTTGTGATTGCTGTATCTAGAAAAGTATGGCTGAGCTTCTATACTGCCTCATTTAGAAATCCATGTTCTTAATTTTGGCAATATTGTTCATTACACTTTTGGAGCTCTTCACCTTCCCACTCTTGTTTGGAGACCTGCCATGTGTCTGACCTCTTTGATATCTCTCTGATGCCCACCTTGATGGAACCACTGGTTCCTAAATCCCTTGGCCTCCTCTTTCCAAGTTTCTTTCTTTCTTTGGCACATCATGTAGTAATTTGTGCCTCTCCCAGATTACCCATTTTGCTGATGCCACCAAATCTTGAATCCCTCCAGTTCAGTGTCAGCAGGAAACAAAATTTCGAGTCTCTTAACCTGTGTGTGTGTGTGTGTGTGTGTGTGTGTGTGTGTGTGTACTGCTCAGGCAGGCTTCTGAATGTTGATATTTTGTATATGTGATAAGAGGGTTTCGAGTCCTTTGATTACAGACTTCCAAATGACCGCTTGCTTTCTGCCCTGCTCCTCTAAACTGCTTCTCCACCTCTACTATTCCCTAGCACTGTCTGGGTTAATCTGTTCAGGTGACTGCAAAAGAACCACACAAAGTATCTTAGTTTGTGGCTTCCTCTTCATTGCTCAATCAGTTACCACTTGCTTATCTGCTTTCCATATTGCAAAATTTATTGAATTTTTTTGCTCAGTGCTTTCCTTTTTTCTTTGTGGTTATAATATTTTATTCCTTTAGTAGCATTTTAATGGAGATTCATGAGTAAGAGGAAATAAATTTTTATATTTCATCTGCCACCTTTATGGTCTGGAGCCTTTCAAAATGTAAAAAAGTATTTTCAAAAATCTTTCATCATCTGATGCTATATATTATTTTACAAAATTAAATAGCCATGTGTGTCCTTTAAAAATAGACAATTTATCTATGATTTCAATATTACAGTTGACCCTAACTTTTAATTTATTTAGGGATGACAATCTCCCATGCACTGAAAAATCGAAGTATAAATTTTGACACCCCCTAAAACTTAACTACTAATAGCTTACTGTTGACCTGAAGCCTTACTGATGACATAGTCAATTAATGCATAGTTTTATGTCATAGGTATTATATACTATATTCTTACAATAAAATAAGCTATAGAAAAGAAAATGTTATTAAGAAAATCATGAGGAAGAGCAAATATTTTTACTGTTCATTAAGTGGAAGTGGATCATCATCTTCATCCTCATCATCTTCACATTGAATAGTCTCAGGCGGAGGAAGAATAGGAGTGGTTGGTCTTGCTGTCTCAGGGGTGGTGCAGGTGGAAGAAAATTAACATATAAGTGAACCCACACAGTTAAAACCCTTGTTGTTTAAGGGTCAACTGCATTTTTTATTTCTCTAGTTTAAGATAGCTTTGTATTTTTAGCGAAATCACATATAAAAGCAAAGCTAAACTTTTACTCATCTAAAGGTAGTTACCAAGTAATAGAATGTAAACTATCAACCTAAACCATTTTGCCTTACATTAATGGATAATTTTAGAGTTTAATTCTTGTTTGTGTTTGCATATTTGAGAAGTACTGCTATACAAAATCCTTGATGTAACCTTGAATATAATTTGTTTATATCCTTCAAAACATTTTCAATAATGCATTTTTAATTTTTCTTCCATGTATAGAGTCATTGGCAGATGTGCGTTTAAGTGGAGATTCAGGTATTCTATCTAATATAGGCCTAAGTGGACAACAAAATAAAGTATAAATCTTTTCCCAGAGCTTAAAAATATTGAATCAGATCATTCATTGTCATAATGCCTATTAAATCCCTATTCTAATATCTTGGCATTTCTCAGTATTATCACCTGGAATTAGGAGACAGTTGGAAACCCCCAATATTAGTTAAATGTTTTTTGAGAGAGCAGATTGATTAAAATGAGTTGGATTGATTAAAATGTTTTGGGAATATTGTATAAGTAAAGTAGCATCCAGATATAATGAATCAGTAGAGTCGTTACAATTTCTTTGAATTTTGTCCTTATGATTTATTATCAGATAGAGACATTGGAAATAGCTCTAAATGGCTTAGGAAAAAAAATAAATTTAGTTTAATAAAATGGTATATCCAAAATCTGATCTACTTGAACTTACAAAGTGGGGGAAAAAAAAAAGTCTAAGGAAAGCAAGAAGTTGGCAAACTGTATATAAGATAATTGATTTGCATATGTAAATTAGACTAATCACATATACACATAAGTGGCTAGATGTACAATTACCTGATTTATAAACATGAATGGTGCAGGTGTTGCTTTAGAGGCACTTTCAGAAAACTGGCTTGTGGCATCAATGCTTTGTACTATAACATGACTGCTAATTATACCTCTTATTGTAATAAAGTCCATTTAAATTATTTTGCATGAGGATACCAAAAGAGGGGCAGTGGCTGTGATGTTACCCCGAGAGTCATGTTAACGGTGCTAGGCTTTTAATGTGAATCTACATACAGAAGGTGTGTACTGGAGGGGATGTATTAGAGCAATAAGTGACTGTCCTCATTCTAAGCCTGGTGTGTGTGAATGGCCATACTAGCCTAGAGAAACCCCTGCGAGATGCTTTTCACAATGAAAAACCATTTTACTTATATTTCAATCCAGAATAATTGAAATCCTAAGAACAATAATGTGCCAAATCTTGCTCGGCAGTCTGTTTTCTCTAGTTACAATTTAAAAATTGTTTCTTTTGCTTTTTGATATGATTTTTCTCTTTTCTTTATTTTACTTTCATTTTGTTATTTTAGAAGTTTTTGAGCATGAATGATATTACAAGGCTCTGTTTAGGAGTTATTTTCATCTTAATTCTCTGCATGTTTATTTTTAGAATCGAAATGGTACCCAGGTTTAGTAAAAGGGCACTAAGTTATACACTTGAATGAAGTTTTATGCTGTAGAAACTAATTTAGTTTTTTATAGAACATCTATGGGGACTTTTGTTGTCATTCAATATTTTAGGTTTTCCCAATGATATAGACATAAAGAGAGAACCAGTGTTTTCTGTTTGTTTCTATCTATGCCTCATTTTGAAATACCTTATGTGTATTCCTTTCTGCCTGTAGCTATCACATCTCTTGACTGACTTGTTAGTGAAATTTAAATACCTCTTTTGACTTTGTACTGCCTTTTACTCCTGATATCTACTGTTGGGGATCAGTATCAAGGGTGGAGGGGAGCTGGGAAGATGAGGGCTGGGCTATGATTCTTCAGATGCTTCCTGCCTGAACTGGGAGACTGTAAAACAGAATCAGAATTGAGTTAAATCAGTCTCATATAAGGCATTTGCTATTGATGGACACAAAGGGGAGAACTGAGATGTAATTGTAATTTTTCCCTTCTTGGTTGGATAAACAACCAGGTTTTAAGTAGGTAAGGAAATCTGGGCTTCTCTCTCAGGAGCTGTTTGCTTAGCGTGCCTTCAGCCATAATGAATCCAAAATTCAGAGTTAGGACATCTTTCTGTTAAAAGGCCCTTTCCCTCATAATCCAATCTTAGCTATAATTGCTCCTTTCACAGTGTTGCTACAGACCGCATTCTATTATTCATTTGAATTGGTCCTGATTTGTTCATTCTTAATAGTGACATTGCTTTTTCTTATTGCTCCCCAATTATAGCAATTTTTCTCTTTGAAATTATATCCTTTTCAGGAGACTAAAGACTGCCAATTATAGGTGGTATTTCAAAGCATGAAAATTCAGTAAATAGTCATAAAGCCTCTCAAATGCACATTTTCGGTCATCAGAGTCGTTTTTATAGACATAAATACTACTTTCATGTGTCGTTCATTATTGGTTATTCTGGTTTTATACTTACATCTAGTTAGTAATATCAGGCCTGCCTTGAGGAAAGGAAATTGATAGAAAGAAGATAAGTAATAATGAATGTGAGCTTTCTGTTTGTTCAGCTATTAACTCTTTAATGCTACTGCCCTGGAGATAACATGTACACAGAGGGAATATAAAGCCTTTGCAGGGTATATTTGTGAGCGGTCAGAAGAAACAGGGCAGGATTGAGAAGCTGGGCTGCTGAGTTCCTTAGATAGCACAGAATTGTTCCTTCTTTCATTTGGCAGTTCACAATTGCAGTGGAGTAGCAGAGTCACAGTGTGATTCCTTTTATGTTCTTAAGGCTGGAACCACCATTCCCAGCTCTCATATAAAAGGCTATTATTTGGTGTACTTGCAATAGAACAGACAGCCAATTACCTAGAGTTGTTTCATTTTTTGTTTGTTTAAAGGGCAGGATAGAAAAATGGCCTAAATGTACTTTTTTGTACTGTACTAACTTAGGAAATATATAAATAATATATGTAACTCTTATGTGTCTTTCCTAATTGTACTTCAGTGCTGGAAAAAGCATCTTCTTTGAATAGGCATGCGCGTTTTATAGTGTTACTTCAGAGGTAAGAAAATATGAGGTGACCAGTGATGTCTTGCTATTTAATAAATTAATAGATTTTTATGGTACACATTAAAATATTTCTTCTTGTAAGTTATTTTTTCTGTGATCATAGATTTCTTGTTGATTGCATTACTAGTGTGTTATGGTGTTCTCCCTAGATTTTTAAAGCATTTTAGGGTGAACTAAGTGTTCTATATTTTGATTTACTGGTTACATGATTATATACAATTACTAAAATACATCAAACTGCATACCTAAAAGAGCCAATTATATTATACGCCAATAATACCTTTAAAATACTTCTAGTTTACACATTAGAAAAGGAATGTGAACATTTTACACACTACAAAAGTACACATTAGAAAATGTCTATTAGGTGGTAGTCCCAGTTTTTATTAGTATTTTATTAGTATTTTATTGGAATCCAGAATTTGGTACATTAATATGTTTCATTGAAATTAAGATGAACATATCACACTTTGTATATACAAACAAGCGAAAAGAAAACTAATAAAAACTCAGCTTTGTCCCCTGCTTTTTAACTTTTTGTTGTTTCTATTTATGTCTTATTGTACTGACTATGTTTTGAAAAGTCGTTGCAGTCATTATTTTTGATTGGTTCATCATTTGGTCTTTCTACATAGGCTAAGAGTAGTTTATACACCACAGTCACAGTGTTATAATATTCTGTGTTTCTCTGTGTACTACTATTACCAGTAAGTTTTGTACCATAAGATGATTATTTATGGCTTATTAATGTTGTTTTCTTTCTGACTGAAGAACTCCCTTTAGCATTTCATGTAGGATGGGTTTGGTATTGATGAAATCCTTCAACTTTTGTTTGTCTGGCAAAGTCTTTATTTCTCCTTCATGTTTGAAGGATATTTCCACTGGATATACTATTCCAGGGTAAAAGATTTTTTTTTTTCCTTCAGCACTTTAAATATGTCATGCCGCTGTCTCCTGGCCTATAAGGTTTTCACTGAAAAGTTGCCGGCAGAGGTATTGAACCTCATTGTTTGCTATTTATTTCTTTTCCGTTGCTGCTTTTAGGATCCTTTCTTTGTCCCTGATTTGGAAATCTGATTATTAAATGCCTTGAGGTAGTCTTCTTTGGTTTAAATCTGCTTGGTGTTCTATAATCTTCTTGCAGTTGAATATTGATATCTTTCTCTAGGTTTAGGAAGTTCTCTATTATTATTCCTTTGAATAAACATTCTACACCTGTTTCTCTACCTTCTCTTTAAGGCCAATAGCTCTTAGATTTGCCCTTTTGAGGCTATTTTCTTTTGAGTGTGTTTCATTGCTTTTTATTCTTTTTTCTTTTGTCTCCTCTGAGCGTATGTTTTCAAACAGCCTGTCTTCAAGCTCACTTACTCTTTCTTCTGCTTGGTCCGTATGTTATAAAAGGACTCTGATGCATTCTTCAGTGTGCCAATTGCATTTTTCAGCTCCATAATTTCTGCTTGATTCTTTTAAATTATTTCATTCTCTTTATTTCATTTATCTAATAGAATTCTGAATTCCTTCTCTGTGTTATCTTGAATTTATTTGGGTTTCCTCAACACAGCTATTTTGAATTCTCTGTTTGAGAGGTTACATATCTCTGTTTCTCCAGGACTGGTCCCTGGTGCCTTACTTAGTTCATTTGGTAAGGTCGTGTTTTCCTGGATGGTGCTGATGCTAGTAGATGTTCTTTGGTATCTGGGCATTGAAGGGTTAGGTATTTTATTGTAGTCTTCACTGTCTGGGCTTATTTGTAGCCATCCTTCTTGGGAAGGCTTTCCAGATATTTGAAAGGACTTTTTTGGGTATTGTGATCTAATCCGTGTCTATTTTAGGGGGCACCCCAGTCTCAGTAATGCTGTGGTCGTTGCAGGCTCATAGAGTTGCCGCCTTGATGGTCTTGGACAAAATCGAGGAGAATTCTCTGAATTACTAGCCAGAGATTCTTGTTCTGTTCCTTTTCTCCCAAACATACAGAGTCTCTGTCTCTCTTCGGAGCCACCTAAAGCTGAAAGTGGAGTGACACAACACTCCTATGGCCACCATCACTGTGACTGTGCTGGGTCAGACCTGAAGCCAGCACAGTGCTGGGTCTCACCCAAGGCTTGCTGTAACCACTCCCTGGCTACTGCCTATGTTTACTCAAGGCCCTGGGACTCTACAATCAGCAGGTGGCAAAGCCAGCCAGGCCTGTGTCCTCTTCAGGAATATGAGATCTCCCCAGCCCCAAGTGGGCCCAGAAGTGCCATCTGGGAGTCAGAGACTAGAGTCAAAAACCTTGGAAGTCTACCTGGTGTTCTACTGTATTGTTGCTGAGCTGACACTCATACCACAAAAGACAGTCCTTCTCACTCTTCTCTCACCTTTCCAAAGGCAAAGGAGCCTCACCCTGTAGCCACCACCCCCCCAGACCATGAGGAGTACTTCCAGGCTACCTCTGATGTTCTCTTAAGGCACGAGTGCTCCTCATTTAGCTTGTGGTGAATGCTGCCTGGCCTATGACTCACCCTTCAGGGCAGTTGGCTCCCTCTGGCCCAGGGCAGGTGCACAAATGCTGTCCAAGAATCAAGTCATCGAATTCTAGATCCCAAGAGCCCTCCTGGTGCTCTGCCCCCCTGTTGTGGTGTTGGCACCTAAGGTGCAAGACAAAGTCCCCTTTGCTTTTCCCTCTGCTTTTCTCAAGCGGAAGAAGTTTGCCCCAGAGCCACCACAGCTGGCAATGTGCTGATCACCTGAAGCCAGCAAGTCTCAGAGGCTTACCCAAAGCCCTCGATGTAGTACCTGGGTATTGCTGCCAGTTATTCAGGGTCTGAGGGCTCTTTAGTTAGCAGGCAATGAACGCTGCCAGCCCTGGGTCTTTTCCTTCATGGCAACAGGTTCCTTTCTGGCCCAGAGTGTCTTTAGAAATGTCATCTGGGAGCTAGGGCCTGGAATGGGGGCCTCATGATTCTGACTGCTGTCTTATCCTGCTGTGGCTGACCTGGTACCCAAGATGCAAGACAAAGTCCTTTCCACTCTGCCTTCTTCTCTCCTCAAGAGGAAGGGAGGGGTTTCTTTTGGAGCCTTGAGCTGTGCAGCCTGGGGCTAAGGGACAGGTGATGCCAGCACTCCCTTGGCTGCCCCAGCTGGTGTCTCAGTTGGTTGCATGACCCCCGAGTTCACTGTCTCTGGGCCCTAGTTCAGCACTAGGACTCGCTTATGATTCGTAGTCCTCATGGCCTAGGTTGCTTTTCAAATTTACTTGAATACATAGAGTGCAAACCTGCAAACCTCTGTAGCGAGGTTTGCAGGCACTCAAGTTCAGACTGCTGGAATTGGCAGTTCCTCTCTGGCTAGGCTGAGTTTAAATGCTCCCTCTGTGGGTGGGCGTCAGTTGAGTTTACTCTACTTTTCCTTTCTGCTCTAACAGGACAGTACTGAGTTCAGTGCCTCACAATTGCTGTGTTCTCCCTCCTGCAGCACCCAGAGAAGCTCTGGGCACCACCCATTGGCTGCCGGGGTTGGGAAGGGGTGGTGTAGGTGATTCAGAATGGTTTTTTTTTTTTTTCTTTTTTCCTCTCTCTCTCTCTTCAGTGCCTCTTTCAGTAATATGAAGTTACAACCAGATACTATGGGTGGTCACCTGTTTTTCGGTTCTTAAGAAGGTGGGTTTTTTCTGTGTACATAGTTATTAACTTGATGTCCTTGGTGGGGGGCGGGACTGGGACAATGAGTGGAACTTTCTATTCTGCCATCTTGCCCATACTCCTTGGTTTCTAAACCCTGAAGGCACGATACACTTTGAAGAGGTACCTTCCATAGCATGTGAAAAGATGACCTCTGTCATTTTATTATGTGTGTGGGTGTATGTGTGTGCGTAAGTTTACCGAACTAAAGTTTATCCATCTGGTCATATATTTATTCTATAAATAGTAATCTCTTACTCTGCACCAGCCATTTTGTTAGGTCTCAGTATTCAGTAGAGAACAAGACACTCTGCCTTCATTGAGCTTGTTGTCTAGTGGTGGAAAAAGACAATTTAAAGCTAAATTTAAAAGTAGTTATTTGTGTTTATTAGTGCTATGAAGAATATAAAAGGGGACATTAATAGGATAGGAAAGAGAAAACCTTTTATGAAAAAAGTAGTCAAAGAAGTACTGTGTGAGGAGGTAGCATTTTAATCTGCTACCCGAAAACAAACAAACAAAAAAAACGGAAGAGTTTTAGTACCTTTATTCTTTGAAATAGCCTCCAAACTACTTTCACGATAGGAATCACACTATCTTGAACCCCGTGCAGCAAAAACTCCAAGAATGGGATCTTGGAAACTGTAGTTTTCTAAACAAGCCCAAAGGTGATTCTTTTTTGTTATTATTATTGCTTTTGAGACGGAGTCCACTCTGTCGCCCAGACTGAAGTGCAGTGGCACAATCTTGGCTCACTGCAAGCTCCGCCTCCTGGGTTCACGCCATTCTTCTGCCTCAGCCTCCCAAGTAGCTGGGACTACAGATGCCTGCTACCACGCCTGGCTAGTTTTTTTTCTTTTTTTTCTTTTTCTTTTTGTATTTTTAGTGGAGGCAGGGTTTCACCATGTTAGCCAGGATGGTCTCGATATCCTGACCTTGTGATCTGCCTGCCTTGGCCTCCCAAAGTGCTGAGATTACAGGTGTGAGCCACCGTGCCCGGCCAAAGGTGATTGTTATGAAAAGAAAGCCCAGGAAACTCCATCAGAGGTTCTCAAATTATAGTATACATAAGAAAACATTCTGGGACTTCTGCTTCTGGCCATGACAGACCAGGTATTGACATGCTGTTGTACCACAAACAATTAGAAAGCTGTACAAAATGTGTTTTTAAAAAAACAACACTTTCTAAATATTGGAAAAGAGACTTAGGACTGTGACACTGATAAAAGGAAATAAATGAGGTGAACACTACAATTACTTCATCTTTATTCTTAGAGGCAGTTTCCAGAGCACAGGCAGAAGGAAGCAGTTCCCAAGGAGATCAGAGCAGCTCTTGCTGAACTGAAGAAACTGGAAAGGCAGAGTGATTGGACTGTGCAGAGAAGAGGAATCTAGGCAGAAAAAAAGCTCTGAAAATCTGTATAAAGATTATCTATACAATCTAAATAAATACATAACAATATTTAACTGAAAACCTAGGTAGAGATATGTAGTGTATGACTTCAGGCAGTTGGGCAAAGAACAATTACCAGAGAAAGAATCAATGTAGCGCTGTAATCCACACAACTACTGAAGTTAGTGCAGGATTGAGAGATGCTTGAGTTTTTACCAACCAAAATGGGGAAACTTCACTGAACACCTGAGACATTTAATAGAGACCCTCCAGAAAGGTTATACATTAGAGGAAGGGCTAAACTAGCCCTGGAATAAGAGCTACCTGAGAAGTTCAAGTTGATCCACAAGTAATTAACTGCTTGCCAGAGCAAAATTCAATGTTCATTAATAGAAGACAGCAAAATCTACAATTCAATAATGTAACACTAAGGATATCCAGCTCCAATATGAGATCACTAGATATGTGAAGATTCAGGAACATGCAGCCCATTATCAGAAGAAAAATCGGTCAATAGAGTCAGACCCAGAAGTAACAGAGATGTTGTAATTAGCTGGTTTGTACTGTAAAACAGTTATAAATATGTTCAATGATTTAAAGAAAAACATGAACATAATGTTGAAAGAAATGGAATATAGAAAAAAGAACCGAATAGAACTTCTAAAACTTAAAAATACAGTATATATGATGACAGATTGTAAGAATCAGGTTTAACAGCACATTAGATATATGGGAGAAAAGATCAGTAAACTCGAAGGCAGGAAAATGTAAACTGTTGAAACTGAAGCATAGTTATCAAAATAAGGCTGGAGAGAAAAGTCTCTGTGACCTATGAGACATGACCTACTAGTCTAACCTATGTGTCATTGCATCCTGAGAATGGCAGGTGTAGGGGGTGGAGGATATCATATTTAAATAATGGCTGAAATTTTTCTAAATTTGCTGAGAACTAAGAAGCTGAAGAAGGTCAAAAATCACCCAAGTATGAGAAGGAAAACCACACTAAGATATGTCATCATCTAAATGCTGAAAACGAATAAGAAGGATTATAAAAGCAGCAACAGAAAGAAGACACATTACATTTAGGGGTCATAGATAAGAATGGCTGCTGGTTTGTCATCAAATGCAATGGAATGACATATTTGAAGGATTAAAAGAAAAGTCCTCTCAATTTTGAAATCTGTCCCAGTGAAAATGTTATTCATAAATAAAGACAAAATAAAAACAGACATTTTTGTCAAATGAAAAAATGAAGAATTTACTGCCAGAGATCTGCACAATAAAAAAATGTCAAAGAACATTTTTCAGGCTGAAGGAAAATGATTCCAGGTGAAAAGTCATACCTACAAAAAGGAATAAAAATCACCATCAGTGGTAAATATAGGGCAAATATGAAACTTTTAATTTTATACTTTTTGTGTCTTCAAAAGAAAAAACACTTTTTAGAACTACAATTATAACTCTATGTTATGAGGTTATAACCTATGTATATAACAAAGGGACAGTGGAGGAAAATTGGAAGTACAGCACTTTACCCTTACCTGAGGTTTTGCTTTTCACATTTTCAGTCACCTGTGGTCAACCACTGTTTGAAAATATTAAATGGGAAATTCCAGAAATAAACAACTCACGTTTTCAGTTGTGTGCCTTTCTGAGTAGCATGATGAAATCTCATGTGGTTCTGCTCCATCCCACCCAGAATGTGAATTATCTTCTTGTACAGCATATCTATGTTATATATGCTAGTTGCCCATTCGTCACTTAGTAGCCATCTGGGTTATCAGATAGATTGTCATAGTACTGCATAGCATAGTCATATGTATGTTGTATATGCTACCTGCCCATTAGTCACTTAGTAGCCATCTGGGTTATCAGATTGTCATAGTATTGCAGTGCTCGTGTTCAGGTAACCCTTATTTTACTTAATAATGGCCCCAGAATGCAGGAGTAGTGTTGCTGGAATGTTGTTATAATTGTTCTGTTTTACTAGTAGTTATCATCTCTTACTGTACCTAATTTATAAGTTAAACTTTATATGTATAGCAAAAAGCATAGTATATATAGGGTGCAGTACTATCTGTGGTTTTGGGTATCCACTGAAGGTCTTGGAACATATAATCCATGGATAATGGGGGACTAGTGTTTACAATTAAAGTGTCTTATATGTGAAGTGGTATATGATTTTAATGTAGATAGTAATAACTTAAAGATGCATATTGTAAGCCCTAAAGCAACCAGCAAAAAAATAAAATGAGGAAGTATAGCTAATAAGCTAGTGGAGGACAAAATAGAATACTAAAAATATTCAACCCAAAAAAGTAGAAAAATAAGAAAAGAGAACAAAGAAAAGACAAATAGAGCAATATGGTAAACTTAAACCCACTTACATTTATAATTACATTAAGTGTATATGATTTAGGCTATACAATTTAAAGGCAGAAATTATCAGACTGGACTGTAATACACAACTACAAACACACTTTAAATAGAAACATACAGATAAATAGATTGAGAGTAAAGAGATGGAAAAGCTGTACAATGAAAACATTCATTTTTTACGAGTTGGAATGGCTATTTTAATATAAGACAAGATAACTTCCAGACAAGCAGTATAATCAGAGACAGATGACATTTCATAATGATAAAAAGTTCAATTCATCAAGAGGAGAAAACACTTTTTAGTTTGTGTGTGCTTAATAATAAAGCTTTAAAATTATATGACTTAAAAACTAAGAGAAATGAAAAAAGAAATAGTAATATCCTCAATATTAAATGGAAATTTCAAAATCATTTCCTGAGAAATTTAGAAAACAAGTAGAAAATTACTTGAGAATACATAAAACTTAAGTATTCTGGACCATAGGACAAATATCAACAAGTTTAAAAGAGTCAAAATAAAATAATATTATCTGACCGTAATAGAATTAAATTAAAATCCACAAAATAAAAATGTAATAAAAACTATCAAATACCTGGGTATTAGATCACACACCTCAAAAACAAACTTTAGGTCAGAGAGGAAATCAAAAGAAAAATGTGAAAATATTTTGAATGGAATAATGGAAATGTAACATATCAAATTTGTAGAATGCATTTAAGCAGTGCCTAGAAGGGCATTTGCACCTCCCTGTAATGTATATTAGAAAAAAAAAAGATTTAATATCAATTATATAGATTTTTGCCTATGAAGCAGATTAAACCCAATATAACCTAAATGAAAGAAGTAATAAAGATAATAGTAGAAATCACTTTAATAAAAAATAAGCAAAAATAATAGAATGAAAGGAACAGTTGTCTGTTAGTAAAGGTCAATAATAAATGATCTGTTTAGACAGAACCAGAGAAAAGTAAGAAAATACATATTATTTATATTAAGTATCAAATAGGGAAAATTATTGAATTTATAGACATTCAAATGATATTAATGAAATATTATGAACAACTTTATATTGATAAATTTGGTTATTTAGTATCTTGGGTCTTTCTGGAAAGACACGAGTTGTAAAAGAAATAGAAAACACAAATAGTTTATATTAATAAAAGAAACTAAGCAATTAAAACCCTTTCCACAAAGAAAATACCAAGCTCAATGACTTCACTGGTGAATTCTGTCAAATATTTATACTAACTTAATTCTGGAGAGATATAGAAATATTATTACTCTAGCTCTATTCCCTTTTCTTCATTTTCAGGCTGTATTGTTACACATGTTGTATCAGTAAATAGTACAACAGTGCATTTTTTTTTATATATTTTAAAGAAAGGGAGAAGAAAGAAGAACAAGTATATAATTATAGTTTGTTATCTTTCTTATTTAATGTTTCCAGTTCTTTTAGTTTGTTCCTGTGAATTTGAGTTTCTGCCTGGTGTAATTATTTCAGTACGGCTTTGCTCCAACCCACCTCTCTTATGCAATTGTTAAATATGTCACATTTCTATATATTGTAGGCCTAACAATACAATTATATGCCTAATGTTTTATACAATTGCTTTTTAAATAAGAGAAAAAGGAAGAAATATCCATTTACAGTATATCTTCATTTTTCTCTAATGAAATAATTACCATTACTAGTGCTCTTTGTTTTCTTGTGTAGCTCCAGATCACTATGTGAGATCACTTACTTTCATTCTAAAAAATTTCCTTTAGTATTTCTAATAAGTTGGTTCTGCTAACAATGAGTTCTGTTAATTTTGTTTACCTGGCAATGTCTTCATTTCCTCTTTATTTTTGAGAGAGTTTTGCTGAGTATGATAATCTTACTGAAGTATTTTTTCCTTTAGCACCTTGAATATGTCATCTCTCTGCCTTCTGGCCTACATAGTTTCTGATGAAAAGTCAGTTGTTAATATTATTAGTTTCCTAATATATGACAATTCATTTTCCTCCTGTTAATTTCAAGATTTTCCTTTTATTATAGGCTTTCAACAGTTGTACTATTATGTGACTGGCTTGGACCTCTTTGCATTTATCTTTTTTTGTTTGTGTGTGTGTTTGCAGACAGAGTCTCACTCTGTTGCCCAGGCTGGAGTGCAGTGGCGCAGTCTTGGCTTACTGCAAACTCTGCCTCCCACGTTCAAGCAATTCTTCTGCCTCAGCCTCCCGAGTAGCTGGGACTACATGCATTTGTCTTATTTGAGTTCATTGAGCTACCTGGATGTATAAATGAATGCTTCTCATTAAATTGGAAAATTATCAGCCATTACTTCTTCAAAGATTTTTCTTCTGCTGCTTGTTCTCTCTCCTGTCTTCTCATACTGTCATTACATGTAAGCTTATATTTCTCTGAGGCTGTTCATTTACCTTCATTCCTTCTTGTTGTTTTCATATTTTGTAATCCCAATTCAAATCTGTTGAGTCCCTCTAGTGAAATTTTCATTTCTATTATTGTACTTTTAAAATCTATAATTTTCACTTGGTTCTTTTTTTAGGAGTGATGAGTGTTCTCTTTATTTATATTCCATATTTGATGAGACATTACCATCAAACCTTTCTTTGCTACTTTAAGCATGATTTCCTCTAGCTCTTTAAATATATTTATATCTTTGCTTTGGAATATTTGTCCACTATGTCCAATGACTGGGCCTGCCCACAAGCCCTTCTTTTTCTCATGTGTATGGATGATATTTTCCTGTTTCTTTGCATGTCTTATTTTTTGTTGAAAACTGGAAATTTCAGAAAATTTGCTTAAATTGTTATAAGAAGTCTTCATACTAAGTCCCCTCGGTGGGAAACTTGTTGTTTGCCTGTTTGTTTAGTGACTTGGCTTGACTATTTTTGTAAAATCTATTTTCCCTATCTAGGAAGCCTTTGATGTCACTCTTCAGCAAGCACAGCTTAGGGCATATGCACAATCACCTTGGAATGACAGTGGTTTTAACAGGGCTTTTCTATGACTGTTTCATTCCCTGGTCTTTCTATTAAGCTGTCTGCCTCTGTTGGTGCCATCCCAGTTATTAGGCTCCAGGAATTGTCAGCTGATTCCTCTGTTGTTTCCAGCAGTGTCTTGGGGCATGGATTGTTTCACAATCTGATTCAATTAAGTTGCAGTCTCCTTACAGGAGTACTTTTTGTGGCTAGTTTTGAGGTTCATTTTGATTCCAGGAGAGTTCTTCTTAGCTATTTAGCTTCTTTTTAAAAATATTATTTGTTAATTCTGTGAAGAATGTCAATGTAGTTTGTTGGGAATAGCATTGAATATATAAATTATTTTGGGCAGTATGGCCATTTTCATGATATTGGTTCTTTCTATCCATGAGGACAGAATAGTTTTCCATTTGTTTAGGTCTTCTCTTATTTCCTTGAGCAGTGGTTTATAGTTCTCCTTGAAGAGGTCCTTCACATCCTTGTTAGCTGTATTGCTAGGTATTTTATTCTCTTTTTAGCAGTCGTGAATGGGAATTCATTCATGATTTGCCACTCTGCTTGTCTATTGTTGGCGTATGGGAATGCTTGTGATTTTTGCACATTGATTTTGTATCCTAAAACTTTGCTGAAGTTGTTTATCAGCTTAAGGAGTTTTTGGGCTAAGACAGTGGGGTTTTCTAAATATAAAATCATGTCATCTGCAAACAGAGACAATTTGACTTCCTCTCTTCCTATTCAAATACCCTTTATTTCTTTCTCTTGCCTGCTTGCCCTGGCCAGAACTTCTAATACTATGTTGAAAAGGAGTGGTGAGAGAGGGCATCCTCATCATGTGCTGGTTTTCAAAGGGAATGCTTCCAGTTTTTGCTCATTTAGTATGATATTGGATATGGGTTTGTCATAAATGGCTCTTATTATTTTGATATGTGTTCCATCAATACCTAGTTTATAGAGAGTTTTTAACATGAGGGGATGTTGAATTTACAGTAACCAAAACAGCATGGTATGGGTACCAAAACAGACATATAGATCAATGGAACATAACAGACACCTAAGAAATAACACCACACATGTACAACCATCTGATATTTGACCAACCTGACAAAAACAAGCAATAGGGAAAGGATTCCCTATTTAATAAATGGTGTTGGGACAACTGGCTAGCCATATGCAGAAAACTAAAACTGGACCCCTTCCTTATACCTTATACAAAAATTAATGCAAGATGGATTAAAGACTTAAATGTAAAACCAAAAACCATAAAAACCCTAGAAGAAAACTTAGACAATACCATTCAGGACATAGGCATGGGCAAAGATTTCATGATGAAAACACCAAAAGCAATTGCAACAAAAGCCCAGATCGACAAATGGGATCTAATTAAACTAAAGAGCTTCTGCACAGCAAAAGAAACTGTCATCAGAGTCAACAGGTAGCCTACAGAATGGGAAAAAATTTTTGCAATCTACCCATCCAACAAAGGACTAATATCCAGAATCTACAAGAAACTTAAAAAAATTTACAGGGAAAAAAACAAAAACCATCAAAAAGTGGGCAAAGGATATGAACAGACACTTCTGAAAAGAAGACATTTATGTGGCCAATAAACATATGAAAAAAGCTCAACATCTCTGATCATTAGAGAAATGCAAGTCAAAACCATAATGAGATACCATCTCACACCAGTCAGAATCATATTTATTAAAAAGTCAAGAAACAATAGATGCTGGAGAGTCTGTGGAGAAATAGGAATGCTTTTACACAGTTTGTGGGAATGTAAATTAGTTCAACCATTGTGGAAGACACTGTGGCAATTCCTCAAGGATCTAGAACCAGAAATACCACTTGACCCAGCAATCCCATTACTGGGTATATACCCAAAGGAATATAAATCATTCTACTATAAAGACACATACACACATATGTTTATTCCTGCACTATTTACAATAGCAAAGACGTGGAACCAACCCAAATGTCCATCAGTGATAGACTGGATAAAGAAAATGTGGTATGTATACACCATGGAATACTATGCAGCCATAAAAAAGGAATGAGATCATTTCCCTTGCAGGGACATGGATGACACTGGAAGCTATCATCCTCAGCAAATTAACACAGGAACAGAAAACCAAACACCATATGTTCTCACTCATAAGTAGGAGTTAAGCAATGAGAACACACGGACATAGGGAGGGGAACAAGAAACACCAGGACCTGTCGGGGGGTGGGGGCTGGGGGATGAGGGGAGGGAGAGCATTAGAACAAATACCTAATGCATGCAGGGCTTAAAACCTACATGACAGGTTGATAGGTGAGGCAAACCACCGTGGTACATGTATACCTATGTAACAAACCTGCACATTCTGCACATGTATCCTGGAACTTAAAGTGAAATATTTTTTAAAAATGTATAAATTCCAAAAAAAAAATTGTATTTGCTAAGCTGTCTAGTCTGTGGTTAGCTTGTTGCTGTCATGGAGTTATCAGAATCTCACTCTTGTTAAGAGTACTCTTAGGCTTTAATTTTCCCACACTGTCTCCCAAATACAGTCAGGACTACTGAGGAGAGCTTTGGAATTCTTTGTTCTTATGACCTGCCTCTCCTTCTGGGCAAACTCTCTGAGCCACTGTTCAGGAGCTGGCAGCAGAGACAGGGGTCAACATCTCTTAGAGTGACACCTTGCTTCACACTGAACTGGCTGGGGATGTTTGAGGGAGAAGATGGCTCAAGTGCCACAGACTCCTACTGTTCCAACTGAGATTGTGTTATGATCTTGAATGTTTCTTCATTTACTATATGCCCTTATGACCTTATTGACACGTGTCCAACTTATCCCATCATGGCTGGTGACTCAGTTTTTAAGGTTTCTCTAGGGTCTATTTGGCCAAGAGAGGGTCTATTCAGTTGTCTGGTTTGCTTAGGATTTTACTTCTATTTCTCAGCAATGTTGAAAGAAGACAAAGATATCACAAAAAAATTGAGTCTGACATTCCACATGAACCCAGATGTAAAGTACTTCACAGAGTATTAACAAATAAAATCTAGCAGTATATAAAAATATTAATACATCATGACTGAATAGAGTTTATTTCAAGAGTGAGTGCAACTTCGTTAAAACATTAAAATGCATTTGTTAAAACATTAAAAATTCTCTGCACCACAATTGCATTAACAGAATCAAAGTGGAAAAAAATCATGAAAGACATGCTGAAATTCACTACCCATATGTGATAAACGCTGTCAGCACACTAGGAATAGTGGGAATTTTATGTAATAAAGCATACCCATCCAGTTTAAAAGTAGTAAGCAAGAACTTTGGACATTGTACAATGCCATATACATAAAATATATTCAACATCTTTAGTCTTTGGGGAAATTTAAATTAAAACCACAATGAAATGCAGTTAGACATTTGCTAAAATGGCTAAAATTAAAACACTGATAGTACTGAGTATTGGTGAGGTGGTGGAGCCAATTGGACTCTTATACACTGCTTATGGCAGTGTAAAACAGTTCAGTTACTTTGGAAACATACAGCAGTGTCTTATAACGTGACACATACACCTTCCATATGATGCAGAAGTTTCACTTGTAGGTATTTGCTAAAGATTGGTGTTTCCGAAAGACTCAAGGATGAATATTGATTGCACTTTTATAATGAGCAAAGTGAAAACAGGAATGAATATTAGAAAAACAGAGTTTCTGCTTTTGTAGCCTCACACAGAATATAGTCAGACTAAGCTAATGGCCTTAAAACATTCTTAGAATAAACAAAAAACAATTGAAAAACAACAAAGCCAAAAATGCCAACTATAGAAATTAGCAATCCTTTTTCAGAAATTTGAGTAAAAATCTCATGTCCCCTCCTAAAGACAGAATACATTCAAAGAACTTACAAAGGCTGTCTTTGGAAGTTAGCTACAATGATCTGTTTATATAACATTATACTTTTTGATTTAGTTTCGTTTTAAAATGTTTGGCTACAGCCAGGGTAGAAAATTCATTTTCAGTGCTGCTCTATTATTTAATTAGTGTAGCTCTGGTGTAGGAAAATTATACTTCAATTTTGTTTGATTAAAGAACACTAAGGTCTATTTTAGCATTGTGTTGCAAAGCTATACATAATTATTTTTCATTCTACTATTATAAAATCCCCTTTTTAGGCTATCTTGGTGATTTAAAAATTGCATAGGCTAAATACGACATAATTCATTCACCTGGATGCAATTATTTTTAAAGGGAAATAAGGTCATTTTTATTTTTTATTATCTGTTGCTTAATTACACAGTATTTGCTTTTCATTTAAGATATTTTAATTCTTCATATTTATTTTTTCAAACTCATATTTCAGTTTGAATATTATCTTACTACTTTTCTTCATATAAGAAGGATATTTTATGCTAGTTGAAGAAAAGTATATTTCACAAAAGACCATATTTGAAATTTCACTAATTCTAAATGAAGAATTAGAGAGTTCATGGTATGTTCATATTTGGAGGTTCTTTAGGAAGATTTTCAGACACAAAGTAATTTGTGGTATATTGATATTTAGTTATCAACAGTCTGTTTAATAATTTCCATCTTTGTCTATTCACTTCCTCCTCCAATTTCTTTTCCATTTTAATCAAAGTTCTTGAAGTTTCATTCAGAAAACTTTTTCTATTCTGAAAACTAAACCACTGATCCTACTTTGGTAACAGAGAAATAAATTCCCTGTATGAAACAGGTACAGGAGGGGATGGGCAGGGTTCAAGGGGAGGGGGTTATTAAGAACTTCAGTTTCTCCTGGCCAGGTTCATGTGAGCCTCACCTAGTGGTTTCCGTAACAGCAGATAAAGCCATAGTCAAGCAGATAAACCGATATATATTCAAAGCAAAACGATTGAGAAAATATTTGATTAAAAAAATTTTGTCATTTGTGATTTTCTATCCTTAATCTCTTAAAAATTAAAATAAGTTGGGTGTATTTTTTCTCAGTGTAACTTAAATAAAATGAATGAATGAATAAAACTTGTGTGTTTCATATTACGTAAAATGAGAATTTTGTGAGTTTGAAGAGAAAGAGTCTAGATTTACATTGATTAACTTACTGAGCCATAAATACTAGACGTTAACAAACCTTATTATGTGTTCTTTACAAAATAGATGCACAAAAGAGAAAAGCATTTCTCCTTTCTCTTTGTCCACCATCTCACTTCCACTTCCAGATAGAAATATCCAAAAGTATCACATAGAAGAGTCTCAGTATTTCGGGGAGACAGAAGTGGTGAGGTTCTGTTTCTGATATCAGTGTTGCTATCTCTTTGCAATTGTATATAGTTTTTTTGTTATTTACTCCCAAATCTCTGGCTTCTAATGTGAATTATTTTTTATAACATGTATAGCAAAACGATATAGCAGAAGACATAAAGGAAATAAGGCTTTTAATATTTTCAAATATACTGTGTGATCTATAAGTAAAATTTGAATATCTTGTTTTAATAATGTGTTCTATTCCTTTCATATGTTAAATTTAGAGAATGATTTTGAGTTTGTTTTTATTTAAGTGACTTTTATCTTGAAAAATTAAGTGGCTATGTTTATTTGGAATAGGAATGATGTATTAGTCCATTTTCACACTGCTGATAAAGACATACCTGAGACTGGGCAATTTATAAAAGAAAGGGGTTTAATTGTACTTAAACTTGGCTGGGGAAGCCTCACAATCATGGCAGAAGTCAAGGAGGAGCAAGTCACATCTTACATGCATGGCAGCAGGCAAAGAGAGGAGTGCTTGTGCAGGGAAACTCCCCTTTTTATAACCATCAAATCTCGTGAGACTTATTCACTATCAGGAGAACAGCACAGGAAAGACCTGCCCTCATGATTCAGTTACCTCCCACCAGGTCTCTCCCACAACACATGAGAATTGAAGATGAGATTTGGGTGGGGAAACAGCCAAACCATATCAAATGAAGTCATATACCACCTAAAATTGTACATTATTATTTCTATAAAATACTTAGCTAATATAAATGAGACTATAAGAATATTACAGAATATACAGAATTATAGATCCTATGTAGGAAATTACTGTCTTAGTTGAATTGCTCAGATAACTAATAACATCTTAAGGGAATTCATCAGGTGAAATTCAAGCCAGAAAATGAATTTCATGGGGAGAATTTGTTTATATGCTTTAGATTTCTATATTTATATTTTCAGAAATATTTGTGTATTTTATCCCTTTGATGTGGTACTAGTGTTGCTACTGGTAATGGTGGGTCATATTTTTGGTATGTGCAGACTATTATTATGGCCTCTTGTCTACTACTTCATTGTCTGGAAATGTTTGATTATAATTTTTTTCCATATTGTTTGCTTAGATCTGTAAAATAGAGGATTATGAAATCATTTTCTTTTTGTCACCACTAATTTTTCCTGAAGTTCTTAGAGAACTGGTATTCATGTCTTTCACCTCACATTCTAGTGTGACTTTAACTGGTCTTTCTTTCTGAAGAGAGCCACTTATTCCATTTTAGTGTATAATCAATTGTGAGGGTATATCTCCTGCACTGCAAGCCAACTCAATGGCTTCTACAGAATTAGAGTAAAGTGTCTGCAGTTATTAGAGTGAATAGCATTGTTTCTTTTTTAACTATTAAAAATGTCCTGCTTTGGTTTTAATATATATACTTGTTTTTAAAAATCTAGTAAGTTTAAGTAGTTTTAGTGAGAAAATGATTTAATCACGATCTTACCAGGGTCACAAAATATTATCTTAGTTTGGAGAAAAGCTTTTCTTGTGAGTATTACAAAAACAAAAACAAAAACAGAAAACAATGAACATACAGAAAAAGTTGATAAATTTGAATCACCCAACCCACCCTCCCAAGTGTACTTCTGTGTTCCAGAAGACATCATAACCAAAGTAAACATACCAAAACAATCTGTGGAAAAGTATTGTCAACATATATATGACAGCAGATTTAATATTCTCTTTAAAACCTTTTATTTTTTCCCTTTTAACTCAATGTTAATCAGTCTCTCTGTGAAATTCTATAGTACTTTGCACATAATTCTTTTACCACATAACTATAATTCAAGACCTGACATATAATCTAGGTCATTGTGTTTTTCCCTCTAATGAGGGGCTTTTTCAGCCTTGGCACTGTTGACATTTTGGCTTAGATAAATGTTTGTTGTGGAGCCTTTTCCTGTGCACTGTTGTATGTTTAGCAGCATTCCTGGCCTCTAGATGCCAACAGCAGTTTCACAGCCTTGACAATAAAACATATTTTCAAACATTGTGAAGTGTCCACTGGTTATAAAATCTCCCCTAGACAAAACAAACAAACAAAAAACAAGGAAAGGCCAGGCGCAGTGGCTCACACCTGTAATCCCAGCACTTTGGGAGGCCGAGGCGGGCAGATCACGAGGTAGGAGATCGAGACCACCCTGACTAACAGAGTGAAACCCCGTCTCTACTAAAAAATACAAAAAATTAGCTGGGCGTGGTGGCGTGTGCCTGTAGTCCCAGCTACTCCGTAGGCTGAGGCAGGAGAATGGGGTGAACCTGGAAGGCGGAGCTTGCAGTGAGCCGAGATCGAGCCACTGCACTCCAGCCTGAGTGACAGAGAGAGACTCTGTCTCAAAAAAAAAAAAAAAAAAAAAGAAAGAAAGAAAGAAAGAAAGAAAGAAAGAAAGAAAGAAAGAAAGAAAGAAAAAGAAAAAACCCACATAATGGTTATAAAATCTCCTCCAGGCAAAACAAACAAACAGCAATAAGAACAACAAAAAACCTTCACTATTCTGATTGTATTTTAAACCTCTTGAGAACAGAAGTGGTCCTAGTCATCTTTGATGCACTTGAGCACCTACTCAGTGTTTTGCATATAGTAACAATTCAATAAATACTTGTTGATTTTAAAGGAATAAATTATGATTCTTCTAAAGTCCATTTTCTTAATCAAAAGTATTACATTATGAAAACGTTTATATATAAATGTGTCAATACCTCACTTGTGTAAAAATGTATTGCTTATAAAATTCAGTCATGAGTAGAATGATTTCATTCTGGAGAATACATTCTAAGGGGACTTCATTTATATTGAAATTGGATTAATTTTGTGTGCTTCATATTATTTCAGGACTTTTTTGTATATTCTTGGTGTTGGCAACTATATTTTTAAAACAAATTGATAGACTTTATTTTTTGAGCAGTTTTAGTTTTGCAGAAAAATTGAGCAGAAAGTAAAGAGCTACATAAACTTGATCTTGCACTAGTGTGGTACATTCGTTATAACTGAGCCAAGGATGATATATTATTGTTAACCAAAATCCATAGTTTACATTAGGGTTCCCTAGTGTTTCACATTTTATGGATTTTGACAACTGTATGATGATCTATATCAATCATTACAGTATCACACAGAGTAGATTCACTGCCCTAAAAATTGTCTGTGCTATACCTATTCATCCCTTCCTCTCCCCTGAACCCTTAGCAATTACTAATCTTTTTATTATCTCCACTTTTGCTTTTTCCAAAGTGTTATATAATTGGAATCACACAGTATGTAGCCTTTTGAGATTGCCTTCTTTCACTCAGCAATATGTATTTAACGTTTCCCCATTCTTGGTGTTTGCAACTAGATTTTAAACACAATTCAGAGTTGTATCTCCTGTTTCTTGGACACTTATCACTAATAGAAAAGTGTACTGTAATAATTTGACATCTATATACCAACCATACCATACATCACACTATATACAAAAATTAAGTCAAAACGGATCACAGACCTACCTGTATGTAAAACTGAAAACTATAAAGTTCCTAGGAAAATTATAGGAGAAAAACTTTGTGACTTTGAATTAGGAAAAAAAAATTTTAGATATAAAAAAGCACATTTTATAAATTTGTTTTAAATGATCAATTTGGAGCTTCTGCTCTTCAAAGTACACTTAAAATAAAAGGGCAAGCCACAGTGTGGGAGAAAATACTTCCAAAACATCTATTATGATAAAGGACTTATATCCAGAATATATAAAGAGCTCTTAAAACTCAACAATGAGAAAGTAAATAAGCAGTGAAAAAATGAACAAAAATTTGGATGTTTCGCCAGAGAAAATATATAGATGGCAAATAAGTACATGAAAAGATGGTCAATGTTATTAGTCATTAGGAAAATCTACTCTAAAATCACAATGAGATACTGCTACCATTTAGAATGGCTTTAACAGGATTAAGATGGTGGATAGGAGGCAAGACTAACTTGCAGCTCCTACTAAGACAGACAGAGCAGTGTGTAAAGACTCACATCATGAACTTTTGCTCCAAGAACTACCTACCACAGGAACATACTGGGAAATCTGAGATATTTTGAAGAAACTGGATCACCTCTTCAGGTTTCCTGAGATGCCAAAAAACTGTGAGTCTGCTTGCTTTCTCAATGGGGAGGCTCATAGTCTGGGGCAAGCTCTCAGCCCTGGTTACCAGCTGGCTGGAAGTAGACACTGTTGGTGGGGCACGGTGGGAGTGAGACTGGCCTTTAGGACTGCAGGCTGTGTGGGAGGTGGGTGAGGCCTGTGCATGCCAGCTTACCTCCCACTTTGCTGGTGACCTGTGTGACTCAGCAGAGGCAGACATAATCTCCCTGGGAATATAACTCCACTGGACTGGGAACCACACCGTCATTCCCCACAGCAGTCACAGCGAGCCCCACCCAAGGAGAGGCTGAGCTCAGACACACCTATCCCTGCCCCCACCTGGTGGTCTTTCTCTACCCACTCTGGTAGCCAAAGACAAAGGTCTTGGAAGACAAAAACTCTTGGAAGCTCTGTGGCCCTGCTCACCACCTGAGAAACCTGAATACCTACCCAGGTGTCCCTAGAGCAAGTTTGCATGCTCTCTATGGGATTGCAGCTGATGTGCTATTGAAAGCACCACCTCCTGGCTGGAGGCCAACCAAGACAAAACCAGTGCACTAAACAAAAACACAACCAAAGACCTTCACTAAACCCACTTCACTCCCCTGCTACCTCCACCAGTGCAGGTATTGGTATCCACAGCTGCAAGACCTGAAGAGGGATCACATTACAGGACTCTTTGCAGACACTCCCCAGTACTAACCCAGAGCCTGGTGGCTCCACTAGGTGGCTGGAAACAGAAGAGCAAAACCAATAACTACAGTTGGGATCTTAAAAAGCCCCATTCCTAGTGAAATGGAGAGAACACAATATCAAGGGAGCACCCTGTGGAACAAAACAATCTGAACAGCAGCCCCTAAATCTCAGATCTTCCCTCTGACATAGACTACCCAAATGAGAAGGAACCAGAAAAACGATTCTAGTAATATGGCAAAACAAGATTCTTTATCACCTCCAAAAGAGCATACCAGTACACCAGCAATGAACCCAAACCAAGATGAAATCTCTGAATTGCCAGAAAAAGAATTCAGAAGGTCAAATTTTAAGCTCATCAAGAAGGCACCAGAGATAGGTGAAGTCTAACTTAAAGAAATTAAAAACATACAGGATATGAAAGGAAAATTCTTCAGTGAAATGTTAAATAGATAACATAAATAAAAAATAATCACAGCTTCTGGAAATCAAGGACGCAATTAGAGAAATGCAAAATTCACATGAAAGTCTCAGCAATAGAATTGAACAAGCAGAAGAAAGAACGTCAGAGCTTGAAAACAAGGCTTTTTAATTAATCCAATCAAAGACAAAGAAAAATGAATTTTTTTTTTCTTTTGAGACGGAATCTTACTCTGTCGCCCAGGCTGGAGTGCCGTGGCGCCATCTTGGCTCACTGCAAGCTCCACCTCCTGGGTTCACGCCATTCTCCTGTCTCAGCCTCCCGAGTAGCTGGGACTACAGGTGCCCACCACCACACCTGGCTAATTTTTTGTTTGTAGTTTTAGTAGAGACGGGGTTTCACCATGTTAGCCAGGATGGTCTTGATCTCCTGACCTTGTGATCTGCCTGCCTCGGCCTCTGAAAGTGCTGGGATTACAGGCGTGAACCACCATGCCCAGCCAGAAAAATGAATTTTGAAAAGTGAATAAAGCCTCCAAGAAATTTGGGACTATGTTAAATATCCAGACCTAAGAATAATTGGTGTTCCTGAGGAAGAGGAGAAATCTAAAAGTTTGGGGGAACATATTTGAGGGAATAATTGAGGAAAACTTCCCAGCCTTACTAAAGATCTAGCAAATACATCCAAATACAAGAAGCTCAAAGAACACCTGGGAAATTCATCACAAAACATCATTGCCTAGGCATATAGTCATCAGGTTATCTAAAGTCAAGACAAAGGAAAGAATGTTAAGAGCTGTGAGGCAAAAGCATCTGGTAACCTATAAAAGAAAACATATCAGATTAACAGCAGATTTCTCAGCAGAAACCCTACAAGCTCGAAGGGATTGAGGTCCAATTTTTAACTCCTTAAACAAAACAATTATCAGCCCAGAATTTTGTATTCAGAGAAACTAAGCTTCATAAATGAAGGAAAGAAGGTTTTTTCCAGACAAACCAATGCTGAGAGAATTCACCACTACCAGGCCAGCATTATAAGAACTGGTAAAAGGAGCTCTAAATCTTGAAAGAGATCCTCCAAATACAATGAAATAGAATCTCCTTAAAGCATAAATCTCACAGGACCTATATAAAAATAATACAATGAAAAAGAATCAAGGTATTCAGGCAACAAATAGCATGATGAATAGAATAGTACCTCACATCTCAGTACTAGCATTGAATGTAAATGGCCTAAATACTCCACTTAAATGATACAGAGTGACAGAATGGATAAGAATTTACCAACCAAGTTTCTACTGTCTTCAGAAGACTCACCTAAGAACTCACATAAACTTAAGGTAAAGGGGCCAGGTTTTTCGCAGGCTACGTAAATAACACACCTAGTCAAACCAATCCCCTGGGCCCTATGCAAACCAGACACCACCTCCTCTAGCCTCCCGATATAATAAACTACCTTTCTACCTCATACAGGGTTTCTTTTTGTTCCAAGCCCCCTTCCCTTGTCTCTGTACAGGGAAGCTGTTCTCTTCCTCTTTCTTGCTTTTCGCTCCTTAAAACCACTCCACATGTGTCTGTGTCCTATCAGCACAAAACCAAAACCCTGGTGTTCCTCCAGTCATTAAAACCATATCAAGACCACAGTGGAATAAAATTGGAAATCAACTCCAAAAGGAACCCTCAAAATCATGCAAATACATGGAAATTAAATAACCTGCTCCTAAATGATCACTGGTCAACAATGAAATCAAGATGGAAATTAAAAAATTCTTTGAACTGAACAATAATAGTGACACAGCCTATCAAAAACTCTGGGATACAGCAAAAGCAGTGCTAAGAGGAAAGTTCATAGCATTAAATCCCTATATCAGAAAGTCTGAGGTTGGGCTTGGTGGCTCACGCCTGTAATCCCAGCACTTTGGGAAGCGGAGGCAGGCAGATTGCCTGAGCTCAGGAGTTTGCAGCCAGCCTGGGCAACACGGGGAAACCACGTTTCTACTAAAATTCAAAAAATTAGCTGGGAGTGACGGTGTGTGCCTGTAGTCCCAGCTACTTGGGAGACTGAGGCAGGAGAATTGCTTGAACCCCAGAGACAGAGGTTGCAGTGAGCTGAGATCACGCCACTGCACTCCAGCCTGAGTGACAAAGCAAGACTCCGTCTCAAAAAAAAAAAAATTCTGAAAGAGCACAAATATATACAATCTAAAGTCACACCTCACAGAACTGGAGAAGCAAAAACAATCCAAACCCAAACCCAAACCCAGCAGAAGAAAAGAAATAATGAAGATTAGAATAGAACTAAATGGAACTGAAACAAACAAAAAATACAACAGACAAATGAAATAAAAAGCTGGTTAGACAAAGATTAACCAAGAAAAGAAGACAGAAGATACAAATAAGCTCAATTGAAAACGAAATGGGAGATATTACAACTGATACCAGAGAAATACAAAAGATTATTCAAGGATACTATGAACACCTTTGAGCACATAAACCGGAAAATCTAGAGAAGATGGATAAATTCCTGGAAATATAACCCTCCTAGATTAAACCAGGAAGATATAGAATCTCTGACGGACTAATAACAAGCAGTGAGATTGAAATGGTAATAAAAAAATTGCCAACCAAAAAAAGTCCAGGATCAGATAGATTCACAGCTGAATTCTATCAGACATTCAAAGAAGAATTGGTACCAATCCTATTGATACTATTCCAAAAGATAGAGAAAGAGGGAATTCTCCCTAAATCATTCTATGAAGCCAGTATCATTCTAATACCACAACCAGGGTAGGATATAACAAAAAAAGAAAACTGCAGACCAGAAGAAAAAGCATTTGACAAAATCCAGCATCGCTTTATGATTAAACCCCTCAGGAAAATTGGCATAGAAAGGAAATACCTTAAGGTAATAAAGACCATCAACAACAAACCCACAGCCAACATTATACTGAACAGGGTAAAGTTGAAAGCATTCCCCCTGAGAACTGGAACAAGACAAGGATGCCCACTCTCGCCACTTCTATTCAACATAGTACTGGAATTCCTTGCCAGAGCAGTCAGTCAAGAGAAAGAAATAAAGAACATTCAAATCAGTAAAGAGGAAGTCAAACTGTCACTCTTTGCTGATGATATGATCTTATGCTTAGAAAAATCCTAAAGACTCATCCGAAAAGCTCCTACAACTGGTAAATGAATTCAGCAAAATTTCAGGAAACAAAATTGATGTACACAAATCAGTGGCTCTGCTATATGCCAACAACACCTAAGGTGAGAATCAAATCAGTAACTCAACCTCTTTCACAATAGCTGCAAAAATAAATGAATAAGCTATTTAGGAATATATCCAACCAAGGATGTGAAAGACCTCTTACAAGGAAAACTACAAAACAGTACTGAAAGAAATCACAGATGACACAAAAAAGTGGAAACACAGCCGATGCTCATGGATATGTAGAATCAATATCGTGAAAATGACCATACTGCCAAAAGCAATCCACAAATTCAATGCAATTTCCATCAAAATACCGCTATCATTCTTCACAGAACTAGAAAAAACAATCGTTAAATTCATATGGAACCAAAAAAGAGCCCAAAAAGCTAAAGCAAGACTAAGCAAAGAGAACAAATCTGGAGGCATCACATTACCCAACTTCAAACTACACTATAGGCCATAGTCACCAAAACAGCATGGTACTGATATAAAAACAGGCACATAGACCAATGGAACAGAATAGAGAACCTAGAAATAAATCCAAATACCACAGCCAATTGATCTTCAACAAAGCAAACAAAAACATGAAGTGGGGAGAGGATACTCTATTCAACAAATGGTGCTGGGATAATTGGCAAGCCACATATGGAAGAATGAAACTGGATTCTCATCTCTTACCTTCCACAAAAATCAACTCAAGATGGATCAAAGACTTAAATCTAAGACTTGAATCCATAAAGATTCTAGAAAATAATATGGGAAAAACCCTTTTAGACATTGGCTTAGGCAAAGACTTCATGACCAAGAACCCAAAAGCAAATGCAACAAAAACAAAGATAAATAGATGGAACTTAATTAAACTAAAAAGCTTCTGCACAGCAAAATAAATAATCAGTAGAGTTAACAGACAACCCACAGAGTGAGAGAAAATCTTCAAAATCTATATATCTGACGAAGAACTAATATCCAGGATCTACAAAGAACTCAAACAAATCAGCAAGAAAAAAAAATCCCATCAAAAAGTGGGCTAAAGACGTGAATAGACAATTCTCAAAAGAAGATACATAAATGGTCAAAAAGCATATGAAAAAATGCTCAACATCACTAATTATCAGAGAAATGCAAATCAAAACCACAATGTGAAACCACCTCACTCCTTCAAGAATGGCCATAATCAAAAACTCAAAAAATAATAGATGTTTGTGTGGAAGCAGTGAAAAGGGAACACTTTTACACTCCCATCAACACCACTATGGAACCACTATGGAAAACAGTGTTGAGATTCCTTAAAGAACTAAAAGTAAATCTACCATTTGATCCAGCAATCCCACTACTAGGTATCTACCCAGAGGAAAAGAAATCATTATATGAAGAAGATACTTGTACACACATGTTCATTAGCAGCACAATTTGCAATTGCAAAAACATGGAACCAGCCCAAACGCCCACCAATGAAGAGGTGGATAAAGAAAATATGATATATATATACACATATATATACACACATATATGATCGAATAGTACTCAGCCATAAAAAGGAATGAAATAATGGCATTCACAGCAACCTGGATGGAATTGGAGACGATTATTCTACATTATTCTAAGTGAAGTAACTCAGGAATGGAAAACCAAACATCATGTGTTCTCACTCATATGTGGAGCTAAGCTGTGAGGACACAAAGGCATAAGAATGATACACTGGACATTGGGGACTTGGGGGAAAGTGTGGGTGGGTGATGAGGGATAAAAGACAGCACATTGGGTACAGTGTACACAGCTCGGGTGATAGGCACACCAAAATCTCAGAAATCACCACTAAAGAACTTATTCATGTGACCAAACACTACCTGTTCCCTAAAAGCCTATTGAAATTTTTAAAAATTTAAATAAAAATAAAATAAGTAAAATAAATTAAAAAATAGAATGGCTTTAACAAAACACCTCACAATGTCAAGTGCTGATGAAGATATGGAACAACTAGAACTCTGATACACTGCTAGAGGGGCTGCAGATGGTATAACCATAGCCGCCATGGGAAAGAGTCTGGCTGATGCAGACAGTTAAATATGTAACCCATAGGATTCAGCAGTTTCCTCTCTTTGTATTTACCCAAGAGAAATGAAAACTTATATTCACATCAAAATCTGCACGTGAATGTTCATAGCAGTTTCACTTATAATTGCCAAAAACAATTCAAATGCCTTTCAGTTTTATAAATGAATAAACAGTGGTTCATCCATTCAGTGGAATACTCAGCATTAAAAAAAAAGGAATTAAAAAACATTAAAACAGCATTTAGAAAAAGAATGTGCAACAACATAGATGAATCTGAAATGCATTATGCTAAGTCAAAGAAGCCAAATATTTACTCTTGTATTAACATGATAGTCAATTGCAGAAAGTACAGCCAAATAGAGGCCAGACTTTAGAGAAATAGAAAGATAAATTTAGTTTCCCTACAGTGCTTTCTACAAGTTTAAAAAGCAGCCCTAAAACTTGTTTTTTTTTTTTTTTTTACTTTTTTTTTAGAGACAGTGTCTCACTCTGTCACCTAGATGGGTGCAGTAGCTCACTGCAGCCTTGAACTCATAGGCTTGTGCAATCCTGCCTCAGCCTACCAAATAGCTGAACCTCAGCTATGTGCCACTATGCCTGGTTAATTTTTATAAAAAAGTATTTTAGAGACAGGAGTCTTCCTGTGTTGCCCAGGCTGGTCTCTAACTCCTAGCCTCAAGTGATCCTTTCACCTTGGCCTGCTAAAGGGCTGGATTACAGATGTGAGCCACTGCACCCAGCCAAACTTAGTTTTTTGACTTTTTTTTTTTTTTTTTAATAAGCAGCTTGCAGTTTAAAAGATACAATTTCTTTTCAATCAATTGTGAGTACTTTTGTGAGCCGGTAGCACTAGGCCACAGTGGAGCCAGTCTGACCTTTTATTCTGCTTCCAGGGCAGCAACACTCTTTTGTTTATGCAGCTAAAAGGGTATTACCCTTCCTGATACATAAGAAAAATGCAAATCTTGGAGTGCTAGGCTGCATATACTCCTGTATAACCTGAAAGAAGTTTTCTTTGAATGAAGAAAAACACCAATTATAAATATGCCTCAGTTTTTTCATCTTTAACATGAAGATGATACTACCTACTTCAGACTGTGGTGAGGTTTAGGATAAATCATGTAAACTGATTAGAAATGTGCCTGGCACAAAGTAAGTATGCAATTCATCTTAACTATTATTATCTAATCCACAATGTACCAAAAGTGTTCAGGCCTCCAATAAAATCTAATCACCACATTAGAAAAATTGCATGAGAAAATTTATTGTTTTTCAATTTGCTTTCACCTTCTGACTTGGGTTAGAAGAGAGTCAGCGAAATGATGGTTTCTTTAGTTCCCAAGCAGGTGAGAAAGGAGGAGGCCCAGTATGTCAGGGTGATGGGCGGGGAAACCACAGACAGAAAGGAGCCCTGGGATGTTTGGCAAGGCTGAAGGCAAAGGCTGAAGTATTAGGGATTGGAGGATCAAGGATTTGTGGGGTCAGTGCTTCACTGGGACGTTCTCTTGTTCCAGGGCCATTCATCCAGTTATCTTCCCTTTTCTATTAATATTTGCTGCTAATATCAGTGTTTGTCTGTTCTGCAAACATACAGCTCTTTAGAAAGTTTTTTATGGGATTTAATGTTACCTAACTTTGGAGAACCGAGATGTGGAAAACTCCCCTACCATGTTCCTTCCTCTTGTTTTTCTGTGGGCGTTCTCCCTGTTTTGGGGGTGAGGAGGGGAAGGAGGATACTAAAGTACGTATGGGTACATGATGTTCTAATTTTCTAAGATATTATTTGTAATACTTACTGTAATAATAATGTATCCTGAAATTTTTTCAAATTTTTAAATTAATGTACATACAAAATAGTATATAACTGTGTTTTGAGATGACAATCTATTGCATTATTGATTACACTATCAGAAATCAATAATGCTCTTAAGCCCTAGATCCTAAAATTTGAAAATGATTTGTAGAATCATAATTCTTATCCTTGAATTTAAAAATCAAGCTCAGTGCGTCTCCAAATTATCTTCTAAAAATTAATTCATGTGAAAATTGTGTTCTAGGAATTAATTTTACACAAGTATAAGTTTATATATTCATTTTATTTATGAAACCATAAAGATAATGGCATTAATCATTTGAAACAGAACGTTGGCACACTTTTAAAAATGTTTTGGAAAACCTTTTCTAGAAGGAACATAAAATGTAACATGTATTTTAATAGCCATCTTAAAATATTCTTGTTTAGCTGTGCAATGGAGGATCAGTGACTGACCTTGTGAAAGGATTTCTGAAGAGGGGTGAAAGAATGAGTGAGCCTCTAATTGCCTATATTTTACATGAAGCACTAATGGTAAGGCAATTTAAATTGTTTGTGCATTAATTATGAAGCAGTTCCAGTTTAAAAAAAATGTAAATCCTATTTTTAGAAAAATGTCACTAGTTATACTACATTAGTATTTATTGATGCAAGAATATATGCAAAATCTTACATGTTCAGCATAGCTAATTTTTTTTCCACTACAAATCTACTCTCATTGTACCAACAGGATCCTGAATTCTGACCTCTTAAGTGTATTTCTGAGACTGAGATAGTGATGAAGGTAGAAAACTAATAATAGGGTTTTTTGGCCATTACCTTAAATAAGTATATGAAATAGTTTCTTCCATTGAAACTCACACATTTGTAATATGATATTTGCTAAGAAGTAAGGAGCATGCTTTGATTTTGTGAATTTTTATATGATTCAAACTGGAAATTATGTTCTTTGATGTGACTAACTCAATGTGAAACATTTGAGTGTCTGAATGTTAATTTTATTATGTTTCCTATTGATTTTGTACAAGTACATCATCTGAAAATTTTTGTTGTTTGATGCTTTTTTTGAGTCATTATATACTTCTCATCGTCTAGGGACTTCAACATTTGCATAACAACAAAACTATCCACAGAGATGTGAAAGGAAATAACATTCTATTGACCACTGAAGGTGGAGTGAAACTAGTAGATTTTGGTAAGTTTTGTTTAAACTGCATGAGTTTTAACTGCATGATGAACTAGTATGGTATGATTTGATCTTTTTCAAATGACCTTCCTGTCTAGGTATTGCAAATAGAGGAAAAATCAGTAATATCTTATTGAGGTAAGAAGTGCAGAAATAATTTGGCAAATGAGAGATTCCCAGAATAAAGGGTGACTTCTTTCAAGTCAGCTAGTTTGTGCTCATATAACACCAGTGTAGTAACATGCGTAGTTGATTCTCTAAAACAGACAGCATCTCAAATTACAACTCATTCTTCACTGCTCCACAGGAGGGGCCATTATTCTCTCCAGAAAATAATTTTGGCTATACTCTAAGACAGACTCAATGGAAAACTTGCTATTTAACTTGGAATCTCACAATTCCCCTCCTCTAAAAAATCGATACAGTAAGCATAGCGTAGATTGAAAATTGTTAAAACAAGTATCAATAAACAACGTTTTAGCTGTTAAAGAAAAATTTAGTAAACCAGAAGCTTTGAGAAATGTAAATTCCCATGATTTCCTCCAAAACAAACTAGATTAAAAACATATACTTAGATAACAAATAAGGCAACCTTTTATATGATTTGTTGTTGTTTTTTTTTTTTGAGATGGAGTCTCGCCTCTGTCGCCCAGGCTGGAGTGCAGTGGCACAATCTCGGCTCACTGCAAGCTCCACCTCCCGGGTTCACACCATTCTCCTGCCTCAGCCTACCAAGTAGCTGGGACTACAGGTGCCTGCCACCTCGCTCGGCTAGTTTTTTGTATTTCTTAACAGAGAATTTCTTAACAGGCCTCCCAAAGTACTGGGATTACAGGCGTGAGCCACTGCACCCGGCCTTTATATGATACCTTTTTAAAACATCATAAATTGGAGTAGTTAACAAAATGAGAGCTTTGGTCTTACATTATTTGATTTGTAGATTTTCGGCAATAATTAGAAAAGAGGGCCAGTTGCTTATGAAATGCATTCCTGGTGTCTGACACCAAAATATTATTAATTACATATAAGGTAGTGCTTATAATATTTCTGTTCTCCACAGTAAGAGGACATGGATTCAGTTTGCCTATGGTGATTAGTAGGTTGTTGTATGAATTAAAACCTGAGGATGGTAGGGGTGTAAGTTTATATTGAAATTTCTTGAGGGCAGAAAGAACAAGATGTGGTAAACCACAACCTGCAGAATCAAACTGAAAATCAATGTCCTCATTTTTAAATCAAATTTTCAGAGAAAGCTACAGCTGGGAGTAAAGGATTTTAGAATCAATTTTATTTGAATCTGCCACTTCATAATTATACTATCAGCTCATTATCAGGTACTGAAGATCTTAGATGACCATCAGGCACCTCATACTCAGAATGTCCAAAATGGAGCTGTACCACCTCATCTGTCCCTAGAAATCTGCTACATATAAAGAGTTTCTTGTCTTAGAAAGTCACCTGCATCTACTCGTTACGCAAGATGAAAATCTTAAGCTCATCCTCGAGTCTTCCCTTGTTTTCACCTCCCACTTATACAACTTAGTCACAAAACTTGTCTCTCTGTCAGATATCCCCAGATTCCATCTTTACTGCTCCTGCCCTGGTTCTAGCCCTCATCTCTTGCCTGGGCTCCTGCAGTTATACTTTACTGAACTCGCTGCATCCTAATCTCCTTCCCTTCCTTCCACTCCTTTCTCTACATGGGGGATCCTTTCAAAAACCACATCTGATTCTGCCACTACCTTGTTCAGTATCCCCATCCCTTGGGGAGAGCTTTTCCTTCTGATCCTCCTTGCTGGCACACAGTAAGCAAGTAATGAGTAATAACTTCTTTATATCTCTTGGTGCTAATTAGGTACCCTCTCTTCCCGTTACCTATTAGTCAGGTCGGCGTCTTTCACTACCTTAAATGCGCCATAATCTTTCCCAGTCAGAGCTCTTACACTTGTAACTTGGAAAATACTTTGAAATTTATTGATGTGCTTTTTCTTTTTTTCCTGCCTGATAACATGATCTTCACCCCAGTGTGCCTGAGGCATCACTCTGTTTGGCAGTGGGAAAATATTAACATTTATTCTAGAAGAAATGCAAATTGCAAAAAAAAAAGAAAAAAGAAAAAAAGACTGAGGTAACAGTTTTTAGCATTCAAAAATAGGAATTTATAGCAAGGCTATCTCTTGAGGAAAGCCTATCTCCTGAGGAAAGTCTGTCTAAATTGCTTTACCTTCTCTTTAGCATATGGAGAGTGAGTTTTCAGGGATACACCAGAGTTTTTCATAAGTGAGGATAGAAAGAAGGGAGAAACCTTTTCCAATTCTAGGGTCATTGTGGAAAGATGAAACAAGGTGAGGCAGGGCAGTGAGATGAGTTTTTTCTTTTTTTTTTTTTTTGAAACAGAGTTTCACTCTGTCGCCCAGGCTGGAGTGTAGGAGATGAGCTTTTAAAAAGATGACGAGGGCAGGAAGGAGCTCTTACCTTCTGTATTAGTCCGTTCTCACACTGCTATAACGAACTACCTGAGACTGGGTAACTTATAAAGAAAAGAGATTTAATTGACTCACAGTTCCACAAGCTGTGCACAAGGCATGGCTGGGGAGGCTTCGGAAAACTTACAATCATGGCAGGAGGGCAAAGATGAAGCCGGCACATCTTACCATGGTGGCAGGAGAGAGAGAGTGAAGGGGGAAGGGCTACACACTTTTAAACAAGTACATCTCGTGAGAACTCATTATCACGACAACAGCAAGGGGAAGTCTGCCTCATGAACCAATCATCTCCCACCAGGTCCCTCCCCCAACATTGGAAATTACAATTTGATATGACATTTGGGTGGGGATGCAGAACCAAACCACGTCACCCTCACACTTTCTACAGCTCTCACTCGGCATTCCTGAGGAAGCCACTCAGAATCTGCTGCACTCCTGTCTGGGGTGAGCCACATCATTGCCAGCCTGTAGGGGCAGAGTGATCAGTAGGGGAAAGACTCAAGTTAGCTTCCCCCAAACCCCTAGCTCTAGTTTCCAGAAACCTGAAAGTAGTTGATAATCTAGCTGGAGAGTTTCTAGAGGGGTTTTTTCAGAAGTTAAGGGGGATGTACAGTGAGGCACTGAGCAGATCCCCTGAGCCGGCTCTGCTGTGTCTAAATGGGAGTCACAGGCAGACCTCGGAGTATTCTCAGCTCCAACTGGAGCAAACTGAGCAAATCTTCAGGAGGAGCCACAGGAAGCCCTGTCTGCATGAGAGGAACAGACCACAAGCTCCCTGGAGGCAGAGTATGGCCTGGGAGCCCAGTAGGGCACCTAGAGGCTAGGCAGACAAAAGTATATGGCCCCGGAAACTAGAGAGCCACCATGCCCAAGGACCCTCTCTTTTCTCCCTAACACAAGGTCTTATAAGAAGGAGGAGGGGCAGGCATGGTGGTTCATGCCTATAATCCCAGCACTTTGAAAGGATGAGGCAGGAGGATTACTTGAGCCTAGGAGTTGGAGGCCAGGCTGGGCAATATAGCAAGACCCTGTCTCTACAGAAGCTTATTTTAAAAAGTTAGTCAAGCGTGGTCACATACATCTGTAACCCCAGCTATTCAGGAGGCTGAGGTGGGAGGATTGCCTGGGCCTGGGAGTTCGAGGCTGCAGTGAGCTGTGATAGCACCACTGCATTCCAGCCTGGATGACAGAGTGAGACCCTTTCTGAGGAGGGATGCCATCTGAGAAATGGAGCAAACACTTTTATCCAAGACAGATCGAACCCTATCTGAAAGGACTTAGAGATTTATTGAATTTAACTGAGCTTTATTTTTGTTCCAGTCAGTGGGCATGGGCTTGGGGAAAAGCCATAATAGTTATAGGCAAAATGAAGAAATTACAATTTCGTGTATCTAAGAGTAGCTTCTGAACTTTTTGACCAGTTACAAACATGATGCTTTCCCTGCATAGAAACCTTCCCTCCCCTCTGCCCGGTTATGTATAAAGTTTCGGTGCCACAAAAGAAATAGCACTCAAATATAAAATTCTCTTTTTAATTCTCAATAAGGCAAGGTTCTTCTATACAAGGGTGCACCCTTACACATGGAGCAGTGGTGAGCGCACACTTGGACAAGGGAGGGAAAGGGGTTCTTATCCCTGATGCATGTGGCCCCTGCTGCTGTGTCGTTCCCCTATTGACTAGGGTTAGACCGCACAGGCGAAACCAATTCTGATTGGCTAACTTAAAGAGAGTGACAGGATGAGTGGTTTGGTGGGAAAAATGGTTATGACAGAGCAGGTAATGGGAATGAGTCAGGGTGGAGTAGGTAATTGGAATGAGTCAGGGTGGAGCAGGTAATCGGAATGAGTCAGGGTGGAGCAGGTAATGGGAATGAGTCAGGGTGGAGCAGGTAATGGGAATGAGTCAGGGTGGAGTAGATAATCTGAATGAGTCAGGGTGGAGCAGGTAATCGAAAAAGATTGCTTTATGAAGAAGTTAAGTGTAAAAGTAGAAGGCAAGGAATTGAAATACTGACATATTGACTCTTTGAAAAGAAATTTAGAACTCATATCTAACAGCACCTAGCTAACTTCTGCTTGCCCGAGTTCTCCCCAACACCCTGCACTTCATTTAGCCAACCAGTTGTCAGACTTTATTGTAATCATATTTTATTTGAGTGCTTTCTCTGCTAAGCCATAGATTTTTCTGTCTGGTCTATCACTTTATCACTTTGTCCCTAGAACCAAGTACAGTGCTAACATTTTGAAAGTACTTAATAAATGAATGAATGAAGGAGAGGGAAGACTTGCCATATAATTGTGTGACAATGAGAAAGTCACACAGAATCTGCAAGGGCATCAACCTGCGCATCTACAAGTGTGAAAAAGTCTCTACCTCCTAAGACTGGTTGCTGTGAAGAGTAAATGGGATGCCAGAGACAAACTACTTAGTATAATTACTGATACTTGTAATTCAGAAAATCTGAACTGTTATCATTATTATGAGATAATATTCCTACTTAGCCTATAGCTCAGTGCTGTACACATAGTAGGTGTTTAATAAATAGTTGCTAAATAATGAAAATCTGAGTTTCCAAAAGAGATGCCTCTATGTTTCCCAAAAAGAAAACAATAACCCTCTGCTAGAATAAATTCAGTATTACCTTAAATATGAAGCTACCTCATTACACTAAAAGTAAGATTCAGTTTGCTAATGCTCGTTATGAATACGCCTTTAAGAAAACCTTTTAGTTTTTGTTAAATGGGGTATTCTTTTACAAAACATCACCAGACTCCTCAGAGAGCAAAATGACAATTGAGGTTATAAATATTATTAATGAAATGTATTAGCCATCACTGGTATATGATCAGTCAATAAATAATATGACTTCCCAGGAGATACATCCCTTCAGGCAAGTGAACTAATGTCTGAAAAAAACAATCCTTATCTTGAATAGAAAATGAAAGAGACTAAATTTAAAGGACAGCCCTCAGTTCTCATTTCTGCGGATTTCTCTCTGGGGAACTTCATTTCTAATGGGATACTTAACATTTCAATACAAAAGTACAGAATGTACTTTTTGTGATTTATTTAGACCTCATTCTTATGACAGAATATTTTATGGTTTTAAATCTCTTATTACCCACATGCCCAATTTTAGACCAAATCCCCAATGCATAATGTAGGTCAAAGAGAGGTTGTGATTTGTTTATTAATAACCCCTTTTTAGCACCAAGTGAGGCAGTACACCCGAACTTAAAAACTGTGAAGTGCCCTTCAATCCTTCCTTTCTTTCTGAATAATTTAGAACAAAAGCCATTAGGTGGGACAAGCAAGCATGGGAGTCCAGGTGCAGCTCAGGAGGCAGTTTGGAGCCTGAGAGGGGTGAGGAAGGTGTCTGCTGGCAGGGAGTGTTGGGTCCTCAAGTGGGATGAGAAGTGCATCCATGTAGGGTGATGGGGATGACCCTCTATGGGGAAGAACTTCCTGTAGATGAAAAAGGCATCTGCATGGGGATCAGGGTGAAGAGAAAAGACTGGTTGCCTAAAGGAGGCCTGATACCATCGGGAGATATACTGAGGACAACGGGAGGCAGGTTTCTTACTGTTAGAGAAAAGAATTATGGTGATGTTGGATTGGAATTGGAGGTATCACTGTGAACTTACCGTTTTAATATATATAAACAGATACAAAAATATTCGTAATGTGAATGCGTGTGTGTGTGTACATATTACCTAGCTAATTCTGCTAAGAGGGTGCATTAAGAGAGCACATCTAGCCCCTAGCTTTTGGTTTTTAAAAGTAATTGTCAACTAAAAGGAATCAAGGATTCTTGGAGAAAGGCTGATTTTAGGGCTCTGTGAGATGACCCTGGAACTTACTGTGCCCTCCAAATAAGGAAATACTCAAATAATGATGGAGACATGTCAGAGGCACACAGAAGCCAACTTGAATCTATTCTTACTCTCTAGATCTGGGACAGTTTGAGCACCAAAATACTAATATTGCTGGTAATGATGGTAATTCACTGAATGCAATAAAAATTCCATTAATCCATACTGCCATAAATACATACATAATTAAATGAATGGGGAGAAGCAAAAGCTTTTCCTTGCAGAAGAATGCTGATGAGTAAAGATAGAAGAAATTGTGTAATTTTAAAATTCATCATAATTAATTCATCCAAAAATTTCAATGGCTGTTAAAACTAGTGGGTTAAGTTTTGATTAGAAATAGGGTAGCTTAATTGTTTCAAAATATCTCTCCACAAAATACTAATTAATTACAAAAGAAAGAGAGAAAGATTACAGGGCAGAAGACTGGCAGACACAACCATTAATCAAGTGCTCAAAGCAAACATAACTAGTAATGAGATGAATGCAAACCACACAGCACCTGAGAGGATGCAATGAGAAGACCTCAGCATCACTTCTGTGATGTGCCTGTCAAAAATAAAATCATGAGGGAATATACAACAAACCCAAATTCAGGAACAGTCTGTAGAACAACTGGCCTGAAATCTTAAAAAAAAAAAAATGTTAAGTTCATGAAATTTAAGAAAAGAGTGAGAAACTCCTCTAGATTGAAGGAGATTAGAAACTTGAAAACTAAAAGTAACACATAATCCTGGATTAGATCATTTTGTTATAAAGGACATATTTAGGACAGTTGATAAAATCTGAATGGGCTCTGTAGAATAGATGATAGAAGTGTATCAGCGTTAAAATTCCTGATTTTGAAGGTTGTGTAGGGGAATATCCTTGTTTGTGGCAATTACAAACAAATATATAGGAGTGAAGGGGCATTCTGTAGCCCACCTTACTCTCAGGTGGTTCAGGAAAAAAAGTACTTCATAGTTTTCTTGCCAACTTTTCTCTAAGGTTGAAATCATGTGTATGTGTGTATATATATAATGTATATATGTAATGCATATTAGTTGAATGTTATGAATCTTGAAAATTTAAGAGCTAGTGCTTTATAGAGTGAAACGATACACTGAAAAAAAAAGCTAGAGGGAAAACCATTTTAAAAGTTGGCAGTTTTTGAATGCTCATACCTATATAACACATTAATATATTACTCATCCAGAATATGTTTTTGTACTTCGAGGAGGTGACTTTTACCTTATTTGAAAGGCAAGGTCTTTATAATTATTATATAAAGCTGAATCATGAATAAGTGGACTCTTTATTTTAGAGCTTTATGATTCAAGCAGAACCTGTGGGCTCAAGAGTTCTAAAACTGACCATTTTTCGAAGTTGAATTAAACTGTTTAACATTGTAGATACTGGTCTATGTTTTAGTCAACAATCTTTTAGTTGTAAGGACTAGACGCCCCAACTAGCTCCAAAAAAAAAAGTCCAAATACAAAAGGCAGTCTCACAAATGAGAGAGCAGGCCCAAGGGACTGGAACTGGGACAGACAAGTGAAAGGCAAGAGTGGAGACTGCTTGCTGCCTCCTACTCACTGGAGAAACAGTCTCTTCTCCCTACCCCTCAGGTGCGGGTATGTAGAGCAACCTCTGGAGTTTTTTTTTTTTATTTATTATTTTTTTTATTATACTTTAAGTTCTGGGGTACATGTGCATAACGTGCAGGTTTGTTACATATGTATATATGTGCCATGTTGGTGTGCTGCACCCATCAACTCGTTAGCACCCATCAATTCATCATTTATATCAGGAATAACTCCCCAATGCAATCCCTCCCCCCTCCCCCCTCCCCATGATAGGCCCCAGTGTGTGATGTTCCCCTTCCCGAGTCCAAGTGATCTCATTGTTCAGTTCCCACCTATGAGTGAGAACATGCGGTGTTTGGTTTTCTCTTCTTGTGATAGTTTGCTAAGAATGATGGTTTCCAGCTGCATCCATGTCCCTACAAAGGACGCAAACTCATCGTTTTTTATGGCTGCATAGTATTCCGTGGTGTATATGTGCCACATTTTCTTAATCCAGTCTGTCACTGATGGACATTTGGGTTGATTCCAAGTCTTTGCTATTGTGAATAGTGCCGCAATAAACATACGTGTGCATGTGTCTTTGTAGTAGCGTAATTTATAATCCTTTGGGTATATACCCAGTAGTGGGATGGCTGGGTCATATGGTACATCTAGTTCTAGATCCTTGAGGAATTGCCATACTGTTTTCCATAATGGTTGAACTAGTTTACAATCCCACCAACAGTGTAAAAGTGTTCCTATTTCTCCACATCCTCTCCAACACCTGTTGTTTCCTGACTTTTTAATGATTGCCATTCTAACTGGTGTGAGATGGTATCTCATTGTGGTTTTGATTTGCATTTCTCTGATGGCGGGTGATGATGAGCATTTTTTCATGTGTCTGTTGGCTGTATGAATGTCTTCTTTTGAGAAATGTCTGTTCATATCCTTTCCCTACTTTTTGATGGGGTTGTTTGTTTTTTTCTTGTATATTTGTTTGAGTTCTTTGTAGATTCTGGAAATTAACCCTTTGTCAGATGAGTAGATTGCAAAAATTTTCTCCCATTCTGTAGGTTGCCTGTTCACTCTGATGGTAGTTTCTTTTGCTGTGCAGAAGCTCTTTAGTTTAATGAGATCCCATTTGTCAATTTTGGCTTTTGCTGCCGTTGCTTTTGGTGTTTTAGACATGAAGTCCTTGCCCATGCCTATGTCCTGAATGGTACTACCTAGATTTTCCTCTAGGGTTTTTATGGTATTAGGTCTAGCATTTAAGTCTCTAATCCATCTTGAATTAATCTTCGTATAAGGAGTAAGGAAAGGATCCAGTTTCAGCTTTCTACTTATGGCTAGCCAATTTTCCTAGCACCATTTATTAAATAGGGAATCCTTTCCCCATTTCTTGTTTTTGTCATGTTTGTCAAAGATCAGATGGTTATAGATGTGTGGCATTCTTTCTGAGGGCTCCGTTCTGTTCCATTGGTCTATATCTCTGTTTTGGTACAAGTACCATGCTGTTTTGGTTACTGTAGCCTTGTAGTATAGTTTGAAGTCAGGTAGCGTGACGCCTCCGGCTTTGTCCTTTTGACTTAGGATTGTCTTGGCAATGCGGGCTCTTTTTTGGTTCCATATGAACTTTAAAGCAGTTTTTTTCCAATTCGGTGAAGAAACTCATTGGTAGCTTGATGGGGATGGCATTGAATCTATAAATAACCTTGGGCAGTATGGCCATTTTCACGATATTGATTCTTCCTATCCATGAGCATGGTATGTTCTTCCATTTGTTTGTGTCCTCTTTGATTTCACTGAGCAGTGGTTTGTAGTTCTCCTTGAAGAGGTCCTTTACATCCCTTGTAAGTTGGATTCCTAAGTATTTTATTCTCTTTGAAGCAATTGTGAATGGAAGTTCATTCCTGATTTGGCTCTCTGCTTGTCTGTTACTGGTGTATAAGAATGCTTGTGATTTTTGCACATTAATTTTGTATCCTGAGACTTTGCTGAAGTTGCTTATCAGCTTAAGAAGATTTTGGGCTGAGACGATGGGGTTTTCTAAATACACAATCATGTCATCTGCAAACAGGGACAATTTGACTTCCTCTTTTCCTAACTGAATACCCTTGATTTCTTTCTCTTGCCTGATTGCCCTAGCCAGAACTTCCAACACTATGTTGAATAGGAGTGGTGAGAGAGGGCATCCCTGTCTTGTGCCAGTTTTCAAAGGGAATTTTTCCAGTTTTTGCCCATTCAGTATGATATTAGCTGTGGGTTTGTCATAAATAGCTCTTATTATTTTGAGGTACGTTCCATCAATACCAAATTTGTTGAGCGTTTTTAGCATGAAGGGCTGTTGAATTTTGTCAAAAGCCTTTTCTGCATCTATTGAGATAATCATGTGGTTCTTGTCTTTGGTTCTGTTGATATGCTGGATTACGTTGATTGATTTGCGAATGTTGAACCAGCCTTGCATCCCAGGGATGAAGCCCACTTGATCATGGTGGATAAGCTTTTTGATGTGCTGCTGAATCCGGTTTGCCAGTATTTTATTGAGGATTTTTGCATCGATGTTCATCAGGGAGATTGGTCTAAAATTCTCTTTTTTTGTTGTGTCTCTGCCAGGCTTTGGTATCAGGATGATGTTGGCCTCATAAAATGAGTTAGGGAGGATTCCCTCTTTTTCTATTGATTGGAATAGTTTCAGAAGGAATGGTACCAGCTCCTCCTTGTACCTCTGGTAGAATTCAGCTGTGAATCCATCTGGTCCTGGGCTTTTTTTGGTGGGTAGGCTATTAATTGTTGCCTCAATTTCAGAGGCTGCTATTGGTCTATTCAGGGATTCAACTTCTTCCTGGTTTAGTCTTGGGAGAGTGTACGTGTCCAGGAAATTATCCATTTCTTCTAGATTTTCTAGTTGATTTGCGTAGAGGTGTTTATAGTATTCTCTGATGGTAGTTTGTGTTTCTGTGGGGTTGGTGGTGATATCCCCTTTATCATTTTTTATTGCGTCTATTTGATTCCTCTCTCTTTTCTTCTTTATTAGCCTTGCTAGTGGTCTGTCAATTTTGTTGATCGTTTCAAAAAACCAACTCCTGGATTCATTGATTTTTTTGGAGGGTTTTTTGTGTCTCTATCTCCTTCAGTTCTGCTCTGATCTTAGTTATTTCTTGCCTTCTGCTAGCTTTTGAATGTGTTTGCTCTTGCCTCTCTAGTTCGTTTAATTGTGATGTTAGAGTGTCAATTTTAGATCTTTCCTGCTTTCTCTTGTGGGCACTTAGTGCTATAAATTTCCCTCTACACACTGCTTTAAATGTGTCCCAGAGATTCTGGTATGTTGTATCTTTGTTCTCATTGGTTTCAAAGAACATCTTTATTTCTGCTTTCATTTCGTTATGTACCCAGTAGTCATTCAGGAGCAGGTTGTTCAGTTTCCATGTAGTTGAGCGGTTTTGATTGAGTTTCTTAGTCCTAAGTTCTAGTTTGATTGCACTGTGGTCTGAGAGACAGTTTGTTATAATTTCTGTTCTTGTACATTTGCTGAGGAGTGCTTTACTTCCAATTATATGGTCAATTTTGGAATAAGTGCGATGTGGTGCTGAGAAGAATGTATATTCTGTTGACTTGGGGTGGAGAGTTCTATAGATGTCTATTGGGTCCGCTTGGTGCAGAGATGAGTTCAATTCCTGGATATCCTTGTTAACTTTCTGTCTCGTTGATCTGTCTAATGTTGACAGTGGAGTGTTGAAGTCTCCCATTATTATTGTATGGGAGTCTAAGTCTCTTTGTAAGTCTCTAAGGACTTGCTTTATGAATCTGGGTGCTCCTGTATTGGGTGCATATATATTTAGGATAGTTAGCTCTTCCTGTTGAATTGATCCCTTTACCATTATGTAATGGCCTTCTTTGTCTCTTTTGATCTTTGATGGTTTAAAGTCTGTTTTATCAGAGACTAGAATTGCAACCCCTGCTTTTTTTTGTTCTCCATTTGCTTGGTAGATCTTCCTCCATCCCTTTATTTTGAGCCTATGTATGTCTCTGCATGTGAGATGGGTCTCCTGAAGACAGCAGACTGATGGGTCTTGACTCTTTATCCAGTTTGCCAGTCTGTGTCTTTTAATTGGAGCATTTAGTCCATTTACATTTAAGGTTAATATTGTTATGTGTGAACTTGATCCTGCCATTATGATATTAACTGGTTATTTTGCTCATTAGTTGATGCAGTTTCTTCCTAGGCTCGATGGTCTTTACATTTTGGCATGTTTTTTGCAATGGCTGATACCGGTTGTTCCTTTCCATGTTTAGGGCTTCCTTCAGGGTCTCTTGTAAGGCAGGCCTGGTGGTGACAAAATCTCTAAGCATTTGCTTATCTGTAAAGAATTTTATTTCTCCTTCACTTATGAAACTTAGTTTGGCTGGATATGAAATTCTGGGTTTAAAATTCTTTTCTTTAAGAACGTTGAATATTGGCCCCCACTCTCTTCTGGCTTGTAGAGTTTCTGCCGAGAGATCTGCTGTCAGTCTGATGGGCTTCCCTTTGTGGGTAACCCGACCTTTCTCTCTGGCTGCCCTTAAGATTTTTTCCTTCATTTCAACTTTGGTGAATCTGGCAATTATGTGTCTTGGAGTTGCTCTTCTGGAGGAGTATCTTTGTGGCGTTCTCTGTATTTCCTGAATTTGAATGTTGGCCTGCCATGCTAGGTTGGGGAAGTTCTCCTGGATGATATCCTGTAGAGTGTTTTCCAATTTGGTGCCATTTTCCCCCTCACTTTCAGGCACCCCAATCAGACGTAGATTTGGTCTTTTTACATAATCCCATACTTCTTGCAGGCTTTGTTCATTTCTTTTTCTTCTTTTTTCTTTTGGTTTCTCTTCTCGCTTCATTTCATTCATTTGATCCTCAATCGCTGATACTCTTTCTTCCAGTTGATCGAGTCAGTTACTGAAGCTTGTGCATTTGTCACGTATTTCTCGTGTCATGGTTTTCATCTCTGTCATTTCGTTTATGACCTTCTCTGCATTAATTAGTCTAGCTGTCAATTCTTCCACTCTTTTTTCAAGATTTTTAGTTTCTTTGCGCTGGGTACGTAATTCCTCCTTTAGCTCTGAGAGGTTTGATGGACTGAAGCCTTCTTCTCTCATCTCATCAAAATCATTCTCTGACCAGCTTTGATCCGTTGCTGGCGATGGGCTGTGCTCCTTTGCAGGAGGAGATGCGCTCTTATTTTTTGAATTTCCAGCTTTTCTGCCCTGCTTTTTCCCCATCTTTGTGGTTTTATCTGTCACTGGTCTTTGATGATGGTGACGTACTGATGGGGTTTTGATATAGGTGTCCTTCCTGTTTGATAGTTTTCCTTCTGACAGTCAGGACCCTCAGCTATAGGTCTGTTGGAGATTGCTTGAGGTCCACTCCAGACCCTGTTTGTCTGGGTATCAGCAGCAGAGGTTGCAGAAGACAGAATATTGCTGAACAGCGAGTGCACCTGTCTGATTCTTGCTTTGGAAGCTTCCTCTCAGGGGTGTACTCCACCCTGTGAGGTGTGGGGTGTCAGACTGCCCCTAGTGGGGGATGTCTCCCAGTTAGGCTACTCAGGGGTCAGGGACCCACTTGAGCAGGCAGACTGCCCCTTCTCAGATCTCAACCTCTGTGTTGGGAGATCCACTGCTCTCTTCAAAGCTGTCAGACAGAGTCGTTTGCGTTTGCATAGGCTTCTGCTCCTTTAGCTGAGCCCTGTCCCCAGAGGCGCAGTCTACAGAGACAGGCAGGTTTCCTTGAGCTGCTGTGAGCTCCACCCAGTTCGAGCTTCCCAGCTGCTTTATTTACCTACTTAAGCCTCAGCGATGGCGGGCGCCCCTCCCCCAGCCTCGCTGCTGCCTTGCGGTTAGATTGCCGCAGACTGCTGTGTTAGCAAGGAGGGAGGCTCCGTGGGCGTGGGACCCTCCCGGCCAGGTGTGGGATATATTCTCCGGTGTGCCGGTGTTATAGCGCAGTATTGGGGTGGGAGTTACCCGATTTTCCAGGTGTTGTGTGTCTCAGTTCCCCTGGCTAGGAAAAGGGTCTCCCTTCCCCCTCGCGCTTCCCAGGTGAGGTGATGCCTCGCCCTGCTTCAGCTCTCGCTGGTCAGGCTGCAGCAGCTGACCCGCACAGATTGTCCGGCACTCCCGAGTGAGATGACCCCAGTACCTCAGTTGAAAATGCAGAAATCACCGGTCTTCTGTGTCGCTCACGCTGGGAGATGGAGACTGGAGCTGTTCCTATTCGGCCATCTTGCTCCACCCCCACCTCTGGAGTTTTTATGTTGCTATCAAGTTCACTCAAAAACAGAAGCCTCAACCTCCCTTGTTTGACCTCAACACAGCTGTGGACATTTTAGTAAGAGCTACCAAGTGTGCTTCTCTATGATGTGATAACTTAAGGTGAACCGAGAGGACTTTACTTCTATTTTAAGAATGACTTCTTTGCTTCTCAGTTCTTCTCATTGTAAAACAAGTGTTTGGAACTAGACCTAAAATGTCTTAGTCTGCAGCTCTAAAATTTTAATCTCTGAAGAACTTTGAGTTAATAGAAATTTTGGTGGGCAGGAGAGAGGACAATGGAGGAGGTAAATGGGGCAAAAAGGAAACAGAAAAATAAGATAAGGTATCAGTGATGATAGTGTACCATGAATGAGAAGTATGCTGTATACTCTCTACAGCTAAGATCCAGTACTGGACATATGTACACATGTACATAGTCATCCAGGATTGAATCATGCAGACAGAGCTGGGTGCATAGTTCATATGTCCAAAGCCAAGAAGAATGCAGCAAACAGTGTGATGTTGAGATCTTTAAAGAAAGCTATTTAATTATCTTTATTATAAGATACAAACTAAGTCTTAAAGAAAGGAAAAGATCTAGATCCAGGAAGACTGGAGAGAGGATGGACTTCGAAGAGAAATCCCATGACTGTTGTTTGGAAAGGTGATTGGAGTGAGCCAGTTACCTTGAGTTGCTGTAGAGACTCATTGAATGTTAAAACTGGAAAGATGCTTAAATATCATTTGGTATATTAAGTACAGGAACATGAAAAGGTTTTTTATCCTTGTTATATGCAAAATGTCTGAATATGAATTTCTTGATGTGAAAGTATATAGCATCCATGAGATGACTAAGTAGGTTTTGTCTTTTGTTTTTTTTGTGTTTTTTTTTGATGGAGTCTTGCTCTGTTGCCCAGGCTGGAGTGCAATGGTGTGATTTTGGCTCACTGCAACCTCTGCCTCCCAGGTTCAAGTGATTCTTCTGCCTCAGCCTCCCAAATAGCTGGGACTACAGGCACGTGCTACCAAGCCCCGCTAATTTTTGTATTTTTAGTAGAGACAGGGTTTCACCATATTGGCCAGGCTGGTCTCGAACTCCTGACCTCGCGATCCGTCTGCCTTGGCGTCCCAAAGTACTGGGATTACAGGCATGAGCCACCGCACCCCGCCAAAATTCCCTAACTAGTTTTTAATCCAAAAGTAATAAAGAATCATTTATTTTTTCCAGTCCCCTAAATTAAACAATGAGAAAACAAGAGCCTGCAGAAGGAAAAGACTTGCTGAAGGACACACTTTAATATTCCATTTGCTGGAGATTTACAATGGTTTTGAAATATACTAACCGAAGAGTTTTGCATATATTTGTTAAATACTATTTAATTAAATAAGATTGTCAACTATAGCATTCTGTTTACCTTATTTTTGTTTTTGTTCTTGAGATAGCATCTCACTCTGTCACCCAGGTCAGAATACAGTGATGCAGTCTTTCGGCTCACTGTAACCCCTGCCTCCCTGGCCCAAGGGACTATTTACATATTAAAGATGATTATTTCTGGCCCAGGGTAGTGGCTCACACTTGTAATGCCAGCACTTTGGGAGGCAGAGGCGTGTGAATCGCTTGAGCCAAGGAGTTCAAGAACAGCCTGGGCAACATGATGAAACCCTGTCTCTACTAAAAATACAAAATAAAAGTCAGTTGGGTGTGGTAGTGTGCGCCTGTAGCACCAATTACTCGGGAGACTGAGATGGAAGAATCACCGGAACCCAGGAAATCGCGGATACAGTGAGCTGTGATTGCACCACTGCAGTCTAGCCTGGGCGATGGAAGTGAGACCACATCTAAAAAAATTTTTAAAAAAAGAAAAGAAAAGATGATGATTTATATACTTAGTTTACATTATTTAAATAAAAACCATTTTGACAAACTAGAAAACGTAGAGGAAATGGACACATTCCCATAAGCATACAACCCACCTAGATTAAATCAGGAAGAAATGGAAACCTTACACAAACCAGTAACAAACAGCAAGATTGAACTAGTAATTTTAAAACCGTCAACAAAAACGTCCAGGACCAGATGTATTCACTGAATTCTATCAGACATTCAAAGAAGAATTGATACAAATCCCACTGAAACTATTCCGAAAGACTGAGAAAGAAGGAATCCTCCCTAAATCATTCTATGAAGCTAGTATCATCCTGATACCAAAAGCTGGAAAGGACACAACTACAGACCAATTTCCCTAACGAACATTGATGCAAAAATCCTCAACCAAATATTAGCTAACTGAATCCAACAGCACATCAAGAAAGTAATTCATCATAAGCAAGTGGTTTTCATCCCAGGGATGCAGGGATAGTTTAACATACACAAATCAATAACTGTAATGAATCACATAAACAGAATTAAAACCCAGAGCCATATGATCATCTCAATAGATGCAGAAAAAGTATTTAACAAAATCCATCATCCCTTTATGATAAAAACTCTCAACAAACTAGGCACGTAAGGCACTTATCTCAAAATAATAAAAGCCATCTATGACAAACACACAGCCACCATCATACTGAATGGGGAAAAGTTGAAACCTTTCCCCCTGAACAGGAACAAGACAAGTATGCCCACTTTCACTATCCCTATTCAACATAGTTCTGGAAGTGCAGAGCAATTAAGCAAGAGAAAGAAATAAAGGGCATCCAAATTAGAAAAGAGGAAGTCCAACTTGGCTGTTTGCAGATAATATGATTGTATACCTAGAAAATCCTAAAGACTCCTCCAAAAAACTTAGATTTGATAAATTAATTCAGTAAAGTCTTAGGTTACAAAGTCAATTTACACAAATCAGTAACCCTGCTACACCAAAATGACCAAACTAAGAATCAAATTGAGGACTCAATCTGTTTACAATAGCTGCAAACAAAATAAAAATACTCAGGAATATACTTAACTAAACAGGTGAAAGATCTCTACAAGGAGAACTACAAAACACTGCCAAAAGAAATCATAGGTGACACAAGCAAATGGAAATGCATCTCATGCTCATGGATTGGAAGAATCAATATTGTCAGAATGACTATACTGCCTGAAGCAATCTACAGATTCAATGCCATTCCCATCAAAATACCAATATTATTTTTCACAGGATTAGAAAAAATGATTCTAAAATTAATATGGAACCCAAAGGAGCCCAAATAGCCAAAGCAATCCTAAGCAAAAAACAAAACAATACAAAAATACTGAACAAAAACAAAAAAACAAATCAGGACGCATCACATTACTGGACTTCAAATTATACTACAAGGCTGTAATTACCAAAACAGCATGGTACAGGTATGAAAGTATGCACATAGACCAATGGAACAGAATAGAGAACTCAGAAACAAAGCCAAATACGTACAGTCAACTGATCTTTGACAAAGCATACAAAAACATAAATTGGGAAATAGATACCCTATTTAATAAATGGTGCTGGCAAAACTGGCAAGCCACATGTAGAAGAATAAAACCAGAACTCTATCTCTCACCTTATACAAAAAGCCACTCATGATGGATCAGAGACTTAAATATAACACCTGAACCTATTAAAAATTCTAGGAGACAACATTGGAAAAACTTTTCTAGACATCGGCCTAGGCAAAGAATTCATGACTAAGACCCCAAAAGCAAATGCAACAACAACAAAAATAAATAAATGGGATCTAATTAACTAAAATTCTTCTGCACAGCAGAATAAACAGACAAACCAAAGAATGGGAGATAGTATTTGCAATCTATGCATACAACAAAGGATTAATATCCTGAATCTACAAGGAGCTCAAATCACCAAGAAAAATAAAATAAGTCCATTAAAAAATGGGCAAAGGACATGAATAGACATTTCTCAGAAGAAAATATACGAAGACCAACAAACATATGAAAAAATGTTCAACATCATTAATCATCAGGGAAATGCAAGTTAAAACCACAATGAGATATACCACCGTAATCCTGCAAGAATGGCCATTACTAAAAAGTCTGAATACAATAGATGTTAGCAGGGATATGGGGAAAAGGGAATACTTATACACTGCTGGTGAAAGTGTAAATTAGTATAACCTCTATGCAAAATAGCATGGAGATTCCTTAAAGAGCTATTAATAAAAGTAGATCTACCATTTGATCCAGCAATCCCACTACTGGATATCTACCCAAAGGAGAAGAAGTCATTATATGAAAAAGACACTTGTACTTGTTTGTTTATAGCAGCATAATTCACAATTTCAAAGATGTGGTACCAACCTAAATGCCCATCAGCTAATGAATGTATAAAGAAAATGTTCCATGTATATACCATGGAATACTATTCAGCCATTAAAAGGAATAAAATAACGTCTTTTGCAACAACTTGGATGGAGCTGGAGGCCATTATGCTAAGTGAAGTACCACAGGAGTGGAGAACCAAAAACCAAATATTCTCACTTATAAGTGGGAGCTAAGCTATGAGTATGCAAAAGCATACAGAGTGATATAATAGACTTTAGAGACTCAGAAGAGAGTGAGCAGGAGCGGGGCTAGGGGTAAGAAAACTACACCTTAGGTACAACATACACTACTTGAGTAATGGGTGCACTAAAATCTCAGAATTTACCACTATATAATTCATTCATGTATCAAACACTTGTACATGAAAAGTTATTGAAATCAAAATAAAATAAAAAATGAAAACTATTTTAAACTGAGAGTTGTCTAACCAATGTGGAAGTCTTAGGCCTTTTAAAAATGTCAACTGTAGAACTGGGTTTTAAACTTCATATAACTTGCAGAAATGGGAGCGCAAAACTTTTGCTTGTTACTACACATCAATATAAAAGCCTTATTTAACTTTAAAAAATCCACCAATTTAAATATTAATCTGAGTTCAAAATATTAATCTGATTTCAAAAACACCTTCACAGAAATATCCAGAATATCGTCTTACCAAATAAGTTTGACTTATGCAATAGGAAATGGGGTTGCCGTACAGCCATGGAACAGTCTAGGAAGCATTGTTGGATGACCTAAAATAGCCATGGCCCTCCCAAGTTGACACATAAAAGTAACTATCACAGTGTCTTAACCTCATCAACAAAATAATAATATTAGATGGTATAATACAATTTATGACCCCTTTATGTTAACAAAATTCTGTATTTTTATAGTTTCAGTTCTCATTCCTACAGTATTTTGTTATTAACAATGACAAAAACATATGCTTTTCTCCCTGCTCTATTGAGATGTTAAAGGTTATAGCAAATTGAATTCCCAGAAGTTGTCTGGTCTATTTGAGCCACAATGGAAAACACATATTTGATGTTTCTGCTGTCTTTCTAAGACCCTAAGAGTTTTCTTAACTACAAGAATAAAGCCTGCATGTTTCTCTCCCTAAAAATAGCATTTATGCTATAGAGAATGGAGTTGCTGTACAGCCATGGAATAGCCCAGGAAGCCTTGTTGGACAGAACTAAAATAGCCTGAAAATTCCCTAGCAAAGCAAAAGACTGAAGAAGCACTAACATAAACCCTAACCTCTATAATGTTCCTGTGGCTTTGACTTTTAATAGATTATTGCTCTTTCTATTAGCCTGTTTTCTGTTCAGCCTTTGTCCTTTTTGACCTCTTTTTCCTTTCCGTATCTTCTCATTATCCCAGCACTCTGCCTGGAATTTTCCACCCATCAGCAGCTTCTCTCTTGAGTTGATTATGTAACTGTTTATCTTGGTGACTTATTCCTTTAGTTACTCTCTAGACAAGATGATTTTCCTAATCTTCTTTACTTCCTTGGGCTCCTTAACCCATACTTTGGATCCCTGTTGCCTTTAAATGTAATTTATGTCAATCATTTTAATAGAATTTTGCATTTTTCTATCTTAGCTATTTTTCTTGTGGGAATTTACACTGAGTAAAAATGTCATTTGTCCTCAGGAGAGTGACTTTTCTTTCCAGCTTAAGTTTACTAACCTGAAAATGAGCAAGTTAGAATTTATGACCATTAAGTTATCTTCTAGCTATGAAGCTAGTTCATTGTGTTAGTTAAGTGATCTTGAAGTTTAACAGGCATTGCATAGCAGTCAAAAAACATGAAATTTAGTAAATTCCTTCCTCTGTCACTTGTTCATAGTTGGACATGTGTCCTGTTTCTGATGTTACACTCCTCACTCTTCTGCCCGAGTATATTTCCAATACTGAAACACCCATTTGCTTGCATATGGCCTTTGAATTTCATGGTAAAAGTCAAATGCCATCTTGGAGAAATAAAATATATCTCCATTTTAAATCTCCATTAGTACCTTTCCTCTATTTGGCTTATAAGATAAGCAACCAAAGCCTAAAATTAATATGACTCTGGGGAGGCACTTTCCAAAGCAGGGAAATCAGGTAGAGAAAGCCCATGATTTGGGTTTAACCCATCAAGTCCAGAGCAAGGTGAAGGGTAGGAGCTCTGTACAGTCAGATAACCAGGACCCCTTGTGTGAGGAGCAGGAGTGTGAAAATCGAGAAAAGAAACTGTACTCCTAATTCTCTTGAAGGTCAGTGAGGAGGGTATCTAACAAGGTGGAATTAATGGAATGACATGAATGAAATATTTGATTATACCTCTTTATTGTAATAGCCCTTCAGTCTGTAATCTCTCTAAAGGAAGAGAACTCATTCTGTTAATGATGTTGGTTTAAATAGATATAGTTAATTTGAAACTTCTAGTCAGATAAGGTGTGATTTGCCCAGGTTTAGTAGATGGGAAATAATTTTATGAAGATTCACAAGTGACCTACTATGTGCATAACACCATATAGGACATTCTCAAACTTGCTGGAATTTGTTAGTGGGCAGGGACAGGAAGAGGGCAGGGAGGAAGCATGCCGTTCAGATAACAATTACATGCCAAAATATGTAAAATTGTTTACAATGTAGAAGATAGAAAGAAATAGGGATCAGTATAATTGGAGCAGATTAAAAGCCAGCATGGGGGAATTAAGACTTGAAATGGGGCTTTAGGAAGGAGCAGGATTTGGAGTTGAGAAAGAGAAAATAGGAGGACCATTCTGCTTTTTGGCTCTGCAGAAATCCTGATTTAGGATCCTTTAATGTGACGTTAGGGCCAGTGGCAGCTTTGAGGAAATAGAATTTTCATATTAGTTTGCAAAAAAGACTATAGCAATTGAAAGCTCTTTATATGAGTAATTAATGCAAAAAAGTACATCTTGTCTCTTCCTCTAGGTGTGTCTGCACAGCTTACCAGTACCCGGCACCGTCGGAACACATCCGTAGGAACACCGTTTTGGATGGCTCCTGAGGTCAGATAGAGTTTTGAGGGAGACAAACGTAATAGGTGATCCTGTCTGACTTTCCTTTTTATGTGTACTCTATCTACATAAGCATTTTGGAATATAACAGGAGAAGCTCTCAGTTGTGTTATTTTCACGTGAGATTTTTACATGTGTGAGGAGGTACCTGGGAGGTGGTCAGTAAATGGGCTGTGAATGAACACATGAATCAGTGAAAGAGGGAATGAGTAAATCAGATGATGTAAAGAGAAACTACTTCCAGGTTTATTTTTTCATTAAATTTAGGTGTTTACTGTGTAGCTGTACTAATGATATTTACATTATACTTTAAAATTATAATAGAAATATAATGAGAACCCCTATCCTTTGTGGGATCAGATTCAGGTCCATTAACCTATATGGCAGGTTCCTGTGTTGAGACACTCTGCCTGGGGGCTATGCTCAGCTTTAGTAAATTCTTTACATCATTACCTTTGGGACGTTGCAGATAAACTGCTAAAATAGTTGAGGTAAAAGGTTTTCAAGAGTCATCTTCTACCCCCATCACTATTAATGATTTTAATCTTTTTAATTATGCTTATCACTTATAATGGACCCTTATTTTTGAAGACTGTCTCTACAACTGTTGGGGAAAGTGCTGCTATTTATCTCCAATTTTCTAGGGAGTGAAGGGAGGAGAAGTAATTAATATACTATATTAATATTTTCAAATCTTATAAATAAATTTGAGGATTAAATGCTGGTATGCTGTTTTTATTTGAATACTTGTTTAATTATTACTTGCAAAACAAGTTAAAATGTAAACTTAGTACAAAATATGGACAGAGGATGAAGTATTTTAAGAAACTTAAAAAAATCCACAATGGATTAAAAAAATTTTTTAACAAGGAGCATATCTTAGAATAAAAATAGAAAGTACCGTCATATAAGCAAAATCAAAAATTGAATAAGAGAATCTCAAAGGAGAGTTTCTTTAGAGTTTGTTTTGATATATTACTAGTGTTTTTTAAACTTACAAAAAATTACAAAAATGAGAAGTTAATAAAAACCTAGTTATAATACCAAATATTGCATTTTGTTTGCATATATTATTAATATAATAAATAATATTACATATAATATTATTGTATAGTATTCTAGCTTTATGGGTTTTGTATGTTTATTATAACAAGCCATTATTCAATATTTAAATTTCCATTTAGTAAAAACACTTATTAATATGCAATTATTAGACAGTCATTTTTCTGATGTCAGTTTTATTATTAATAAACCTATAGTAGCACAGTAGGGCTTGAAAGTTTTTTCTGGCTTAGCAAACTAATGGATATAATAGATATGAAAAAAAGTTCACTACAGTTTTTTTCAAGCTGTCATGGAAATACGTGTTTGAGATTTTGTTCTTATTATATTCATCTCTCTGTAATAAGTATTTTCTAACCTTGAAGAACATATTTTAAATAATCAGCTTTCTAGTTAATCAAGATATTCCATATCTACCACTCTATCGTATTAATAGCAAATGTCTAAGAATTAGAAAGCAATAAGGTAAACAAATATATGTATATATTCACCATAATGACATAGAAGTATTTCAGTGTTTTTAGAGCCCAGGAGGCAAGGTTGTTCAAATCAATTATCACTTGAAAAGTGAAATTCTTAATTTGGCATGTTTAAATTAAATTCTATATCAAAAGTAGTATTTGCTGGTTACATAAAGACATCCTCTGCCAGGATGAAGGGAGCAAGGGAATTAGCGACTGTAGCAGGTGACCATACAACTTATCATACAAACCAGGACACCTTGGAGAGTGAAAGGGGATGATATTTATTGTGATTCTAGGACTACAAGCATTAAACAAGAATGTCCCAGGCAAACTGGGACATAAATTCACCTGAGCCTATGGGGAGATATCCTCTGACCACACATGTAAATTCATAAAATAATGTATTATCCTGAAAAATAATTTTCCTTGGGAAAAAAATGATGGGGCAAAAGACATTATTTTTACACTCTAGCAAACAAAGTTATATTAGACAACAGAATGAGAAATTCATATGAATGCATTTTTTAATTTTTAACAGCTTTATAGAGGTATAACTATAGAATTAAGTCATTTAACATATACAATATTCTGATTTTTAATGTATATTCACAGGGTTGTGCAGTCATCATCACAATCATCACAAATGTTTTTGCTCCCCCTCAGAGAAACGTAGTAGTCATTAGCATTCACTCCTCATCTTTGCCTAAGCCCCCTTACTCTAGGCAACCATTAATCTATTTTCTGTCTCTGTGGACTGGCCTTTTCTGGATATTTTAAATAAATTGAATCATACAATATATGGCCCTGTGTCTGGCTTCTTTTACCTAGTGTAATGTTTTCAGGGTCATCCATGTAGAAGTATGTATTAATGCATCACTCATTTTTAGAGTTGAATAATATTCCGTTGTATGTGTAGACCACATTATGTTTATCTATTTGTCAGTTGATGAACATTTGGGTGTTTATCACTTTTTGTTATTATGAGCAATATTGCTATGAATATTTGCCACATGAATTTTTAATGTAAAACTTAGGACTTTACTGTTTCCCTCAGTACATCAGGCTATGCTCTCTGATTTCAGCAGTTCACTCTCATGTGATATTGAAAATACTTTCATAGAAAAGGTTAAGAAGCACTGTGTATGATGATGTCCCATCATACTAACTCTAAGTTGAGAAACTATTCTCTCTCTTTCTTTATATATAGACATATATATATGCACATGTATGCACATGCATAATTTATTTATGTATGCATTTATTATTGTCCTTCAGGTACTTAGAAATGAATTGGTTAATGGTCTTCTTATTTGCCCATAAACTCGCCACCCACGCCAGAACCAGAATATTACCCATAGCATGCACTGGCCTCTATCTCTTCATCTATTCCAACTCCTCACCTCCTCTCAAGAGTGTCTGTTGCCCCATATGTTGTGTTTATCATTGCCTTCTTTTTATTTTTTTAATCACACTGATATGCTTATAACTAAACTGTTTCCTGTCATTGCCATTAGTGTCAGGTATTAATAAGGATTTATTTATGAAGGAGTCACCTTTCCTGGATGACATGTGTGTAAATGTTACCAACTGAATTCTAGTGTGCCCACAGATGGATTTTTTAAATGTGTTAAGCCTGATGTTAAGTGAAGTCAGAAGGTGAGATATCATTTCCAAAAAGGCCTTAGATTTTTCACTTTGTATATCATTTTACAGTACTGTATTTAAATGACACAATTCTAATCTGCCATCATTCCAAAATTATTTTTTGTTTTTCTTGTGGGTTGGCATGTGCAAAACATAAAATTTAAAAAATGCAAAAAGATGATTCTTAAAATGTAAAGTTGAATTTCCTTTTTGTGTTTATTGATGTTAATAATTACCATTCACAATCAATCTGCATTTGTACTTACACATCTACAGCTAAATTGGGAAGTAATCAATGCAATAATTTCTCTATGTCATACAATCTTATAATATTACAAAAACATTCCTCTTTTTTCCTTATCTCTCAATTACATCTTTTGATTACTGACATGTTTTTAAACCTGGTTGCAGTTTTACAATTTAGGGTGGCCTCAGATAGGCTGTTGGTAAAACTACATCAAGGTTTATTTTTATTCAGTTTTCTTTTATTAGTGGCTTAAAGCTTTTGCATTCCTCCAAACTTGTCTTATTCCTCCCTTAGGTAGCCTTGCCTTCTAGTTGCCAGTAGAGATCAAGGCCATCTAACTAGACAGCCCTCAAGCATGTTTACCTTTATTTCCTCCACTTTTAATTCTTCAAAAACGTAGCCCTCATCTTTTCATTCCCTCAATAGATATTTATTGCGTGACTACCACTGCCCAATCTTTTTTTTTTTTTTTTTTTTTTTTGAGACGGAGTCTGGCTCTGTCGCCCAGGCTGGAGTGCAGTGGCCGGATCTCAGCTCACTGCAAGCTCTGCCTCCTGAGCTTACGCCATTCTCCTGCCTCAGCCTCCCGAGTAGCTGAGACTACAGGCGCCCGCCACCTCGCCCAGCTAGTTTTTTGTATTTTTTAGTAGAGACGGGGTTTCACCAAGTTAGCCAGGATGGTCTCAATCTCCTGACCTCGTGATCCACCCGTCTCGGCCTCCCAAAGTGCTGGGATTACAGGCTTAAGCCACCACGCCCGGCCATACTGCCCAATCTTTAGCTCTGCATTTGATCCCATCCCTTTCCATCTGGGACACGATTTCTTTCCTCTTCTTGTTCTATATTTTCAAAAATATTTTTCATAGACTTCTTCCCTTATATTTGTAAACCTCCTAAGGTATTATCTGTTCCCAGAACAAAAATACTACTACTAATAATAATTTAATCTTTTATTCTCCTCCTAAGTTACTGCCTTCGTCTTTACTTATAGCTGTCAAACTTCACCAGTTTAAAAACTTAATGCTTTGTTCTAAGTATTTTATTACATGCTTGTTAAGGTCACAAATTTCACCTTTTGGTGGTGTGGTTTTCTACTAGGTGATTGCGTGTGAACAGCAATTGGATACCACTTATGATGCCAGATGTGACACTTGGTCCCTGGGTATAACAGCCATTGAGTTGGGTGATGGAGATCCTCCACTAGCTGACCTGCATCCCATGAGAGCACTCTTCAAAATACCAAGGTCAGATGACTGACATTGGGTCCAGTATCTGCAGCCCGTTTTTCTTCCTCCAGCCACTGAGTGTTCATCATGCTCTTCATGGAGATGTTCAGATACATTCCAACAAGTTGGGAGCAGAAGAGCCTGGAATATTATTCTGCTTCTTCTGAGACATTGTATTTGTTCAGTAGTTGCATTTCCCTGGTCTAAGTAAAAGAGCTTTCTCTTGATAATCACTGTGTCTTTCTCTCTTTTGCTAGGATTTGATCTCAGAAAATAGCAGTTCCTCCCACTCTTTATCAATTCCTCAATGAGTCAGTGAGGCATCAGAGTCCATAGCTTGTGCAAGTGTTTTGCTTTGCTTTACCTACCAATCTAGTAATATTTTACTACTTGCTAAGATTTCCCTTGTTCAGAACTTTAAAATAATATTATTAAGAAAATTATATATAAAATTTATCCAGAAAATAATGATTTTAAACATGTTAATATTTTGAATATGTTAATATAAAACAATAAATTTAGAAGAATAACCTCTTTTGGTGCCATGAAAACACTTGACTATTTATGTACCCCTCACCCCTTCATGTGTGTATCAACAGATTTTCCCCTACTATCCTATTAACTAATTTCTTTAAATACTATTTTCTATGAGTGGTGGTTAGTCCCTAGATGTTTCAGATAACTAATGTGAAAAGACTGCCTATAATTATTAAAGGTTTTATTTTTAAATATCTTTTTAAGGATTTTGCCTTAATTATAATGCAGTGCACACCCAGAGCCTGTGATGACAGGGATCCAAAACATTAGAATATTTGGCATCTAACTACATTATTATAAGACCAAAACATTTGAATTCATTTTTGCCTTTGAATTTCTTGTCCTATCTATATGTTCCAAATTATAATACCTTGACTATATATCATCCTTTACATACTGCTTATTTTGTAAGTGGAGAAGCAACATTACAGAAAATAATGGAAAACCTTCTGTATACTAAATCCAAGACATTTCATTAATTTTGAAGAAAGCAGAAAAAAAATCTGTAGTTTCTAACTCCTATTGTCATTCAGTATGTAAGGTGAAGTTGTGTACTGCCTTAGCTGTTTTAATTGTGGATTAAACCATCATATTTAGTCTGATGTTATTATTCTTGGTGATAATGCCACATGAAGGAAGGATGACACTGTTGATAGATATTGTACCTAGGTAACAGGCAATGTGCAAAGTAATTCTAGGAACTGCATCATCTTGGTTATTTCTTTTTTTTTTTTTTTTTTTTTTTTTGAGACAGAGTCTCTCTCTGTCGCCCAGGCTGGAGTGCAGTGGCCAGATCTCAGCTCACTGCAAGCTCCGCCTCCGGGGTTTATGCCATTCTCCTGCCTCAGCCTCCCGAGTAGCTGGGACTACAGGCGCCCGCCACCTCGCCCAGCTAGTTTTTTGTATTTTTTAGTAGAGACGGGGTTTCACCGTGTTAGCCAGGATGGTCTCGATCTCCTGACCTCGTGATCCGCCCGTCTCGGCCTCCCAAAGTGCTGGGATTACAGGCTTGAGCCACCGCGCCCGGCCAGTTATTTCTTAATTATGTCTACCAGCAGTGGAATTTCAAGAATACTGACTATGGTAATATGGAGAAAAAGAGGATCTGAAAAGCTACCCAGTTCTGAGTGTTCTGAAATAATCCACACTTTGTTATTCAAAGCAAGCCAATAAATCTCATAAAAGGACATTTTCAGGAGGACAAGAAACAAAACAACATTTCTGCAGAAAAGAATTACTTCTTTTAATGTGCAAATTAGCAATCTTCAAATTGTCCTCAGGATTGTGAAATGAGCTTAGTCGTGATCTGGGGTAGATGAGTAGCTGCACTTTTCTTTAATGAGCCTGTACAAACTGTACATTAATTTCATTATAAGCTATTTAAGGAGTAATGCAGAACTGAAGACAAAGTATTTCCATTTCACTAATGAAAACAAAGAGCTGTTAGAATTAACATAAAGCAGCACTTCAGCAAATTCGACTATCATGGTTGATCAATGTTGCTTGATTGCAGAGTTAGATCAGCCTCATTTTCAAGTGATGTTCCTTTGTATTCAACGAATGTGCCAAAAAATATATTTGTTCAGTTTAAACTGAAAGGAATTAATAAAATTGTTAAAGTTGTATTCACAGCTTTATCGCTAATAATATTTTTCAATTCCTTAACACTTTGTAACATGTTTCCTGCTGTGTGTCCAGTAACAACAGAACAACTCATAAGGGCATTCTGCTGTGCCACTCCCTGGCACACTTTCCTTCATATTCCAAACAGGCCACTTCTGTGTTCCCTGGATGTTCCTCAGAGACTTCATTGGGACTCATAGGAAAAAAAACCCTTTTCCCCAGCATCTATTGTTTCTATTCTGTTAAGTATTGATGTTTCCCCCTAGAGCTAGGTAAAAGCAAGAAGACTCTTTAAAAGAAAAAAATTAGTAGTTGGAAAAATCAGGTCATATGTTAAGTGCTTTCAGAGAAACAAAGATTGTGTCATTTTGTATAAAGAAAGATGTATAAAGAGAGATAAAGATGATTTATCTCTCTTGGAATTGGAAAAAGATGGAATCCTTGATTGAAACTGGCAGAACCTGTGATTGCATTAGTCTATCTCATTTTGCACTGACTGACCAATACGCAGAATCTAACACTGACTCTTATTTTTCTAGGAATCCACCCCCAAAACTAAGGCAGCCTGAGCTATGGTCAGCAGAATTCAATGACTTCATAAGCAAGTGAGTAAAAAGAGTGTTTTAAAAAACCAAAGAAATTCCCTCCTGCTATATAACTAAATCTCCTCCTGTTGCTTCTTATCTGTTAAACGGCCCCTGAGATTTCTATTATTTTCTTCAAAGGAAGCATCTATAGTGTCTTTTAAATGTTCTGTGAATTTACTATTGCTCAGATAATGGCCTTAGGGTCATGTTTATTCACTTATCAATAGCTATGCTTCTGTGGACCCTTTATAATCAATGGACATGTTCTTCTGTTCACCTGTGTTTTGCCTATGAGTGTCATTTCATATGAGATGGTTCTCAGCATACTATTAGGTTTCGCTTCTTTATCCAACTTTATCCTCTGTGCCTTTTAATTGGGGCATTTAGCTCATTTACATTCAATGTTAGTATTGGCATGTGTGGATTTGATCCTGTCATCATGTTGTTAGCTGGTTGTTATGCAGACTTGTTTGTGTGGCTGCTTATAGTGTCACTGGTCTATGTACCTAACTGTGTTTTTGTAGTGGCCAGTCATGGCCTTTGCTTTCCATATTTAGCACTCCCTTCAGGACTTGTTCTAAGGCAGGCCTGGTTGTAATGAATTCCCTTCACATTTGCTTGTCTGAAAAGGATCATATTTCTCCTTTGCTTATGGAACTGTAGATGCTTCCACACAGATCCTCAATGGAACTTAGTGTCTGATGTATTTCTTGCAGTTTCCCCTCTGAGAAACATTTCCTGGTTTCTGCCAAGCAGTTAGTATTCTGTCCTGGTTGCTATTGGTTTGGTTTCTCTTCCTCTATTAACATTGCCAATTGTATTTAGCTTACCTGTTTTGACATCTTTCTCTCCAACTAGACAGTAAGCAACTCTAGCGCACTGAACGTGCCTTACTTGTCACTGTAACTCCAGAGTCTAGCAGAGTGCCTAGTAGCACATTAACGATTTGATAAAGTATTACATGAATAAAATAATTTCATATGTGACTCTTCTGAATACATAGATACAATTACTACAGATGTCAGAAATTAATGCATTCTGTTAAACTAGAGGAAAACTAAGAACACTTGTTCTTATTTTTTAGACATTGGCATTCTTATTCCTTAGCATATTTTAGCATTCCTGGGAAATATATTTTTGGTTAAGCTCAATGAAATAAATTGCATAATTACTATAATACCAATTAGAAATGGCACTGCTCAAGCCAAGGCATGAGTTTCATCTTTTTATGCTTTTTTCTTCTTTTTTAATATCCCCAAATGACAGCCCAATCTTCTCATAATTGTAGACTCTGTGAATTGCAGGGTTAAAGGGGTCTTGGAAAGTTGTACAGCCCAAGTTTATATCCAGAGGTTAAATCCTTCTCAAACATGTGCACTCAGTGGCTGCCCAATCAATACTTAAATATCTCCAGTCAAAATAATATTTCCCAATTCAGCTCATTCTACTTTGATAAGCCTCACTCTTGAAAAGTTCTTCCTTAGACTGACCTGAAAGCTGTTTCTCTCTTGATTCCACCAACCAATTCTAGGTCTTTTACCCCTTGTGACCACTGAAAACGACTTGAGTCCTTCTTTTAAATATTCAAAGTCAGCTGTCACAGCTGGTTAAACATTCTACATTTGTTCAAATGCTCCTCCTGTGCTGTTGTTTCAGGTGCTCTCACTAGCCCTGTCCTTTCTCAAGAAGATGCTCTGATTGAACCTATCAAGAGGTGCAACATGCGTTAGTACATCTGCTGTATGACCTCAAAAAATACCTATTGACATGGAATTTCAACATCCTTAGCTGAGTGGCCTTCTCAATTGGGTTACCAGTTTTATCACATAGAAAGAAACAGATCAATTGAGAAGCCTTTAAAATCATTTATGAAGGGAAACTGCATTGTTTGTTTTATTTTTAGATAAGCATTAAACTATAATGACTTCATTGTCATTTATCTGCAGCTACTGACTTGTAAAGGAGACTTTGCAGTGGAGACATTTTAATTATCACTATGCAATAATCCTTGCTGGGAGACGACAGAAGTGGTATTTAGTTGAAAGTTGGTATCACTGTAGCTTAATCACTCACAGATGTGTGTACTTTCACAAACATTTCATCACATTGCAGTTTGCTATTTTTGAGAGATTAAGAATTGCAATTAATATATTTTAAGCTTGGGCTGAGCATTTGTGAGGAGCATCACTCTTGTGTGTTAGATTAATTTTTAGGAATATGAATAATAGTTTCAAAACTCTAACTTATCTAACAACTGCATGTTCTTTTTTGCCAGTGCAGGTGCTTGACTAAAGATTATGAAAAACGTCCAACAGTGTCAGATCTTTTACAACATAAATTCATTACTCAAATTGAGGGCAAAGATGTGATGTTACAAAAACAACTAATGGAATTCATTGGCATCCATCAATGCATGGGAGGCACAGAAAAGGCCAGGTAATCAAATAGAATCTTGATTCCAAAATCCAGAGATTATTGAAAGATTTTGAATAGTTTAATAATGCATTAATTTTTAAGGTGAATAAAATTTGGAGGTAATGGGGACTTACATGAAAAGTGAATGTCACCTGTTGAATTGCATCTCAATATTGGTAAAATTACCGGCAACACTTATTTTTTTTGAAACAGAGTCTCACTCTGTCGCCCAGGCTGGAGTACAGAGGCACGATCTCAGCTCACCGCAGCTTCTACCTTCTGGGTTCAAGCGATTCTCCTGCCTCAGCCTCCCAAGTAGCTGGGACTACAGGCCCCTGCCACCACACCTGGCTGATCTTTTGTATTTTTAGTAGAGATGGGGTTTCACTGTGTTAGCCAGGATGGTCTCCATCTCCTGACCTTGTGATCCACCCGCCTTGGCCTCCCAAAGTGCTGGCATTACAGGCGTGACAGGCAGCACTTTTTAAACAAGTTTTAAGAACGAAGAATGTAAACTTCAAAAGATCATTTTTGTGTTGGTATATGTTTTCTTGTATTTTCTGCTTTTCTATAAAGTAAGATATCTTAGATTTGGGATTAAAAAATATAAAACTTGAAAGACCGTTTGGCACTATTATTTGTTCATTTTCCCTGGTTAAATTATATTTAAGATCATTTTAAATATCTTTGTACATCCTATTGGGATTTTAAATAGTATATAAGTTTATTTCAGGAAATTTAAAAGTCACAGAAAAATATACAATGGAAAATTAATCAAGTATAACATTTTAATCTGTAACCTTTTAATATCTTCTTTTTGGGTATATATATATATATATATTTTTTTTTTTTGAGACAGGGTCTCACTTTGTCACCCAGGCTGGAGTGCAGTGGCGCCATCTCTGATCGCTCTAGCCTCAACCTCCAGGGTTCAAGTGATCCTCTTTCTTCAGACCCCTTAAGTAGCTGGGACTATAGGTACGCACCACCATGCCTGGCTACTTTTTGTATTTTTAGTATTGATGGGGTTCTGCCATGTTGCCCAGGCTGGTCTTGAACTCCTGAGCTCAAGTGATCCACCTGCCTCAGCTTCTCAAAAGGCTAAAATTACAGGCATGAGCCACTGTGCCCAGCCAGACATTTTTAAACATTTTTAAAACAAAATTGTAATAGTATTATGTGTGTCCCAGAGACTGTCTACTTTCACTGAATAGTGAACATCCATATAATTAAACATTCTTCTAACACAAAATTTTAATGGCTAGATAACATTCCCTTGCCTGACAATTTAATGATTAATTTAAATAATTCCATACATTTTGGCTGTGACTGTTTTTACTCTATCAAGTAACTGTGTAATGAACAGAGTTGTACATTAATCTCTTACTGTTTTCTTAAGATAAATTCCTATAGATGGTACTATTAAATCAAAAAATTATTAAAGTTAAATTTATAATTTCACTTTATTCTTGAGAATCATATTTGTTTCATCCCAGGAGCATATCACTATTTAAGGAGTTGGAAGAAGTGAATAGGACATTACTTATTTGAATTCCTGTTGGGAATGTACACATTTAGTTCCCATTTGTTTAATGCCTGCTATGTGCCAGATTTTATGTTAGGACTTTATTATGTTATCTCATGTGATTTTACAACAAATCTGAGGAAAATATTTTATGATAACCCATTTTCACAGCTGAAAAAAATTGAAGTTGGCAGAGGTTAATTAACTTGCACAAGGCTGCACAGGAAATAAATGACTTAGCAAGGATTCAAATTCTGATCTTAAAGCCCAAGCTTTAATTCACAGGAGTAAATGAACTAATGATTGTGGATGGTCTTGGGAGATAATAATCCATGCCTGTTTGAGTTTACAGCTTTGCTGCAGAGACAGACCTGATATACCTTTAATGAGGAAGAATTAGGGGACAAAAAGAAAGAAGCAGATATGTAGTTTGTAATGAGGAGATAATCATGCCCATCTTTTTATCTTTGTGTAAATGTAGTTTCATAATCTGCTGCAACCTCATTCTTCCCAAAATAGACAACAAATAATCAAAATAAACAGAAATTGAGGTGTATTCACATTGTGTAGGAGGTTCAATGTCAAGAACTGTGAAGGATCTGAGATATTGCCCTACCTGCAAGCTAACAATTTGACCTGCCACAGTTTCATGAATGCTAGTAGAAGACACAAGATTCATGAATGAGAGACAAAGGACTTTACTACTCATTGCCAAGCTGACAGCATGAGTTTATGTTCACATTGGTTCTCCTTGCCCACTAGTCCTAGGGGAAATGTGGAATAGATGGATGTTGTGTCCACACTTGGCTTGCCTCATAACTGGGAAACCCTGAACTTGAGAAACTACAGTCTTTTAAAGGGGATGCTTGCATGCTTGCCCAAATTTTGCCTTGGAGGAAGCATTACTTTACCATCCTGGACACCAGGACAGATGGAGACAGTATTTTTAATTTCTAAGGCTGTTTGCTATACAAACATTATTGAAAATATAGTCTGGAACAAAAGCTAATATAAGACATGCAGAAATATGAGAGACCCATGAATAATTGTCTCCTGTTGTTCAAGCATCATAAGAATAGCTGCACTACACAGCTTTTAGATTGTCATTAGATTGTCATGCTTGTGCTGTAAGTTTCAGTGATTATTGGGCACAGTGTTATGCCCAACACTTTCTGATTCTGAGACACAAGATGTAGTCTTGTTTATCCTGTTAAAAATTCAGAATATGCTTTCAGTATGAGAATTCATGATATACTCAGTTATGGAAATTTTTCAGTTGTTATTTTAAGTATTGATCCTCTCTCATTCTTTTCACTTTTTATTCCTGAGACATAAATGTTGGAACTTCCTATTTTACCTCACATGTCTTGTAATTTCTCTGTCATGTTTGTCACTCATTTATCAATCTCTGCCACATTCTGAATGAATTCTTCAAAATTGTTTTCCAGTTCACTAATTTTCTCATAGAACTGGGCCTAGTCTAGATATCTTGTATACCAATATTTTTTTCATGCTGATATCTATTATACATCAACATCTATATTTTTCATTTCTATAATTTCTTACTTGGTGAGTGGTTTTTTTGTTAACCACTCTTTTCATATCTGACTTTTCATATCTTGCTATTCATTTTTTCTTTTGGGGGAAAGTAATTCCATTTTTCTTCTCTTTGATCTCAAACATACTTTTTAACAGTAACTCTCAGATTTGCATTTCAGCACAGGTGAATTGTCCTGATTATTGAGTTCATTTGTTTATTTAATATTTGGTTTCCTTAGTCTAGGGTTCAGAATTTTAGTTTGCTTTCTCATCTTGAGTGGGAGGTTTTCTATTTTGATTTTTCTTTCTTTCTGCATTCTGTCTATTTGGAGGGTTTTGCCTTTGCCATTACTGGTTTCAAGATTCCCCAGGGCCCATCGTGATTTGAAGGAAACTGCAGATCTAGTTGCTGAGCCAGTGGGAAGTAGATCTTCTGTCTTTCCATCCTGCCATCTCAAGCACCTGGCTCCATATAAAAGGAAGAAGCGGCAGAGATTTTTCAATCTTTTTCCCAGGCAAGGAACCCCACACTCAGCCCCCTTCTTCCCACAACATCTCGGTCAAGGCCTTCATTGTGAATGTGTGTTTTAGTTCCTTTACTCTCCAGGCCTCTTTTTCCCGTTTTTGGTGCCTGACTTCGAATCAGCCTGTAGTTTCTGCCCTCTTACCTGGTGTTTTTGTTTGCTCTGTTAGGTCCACTCTAATGCTCATCTTGTTTTAGAAAATATCTTTGTCTTTTTAATTTTATTTTTTAACATGTAAGAAATATTTTATTTTTTACAAACATATGTTTGGAAGAGGTGGGAGTTGAACTTGAATTTTTACCCACAACACTCTTTTGACTATGGATCTTACTTCAAAGGAGGAGGAAAGATTTTCCTGCCCTCAGCATGCATATTCACACTAGTCCCAAAGTGTCAGACATACTCAGGCAAAAGCAAAGAGGCTTGGTTATGCTGCTGGTAACACATTAAACAAAAGCTGTCTTCTTGAAAATCATGAAAAATAACTTGATTTGTCACAGTTTCTGATGTTGGTAAAATGGATCAAAAAATCTGATTGTATTAAATCTACATAGGTAACTCAAAGCTGACATTTTTCTTTTTGTACATGATATTATCCTTTAGAATTGAATTGAGGCATGTGCGTGGCAGGATAATTTTTTTTAAATTAAAGATTAAGCTTTAAAGAAAACGGTCCTAATATAAATTGAATGCAAACTGAATACTTTATAAACTTCCTTGTTGGGAGGAGGTGGAGTATTGGGAGATACTGTGGAATGGATATGAGAACTTTCTATTTTAAGTCAAGACCTGAATATAAAACACATCACTTTTCTAAACTCAACTATTCTGAAGAATTAAGACCATGTCGTAACACACTCCTTGAAAAACAGGAAAGCATTTTTCACATGAGTTAAAATTGACAATGTTAGAAGGCAGACTAAATTGGTAGAAACTCTAGTTATAAAATATTTTAAAATAAGATTTTTCTTATGACTCGTATTTTTAAACTGTTGACTATCTGATTTAATAGGAATAGATAAAAGTCATTTGTAACTGAAATGTGCTATTCAGAATTCTTGACGAAAACAGTAAAAGCCCACTTAAAAAGTAAAGCAGTTTAGTGGACAGCATTGGATGGCTCAGAGAATGGAGAGGATGGGAGAGAGCCAGGTTTAGTCATGAAAACAGGGGGCTTCAACTGTCCGTCCTCAAGAATCACCAGCTAAACGGCTGCCACTGAAAACCACCCACCTGCCTCTAACATTGCCTGCCGTGACACTAGTTTCTTGAATGCCACATCCCACTCAAAATATTTATAAACTGACTTTGAGTTTTACATTGCTTCCTTGAGGTTCTAAGTTCCATACTGGACCATCTGATCGCCCACGAGTAGGTAACAGGCCCACACAGGTGGTGAGAGACACTTGGTCTCAGCTCATTTCTAGTTTCTATGTGAGAGGCAGAGTCCTGCCTGCTAGCCATTTTGAAATTTCTTCCCCACAGCAGATGGGTATTTTTAAGCTGCTGAAGCAACAGATAAATAGCCATTATATGGAATGTTTTAAATTCTATTTCATTCTATTTTAGAGACAGAGTCTCACTGTTGCTCAGGCTGGCCTCAAAATTCTGGGCTCAGGTGATCCTCCTGCATCAGCCTCCTGAGTAGCTGAGCTTTCAGGCACAAGCCACCACATCTACCTCCTGTATGGAATATTTAACACTTCCTACAATTCCTTCTTTTATATGTCTTGAACATTTGCCTAAAAATATTATTTAAACTATGATTGTCATTCCTCATAAAGAAAATATCTAACCCAGCATCTACTTAAATGATAACAAATTCCAAATTAAAACTTCCTTTTTTTGAAAGTCATATTATTAACATGTTATCATCTTAAATTTTCTTTGTGTTGTATATACAATGCAAAATAACTTTAATATTTTACTTGCTACTCTCAACATGCTAGTGGCAATTACCTTTGACATTTATAGATTATTATATTTTGCATATGATTTCATAGAAATAAAAAGGATTTAGTAACTCCTTTTTCTTACTAATGTTGGTTTCTTAGACCAAAAATACTGGCTGTGTTTGTGGTGCTGTTGCAACTAGTCCACTTGTCCTGGCATCTATGGTTTTCCGGCCAGAATATAAGGCGTATTTGAGACATATGTGGAAGGATTAACAAAGGAAATCAAACTAAAAATTGACTATCAAATCAGTGTTAAAAGTACCTGCAGGGTGCGGTGCCTCACGCCTGTAATCCCAGCACTTTGAGAGGCCAAGGCGGGTGGATCACGAGGTCAGGAGTTCGAGACCAGCATGGCCAACATAGTGAAACCCCCTCTCTACTAAAAATACAAAAAATTAGCCAGGCGTGGTGGCGGGTGCCTGTAATCCCAGCTTTGAGACTCTGTCTCAAAAAAAAAAAAAAAAAACCCCAGCCCAAGCTGTTAATTCCTTATTAGGTATGGGACTTTATGTAATGTAAATTTGCTCAAATAGGATTTTGATTTTACAAAACAGAACAATGAAAAGAAAACAGATCAATAGGAAGTAATAATAGGGTTCCTTCCATGTGGCACAATGCATGACTCCATTTTATGTTCTATTTTCTGGGCAAGATAATTTTTCTTTAATGGCTGTGACTATGTCATGGTGAGAATTATTCACCCTTTGGAACATGTATGCTTTTCCTTAACACATGAGACTTTTTAAGAATGCTATCCCCATTGCTTTACTAGCAATTATATTTTCAATTCCCATCTCCATGTGACTGAAAGATACTTCAAACTCAACATGTCCAAAATTAAACTTGTGATATTCCATCTAAAATGTGTTATTTGTTCCCTTTCTTATTTTATTTTATTTATTTTTCTGAGACAGGGTCTTACTCTATCACCCAGGCTAGAGTGCAGTGGCGTGATCTCGGCTCACTGCAACCTCCACCTCCCGGGTTCAAGCGATTCTCCTGCCTCAGCTTCCCAAATAGCTGAGATTACAGGCGCCCACCACTGTGCCGGGCTAATTTTTGTATTTTTTTTTTTTTTTTTTTTTAGTAGAGATGGGGTTTAACCATCTTTGCCAGACTGGTCTCAAACTCCTGACCTTGTGGTCCACCTGCCTCGGCCTCCCAAAGTGCTGGGATTACAGGCATGAGCCACTGCAACTGGCTGTTCCCTTTTTTATTAATGACACCACCACTTATCTCATTATGCCAACCAGAAATCTAGGGATTATCTTAGCCTATTCCTCTCTCCTACTTTTAATTTTTAGTCCAAACCAGGACTAAATTTATTACGATCTCACTCAACATCAATTATGCTATAAACTTTGCTACCCTAGAAATCATGGATTAAGATGACTTCCATGTTGTCTCAACATTTGTTGAGGCCATTGTATAAAGGTCTGGATAAAAGTTCTCCACAGGGGTCTGACAGCTGAATCCTTTATACAGCCTGTGCTCTGGGGCTAACTTTTTAGTAAACAGGATAAGACAAGCACATAAATAACCATTATACAAAATTTCAATCCCATTTCCACTAGCAGGGGCAGGACGGCTTATCCAGGAGGTGGCCTTTGAATCAGCACCACGGGGAATAAACTGGACTAAATCATGTGAAGATAAGAGTTACCATAAGATGAACATTATAGCTGGAAAAACAGCCTGAGCAAAATCATGAAATCAAGGATAAGCTGACAGAAAGGCAAGCATTTAATCAAGCTGTAAGGGGAAAACCCAGATATAGGATTGGAGAGGTATACTGAGACCAGACCCCTGAGAGCACTGAAAGTCAGATGGATAGGTTTGACCTGTGTCCATGACAGCCCAAAGTGGGGAGTACCCCATCGCTAGCTTTTAAGCCACCTGTGCCCTACTGTGCACCAGCCTTTTGTTGGTTCTAAAAGGTAAATTATGGATATACCAAGACAGACTACAGCAATAATTTTGGATTCATTTTGCTTGTTCCCAGTGTGACCATTTTCTCATATGTTTCTTCCTAACTTTAAAATGTTATATGTCTTTGAAGGTAGGGAGAGTTGGTCCCAACTGTGTTTAATTATCATCTATCTCTAAATATGCTTAATTGGGTCTTATCCTTCTGCCATCTTCTATTGCACGAGAGTGGGTGCCCAGCCCTTATTACAGACACTTGAATCCCAACCCCTGCCTTGGACTGCCAGGATGGCAACTCCACTGTCTACAGCAGCCCACTCAAGCTGGGGACCCAGGCAGGAGTATTTCTCTTCACCTAGTTCAGTGTAAGTTGATTCTAATGACTCCGTAGATGAAGGACTGTAAGTGTCTCAAATTAAAATTAGAAATAGGAGCGCACCATTCTGGAAAACAAGATAACCTAGAGTTTGCTTTTATTCAGATAGGAATCGATCATGAATCAAGAAACTGGATAATGATAGCTCCATCATTAAAATACATGGCCATTTGCTATGACCAGATCTAGTTGCTAGTCTAGAAAAAAATAGAAAAGGAGCTACAGATCACATAAAGATAATTCTATTAATAATATTAACAAAGGCTGATGTTGACTCGAGTGTCGAAAGGATGATGAATTTGCTTCAAAATTATAGTATGTATTTAACAAGCTGTAATAGGCAAGACAGGGGCTAGTGTCTGGATATTTATATATTTAACATATTGATATATTTTAATATTGGTATATATTTAATATATGTGGACACTTATCTGTTTCTATGTTTTTGCGTTTATTTTTAAATGGATTGTGTGTGTGTGTGCGCACACATCATTTGTGCTTATATTCTAAGTAAGATTTTATTTTAGAAGATTCTCATCTTATCTTGGCTAAAATAAAAAGTGAAGGAATTGTCCCTGTCAGTGCTAGAAGGAAAGGTCTCATAAAGGAATATACTGGTAGCTGTGTCCATCCAAGATGGACAACTCAGGAAGAAACAGATAAAGCTGGGGAATATAGCAAGGATCCCTCTAGGACTAGGAAATTTGGAAAATATACAATAACTTACCCTTTCCTGTCTTAAATATTTCCTTATGTCAATCTTCAGTAAGTTCTCTTCCAGAATAAAAACTAAATGGCTTTTTAATGTGGTCTCCAGGAATTTTAAAAGGAATAGGAAATTGAATAATTATTCCCTGGAGAAGGCCATTGTAAGTATCTCTGCTCCTGAGTAGCATTAAATAAAGGAATTCAAGTAAATAAAAAGAAGCAGTTGCTGATACTACAAAAAAACTGTAAATAATTCTGAGAATAAGTTACATTGTTGCTTCAAAATGAAACAACGTAAAGAACCATGGTGCAATCTGCCCACTTGTGCTAAACACCTTGTTCAGTTCCTGTCTTTATCATGCCACTTCCCCCCTGCCCAATAATTATACAATCATAGATTATTATTGCTGGAAAGGAGCTTTGAATGTGGATCCTTATTTTAGAGATCAGGAAATTAAATCTCAGAGAAATTGAATCCTGCCTTCTGAAACAATAGCCAGTTAATGACCAGCACAAAGTTATAACTCAAGTATAATGATTTTCAGACTAGCTCTTTTACTAGTTTCTCTTTTCCTCACTAGTGTTAGAAGTTGGCGGTCACAAAACTGATGGACAGATTTTGTTTGAGCTACTTTGTATGGTTTACTCATAATGAGTATTTACACTTAAATTTTATTTTATTTCTTTGGTATACTGCAATTAGAGTTTGCATTACTAAGTAGAATATTCAATGGTCAAGGAATCTTTGTTCATGTTTTCCCTAAGACTTTTTTTTTTTTTTTTTTTTTGAGATGGAGTCTCACTTTGTCACCCAGGCTGGAGTGCAGTGGCGCCGTCTTGGCTCACTGCAAGTTCTGCCTCCCGGGTTTACGCCATTCTCCTGCCTCAGCCTCCCGAGTAGCTGGAACTTCAGGTGCCCGCCACCTCACCCGGCTAATTTTTTTGTATTTTTTTTAGTAGGGATGGGGTTTCACCGTGTTAGCCAGAATGGTCTCCATCTCCTGACCTCGTGATCTGCCCGCCTCGGCCTCCCAAAGTGCTAGGATTACAGGCATGAGCCACTGCGCCCGGCCCCCTGAGACTAGTTTTTAATTAAATTAAGGATACAGAGTGTGGAAACAACTAAGTTTAAAATGGGTATCTAACTTATCCTTGAAATGTTTGGGAAATAATAATTTAGGAACTAGGTTTAATGACACATGGATATGGGTGTTGACAATCATCAACATAGTGATATTTTCGTTTCTTTTGGAAAGAGTCCCTCATACCTATGATGAGTTTAGGGGTTTGCCTATGTTATTAGTAGTCAAGCTCTCAGCAGGGGCCAACAAAACTCTGCATTCAGTGAAAAAAAGGCCTGGATCATTTTCTCTAGTAATTAATACTGTAAGTTGTACTGCACTCTGAGATTTTTTAGCCTATTTTGTGTGTTCTATGTGATCTACTCTTCAGTCTTTAGTTTCATTTAGGCTTAAAATGGCAAGTTGTCAGTGGCTCCCATCACGAGTCACTGATGACAGTAAGTGTTCCTATAAGGACCAACTTGCTCATCTCTCCCTGTGGATCCACCCACATTGTAGCCCCTGGGGCCACTTGCTAGTTGCTGAACCTGCTATGTATCTTCATTCCTCTATATTTTGGCTCATGGAGTGTTCTCTCCTTGAAATCTCACCCACCTTCATTCTCTTCTTGGGAATATACTTAAAACCAGTCTCCAACTGTTGGCACCTTTGAGAAACCTTTCCCAGAAGTTCTGAGTATGTGTTTACACTTCCTTTCCTCTGTGGTCATACATCACTTTGTTCTTACTTCAGTTAGACACACCTGGGATAGAGTCCCAATCCTGCCGTTTATTAGTCTTGCCATGAACTAATTTTGTGACTCTGTACAAGTTACTGAACCTCTTAGACACAGTTACACCCTATTTATAAAATGAAGACACCAATAACACCTACCTGGTAAATATGAGAGAATAAATGAAATAAAATAAACAGCATGAAGCACCTGCACAACATTAGCAGTCACCAGCATTTTGTGGATAGTTACATGCATCTGTATTTTACAAATCTTAATCATCTATGTCTCCAGTGCCGAGTCTAGTACTTTGCATGTAGTAAGTGCTCAATAAATGTATATTGTTTGGAATTGAAGAGTTTGGGTTGAGATCTGAAATAGAATGCCTTGATTTGGCTTTATATGTTCAATAGACACAATTAATAGTGTGTTTAGCTATTTATTACTTACTGTGAGAAAAAAATTGGAGAACCAATTAACATGGAAGAGTTTTTGAGATAAAGGTTTTGAAATTTTGTTCTAAATTTTTTAAATAGATACTTCCAAATCTATTTTTATATATGGTGAGAGATAGGGATCTAGTATCATTCCTTTGCATATGTATACCCAGTTTTCCCAACACCATTTATTGAAGAGATTGTCTTTTCCCTGCTGTATGGTCTTGGCACCTATATTAGTTCATTCTCACACTATTCTAAAGAACTACCTGAGCCTGGTAATTTATGAAGTGAAGAGGTTTAATTGATTCACTGTTCCTCAGGCTGTACAGGAAGCATGACTGGGGAGACCTCAGGAAACTTACAATCATGGTGGAATGGTGAAAGGGAAGCAAGCACATCCTCACATGGTGTCAGGAGTGAGAGAGTCAAGGGGGAAATTCTACACACTTTGAAGCAACCAGATCTCATGAGAACAGCAAGGAGGAAGTCCGCCCTCATGATTCAGTCACCTCCCACAGGGTCCCTCCCCCAACATTAGGAATTATAATTCAACATGAGATTTGGGTGGTGACACAGAGCCATATCAGCACCTTTGTGAAAAAAGAGCTCACTGTGGGTGTATGGACTTATCTCGGGGTTCTCTATTCTGTCCCATTGGTCCATGTGCCCGTTTTTAGGCTAGTGCCCTGTTATTTGGGTTACTATGCCTCTGTATAATTTGAAGTCAAGTAATGCGATTCCTCCAGTTTTGTTCTTTTTTGCTTATGATGGGTTTGACTATTCTGGGTCTTTTGTGGTTCCGTATAAATTTTAGCATTGTTTTTTCTATTTCTGAAGAATGTCATTGGTATTTTGGTAGGGATTGCAATTAAATCTGTAGATTGTTTTGGGTAGTATGGGCATTTTAACAATAGTGATTCTTTCAATCCATAAACATGGAATAGCCTTCCATTTTTTGGTGTCCCCTTCAATTTCTTGCATCAATTATATAGTTTTCATTGTAGAAATTTGTCACTTCTTTGGTTAATTCCTAGGCATTTTATTTTATTTGTAGCTATTGTAAATGGTGTTACTTTCTTGATTTCTTTTTCAGATTGTTTGCTGTTGGCATATAGAAATGCTACTGATGTTTGTACGTTGATTTTGCACTCTTTACTGATTTGTTTATCAGTTCTAATGGTTTTCTTGTGGAGTTGTTTAGGTTTTTTCAAGTATACCATCATATCCTCTGCAAAGAAGGATTCCCTTTATTTCTTTCTCTGGTCTGATGGCCCTACCTAGGACTTTCAGTACTATGTTGAATAACAGTAGGCATCTTTTTCATATTCCTGATCTTAGGGAAAAGGCTTTACATTTTTCCCCATTCTGTATGATGCTAGTCCTGGGTCTGTCATATGTTCCCTTTTATTTTGTTAAGCTATGTTTCTTCAAAACCCAGTTTTTGAGGGTTTTTGTGATTTCAATTGATGCTTAATTTTTCACACGGGTTTTGTCCTTCATTCTGTTAATATAATGTATCACATTGATTGATTCGCAATGTTGAACCATCCTTACATCCCTGGGATAAATCCCACTTGCTCATAATGAATGAGTTTTTGTTTATTTGTTTGTTTGTTTTGAGATGGATTTTCACTCATGGCATGATCTTGGCTCACCGCAACCTCTGCCTCCCGGGTTCAAGTGATGCTCCTGCCTGAGCCTCCCGAGTAGCTGGGATTACAGGCAGATGCCACCATGCCTGGCTAATTTTTGTTGTTGCTGTTGTATTTTTTGTAGAGACGGGATTTCTCGATGTTGGTCAGGCTGGTGTCGAATTCCCAACCTCAGGTCATCCGCCTGCCTCAGCCTCCCAAAGTGCTGGGATTACAAAATATGTAGTTGAATTTGGTTTGGTAGTATTTTGTTGAGAATTTTTGCATCAAGATTCATTTGTGATATTGCCCTATAGGGCTTTCTTTCTCCTCTACTTTTCAGAATAGTTTGAGGAGGATTGGCATTAGTTCTTTAAATGTTTGGTAGGCGTCAGCAGTGAAGCCATTGTGTCCCAGGCTTTTTTTGCTGAGAGAATTTTTATTATGGCTTTGATCTCATTACTTCATATTGGTCTGTTCAGGTTTAGGATTTCTTTATGGTTCAATCTTGGTAGATTGTATGTGTCTAGGAATTTATTTATTTATTCTAGATTTTTCAATTTATTGACATATACTTGCTCCTATTAGCTACCAAAGATCCTTTGAATTTCTGTGGTATCAGTTGTAATGTATCCTTTTTCAATTCTGATTTTACTTAATTGGGTCTTCTCTCATTTTTCTTAGTCTGCCTAAAGGTTTGTCAATTTTCTTTATCTTTAAAAAATCAATCTTTTGTTTCATTGATCTTTTGCATTGCTTTCTTCATCTCAAATTCATTTATTTCTGCTCTGATCTTTATTATTTCTTTTCTTTTACTAATCTTGAGTTTAGATTGCTCTTGCTTTTTTAGCTCTTGCCTACATCATTAGGTTGTTTATTTGAAGTTTTTTTTTTTTTTTTTTTGATGTAAGCACTGATAGCTATAAATTTCCCTCCTATTACTGCTGTCACTGTATTCCATAGGTTTTAGTATGTTGTGCTTTCATTATAATTTTTATTTCAAGAAATTTTTCAATTTCCTTCTTAATGTCTTCATTGACCCATTAGTTGTTTAGTATCATGTTGTTTAACCCTTTTCCTGTTTTTTTAAGTGCACCTTGCTGCCATTGCTCATTTAATTTTACATAAACATGCTTTTTGAGACTGCAGCAAATCTGACTGATTTTCAATGTGAAAATAAAATATAAGAACTCTTCTTGGAGTTATTTCAAAACAGAACTAATGTTAGAATAGTCTGAATCATCAGAATTGTCTATTTTGGAAAAATCAGATTCATCAAATGAATCTTCAGCCAACAATTGTTCAAAAACGATGTTAACATGACTTGGAGGGATGCTACGCTTTCTAGGATTTGACATTTTCAGCAATTGAGAATTGTTATATTTTGTAAATGAAAATACCACTACCAAAACCAGAATGCTATAAACAGAATGTTATCTTTTGTTTCCAAAGTCAATATACAAGAGAGATGCAGAAATAATAATAAAGGCAAAATACTTCACAGCAAAGTTATCTTAGGGTAAACACAGCAGCTACAAGCACCACCAGCAAGTATTGATGGGGTAAATGGAAAAAGGGTTAATTTCTATGTGTTTGTATAGTTTCCAAAAATGCTCTTGTTATTGATTTCTAGTTTTGTTTCATTGTGGTCAGAGAAGATGCTTGATATTATTTCCATTAAAAAAAATTGTAAGACATGTTTTGTCACCTAACATATCATGTATCTTTGAGAATTACCCGTGTGCTGAGGACAAAAATGTTTATTCTGTAGCCACTGGATGAATGTTCTATACATATTTATTAGGTCTATCTTATCTATAATGCAGATTAAGCCTGATGTTTCTTTGATGATTTTCTTTCTGGAAGATCTATTCAATGCTGAAGGTGAAGTATTTAAGTCTCCAGCTGTTATTTTATTGGGGTCTATGTCTCTCTATTTAGCTCTAATATTTGCTTTATATATCTGGGTGCTCCAGTGTCGGGTGCATGTATTTACAATTGTTATATCCTCTTGCTGAATTGACCTCTTTATATTACATAGTGACCTTTTTTGTCTCTTCTTATAGTTTTTGTCTTGAAATCTATTTTGTCTGGTATAAGTATAGTGACTCCTGCTTTTCTTGGTTCCCATTGGCATAGAACACCTCTTTCCATTCCCTTATTTTCAGTCTATGTGTGTCTTTTTAGATGAAGTGTGTTTCTTGTAAGCAACAGATCATTTGGTTTTTGTTTGGGTGGTGGTGGTGGTGGTGGTTGTTGTTTTTATCCATTCAGCCACTCTATGTCTTTTGATTGGAGAGTTTAGTCCACTTAACTTCGAATTATTATTGATAAGTAAGGAATTATTCCTGCCATTTTGTTATTTGTTTTCGAGTTGTTTTGTGGTCTTCTCCTCCTCCTTTTCTTCCTTGTTCTCTTCCTTTTAGTGAAGGTAATTTTCTCTGGTGGTGTGATTTAATTTCTTGCTTTTTTTTCATATAACTGCTATATGTTTTCTGATTTGAGGTCACCACGAGTCTTACACATACTATCTTGTAACCCATTATTGTAAGCTGGTAACAACTTAACAATGTTTGCATAAACAAACAAACAAGCAAAATGAAAACTAATAAAACTCTACACCTTAACTTCATTCTTCTGCTTTTTAACTTTTTGTTGTTTCTATCTGTATCTTATTGTACGGTCTATGTCTTGACACGTGATTGTAGTCATTGTTTTTGATTGGTTCATCTTTTAGTCTTCCTGCTTAGCAGTAATTTACTGTAGTTACAGTATTATAATATTCTGTGTTTTTCCTTGTACTTACTGTTACTAGTAAATTTTGCACCTTAAAATGATTTCTTATTGCTCATTAAAATGCTTTTCTTGGCCGGGTGCGGTGGCTCAAGCCTGTAATCCCAGCACTTTGGGAGGCCGAGACGGGTGGATCACAAGGTCAGGAGATCGAGACCATCCTGGCTAACATGGTGAAACCCCGTCTCTACTAAAAATACAAAAACTAGCCAGGCGAGGTGGCGGGCGCGTGTAGTCCCAGCTACTCGGGAGGCTGAGGCAGGAGAATGGCCTAAACCCGGGAGGCGGAGCTTGCAGTGAGCTGAGATCCGGCCACTGC
>NC_045442.1:105153828-105304234 GCF_002776525.5 Piliocolobus tephrosceles | reverse complement strand
CAAAAAAAAAAAAAAAAAAAAAAATGCTTTTCTTCCTAATGGAAGTATTCCCATTAGCATTTCTTGTAGGACAGGTTTATTATTGATAGAATCCCTAACTTTTGCTTGTGTGGGAAAGTCTTTATTTCTCCTTCATGTTTGAAGGATATTTTTGCCATATATACTATTCTAGAGTAGTACTTTAAGTATGTCATGTCACTCTCTCCTGGCCTGTAAGGTTTCCACTAAAATTTCCGCTGCCCAATGTATTGGAGCTCCCTTGTATGTAATTTACTTCTTTTGTCTCACTACTTTTAGGATCCTTTCTTTATCTTTAACCTTTGGGAGTTTGATTATTAAATACCTTGAGGTGGTGTTCTTTGGATTAAATCTGCTTGGTGTTCTATAACCTTCTTCTTCTTGGACATTGATATCTTTTTCTAGGTTGAAAAATTATTATCCTTTTCAATAAACTTTCTACCCTTCTTTCTCTACTTCCTCTTTTTAGCCAGTAAGTTTTACATTTTTCCCTTTTGAGGGCATTTTCTAGATCCTGTAGTTGTGCTTTATTGTTTTTTATTCTTTTTTCTTTTGTCTCTTCTGATTGCATTTTCAAATAGCCTGTCCTAAAACTCACTAATTCTTTCTTCTGCTTAGTCAAATCTGCTGTTAAATCTGATGCATTCTGTAATGTCAATTGCATTTTTCAACCCTAGAATTTCTGTTTGATTATGTTTAATTATTTCAATTTCTTCTTTAAATTTATCTGATAGAATTCTGAATTTCTTCTCTGTGTTATCTTGAATTTCTTTGAGTTTCCTCGAAACAACTATTTTGAATTATTTGTCTAAAAAGTCACGCACCTTTCTTTCTCCAGTATTGGTCCCTGGTGACTTATTTCGTTAATTTGGTGAGGTCATGTTTCCCTGGATAGTTCTGATGCTTGTGGGCATTCATCTATGTCTGGACATTGAAGAGTTAGCTATTTCTGATAGTGTTTGCAGTCTGGACTTGTTTGTGCCTGTCTTTCTTGGGAAGGCTTTCCAGGTATTTGAAAGGACTTGGTTCTTGTGATCTAAGCCATATGTGTATTAGGGGACACCCTCAGCCCAGTGATTCTGTGCTTCTTGCAGACTCATGGAAGTACTTAGATAAGATCTTGAAGAATTTCCTGAATTGCCAAGCAGAGACTTTTGTTCTCTCCCTGTACTTTCTGCCAAACAAAGAGTCTCTCTCTCTCTCTCTCTCTGTTCTGAGCTGGATCTGGGGATGTGATGACACAAGCACCCTGGTGGCTGCTGGGACTGCACTGAGTCAGACCTGAAGGCAGCGTAGCGCTGTGTCTTGCCCCATGCCCACTGTAACCACTGCCTGGCTACTGCCGATGTTCGCTCAAGGCTCTGAAGTTCTACAATCAGCAGGTGGCAAAACCAGCAAGGATTATGTCCTTACTTCAGGACAGTGAGTTCCCTTGGGCCCTGGGTAGGTCCAGAGATATCATCAAGGATCTAGGGGCTGGAGTCAAGAACCTTAGAAACTTACCTGGTGTTCTATCGTACTGTGGGTGAGCTGGCCCTCAAGCCATGAGACACAGTCTTTCCCACTCTTATCTCCCCTTTCCACAGGCAGAGGAGCCTCACCCCATGGTCATCACCACCACAGGCCCTTAGGGAGTACTGCCACGCTACCAGCAATGTTCACTTACAGCACAAGTGCTCTTCATTCAGCCCATGGTGAATGCTGCCTGGCCTGTGACTCACCCTTCAGGGCAGGGGGCTCCTTTCTACCCCAGGCCAGGTTCATAAATACTGTCCCAGACCCAAGACCTGGAATGGGGACCCCACTTAATGCTGTACGCCCTTGTGGCGAAGCTGGTACTAAGATGCAAGACACAGTCCCCTTTACTTTTCCCTCTGCTTTTCTCAAGAAGGAGTCTTCTGCCCACAGCCATCACAGCTGGGAATGTGCTGATTCTCACTTGAAGCCAGCAAGTCTGAGTCTCACCCAAGGCTCATGGTGTACCATCTGGGTATCACTGCTGGTCATTCAGGTGATGGGTCCTGCCAGGACTTGGTTCTTTCCTTTAAGTCAGCAGCATCTCTTCTGGACGAGGTTGAGTCTAGACATGTCATCTGGGAACTAGGGCCTTGAAAGGGGGCCTCATGACTCTGATTGCTGCCCTATCCTATTATGGCTGAGCTGGTATTCAAGATGCAAAACAAAGTCCTCTTTGCTCTTTCCTCTCCTCTTCTCAGGTTGAAAGAAAGGTTCTGTTTTGGAGCTTTGAGCTGTGCAGCCTGTCATTGGAGAAGGGGTGGAGCAAACACTCCCTTAGCCCACTGACTCTGAGCCCAGTTCAGCAGTAGGACTTACCTATGAGTTGCAGTCTTTGTGGCCTAGGCTGCCTTTCAAGTTTATTTAGCACCCCAGAGCACTTTAGCCCATGCTGGCAAGGCTTGCCAAATTTAGATTCTGACCACTGGGATGGGCGATCCCCCTGGCTAGGGCTGCTTTAAATACTCCTTCTTTGGGTAAGTGTCAGCTGAGTTCAGCCTGGTTTTCCTTTCTGTGGTGATAAGATGGGTTGGCCTGGCAGGACTCGTTTTGCCAAGGATAACATGCTCTTTATGTGTAACTAATGCTAGGGAGAAGACCACTAATTTGACCCAGTAGCAAGCCTTAGTGATTGGAGGGAGTCAGAGCTCTGAATATACACATTGGCTCTTAACAAAAGCCATCTCAAGCCTAGCCCAACCAATGGGGTACATATCTGTGTCCTAAGGAAAGGTGGGTCTACAAGTAAAAACTGAAAGAACTGAAAGAGCTGTTTCACTCAACCTGTAAAAGAGGGGTACAAGCAGCTGTGCTTTTCCTTGTCAGTTAGCACGTAACACATAAATATAACACATAACAAATAGATCCATCTATTTGACTTCTGAAAGGACTCCTGCGTGAATGGAGCTGCAGAAGGGCATGGCATGCCTGGTGTGCAGGCTGTCCAGCACAGCAGCAGCGTATCCATCCAGAGTATCAGCAGCAGAGGAGCAAAATCCCTGGCAGAGCAACTGGAGACACTGCTTTTCTGGCTGAGCAATGCTGAGCCTGGCCAGCAAGGACTCCATATGCTCAGGAGCAGCAAGAACGCCCAGAGCGACTAACAGGGTGCCAGCCACCATCTGCCCAGCAAAGTGGGAAAGAGACCAATGTCCATCTAAGTGAGGGCTGAGTACCAGTGGTGTCTGGCTAAAGCAGACTTGTCCCTAAGCACTTGTGAGACATACTTATGGGGATTTTGTACAGTGACAGAAGTCCCACATTAGCATGTGATAACTATCAGCCTGCATTTTTATACAGATGTCGTTGCCTGTCCATGAATGTAAAATTTGATTACTAGTGTTATGACACTTATTGTACCCCTAAGTTGTATGGGTGGCATTAGATAGATAGATAGACAGATAGATAGATAATGTTGATTATGTATATATGAAAATATGCACACATAGCACAGTTCCTAGTCCATAACTTCCATAGTCCTTGTATTTCCTGAGTGACTAAAACAATAAGCATATCTTTTGTTGAAGTATGTGGATTTTTATCCTTGGTTCCTGCAGCAGCTTTGGAACAGCTTCAGACAGACTTTTGTTATAGTGTTGGGGTGCTTTAGGTCTCAGAAGCAGTCCTCAGGAAACAGAATCTCACTTTCTGACCTTCCCTGGTCCTCCTTTCATCTGCTCCTTTTGCTCCCCAAGCAGGCCACAGAGACCAAAAATAAAATCTTTAGCCACCTTTCTGTCTTGGGGCTGCCCATAAAGAAATTATCTGACCTACCTTGTCTGATTGCAGATCATAAGACCCACTCTTTATCCAATCTCATTTTTACAAGGTTGTCCATGCTTCATTTGTGCCTATCCAGTGAAGTCTCCATAAAAGGCCCAAGAGAACAGGGTACAGAGAACTTCTGACCAGCTGAGCTCTTGTAGGAGGGTGAATAAGAACTCATTCATGTGGAGGGTGGCGCATGATCATGGAAGCTCTTTCCCACATTCCTTGCCCTACACATCTCTTTATCTATATCCTTTGTAATATCCTTTATAATAAGCCAGTAAGTGTTAGGAAGTGAGGCACTCTAGCAACTTAATCAAACCCAAGGAGAGGGTCATGGAAACCCTGATTTATAGTGTTGGTCAGAAGCACAGGTAAAACAACCTGCGGCTTGCTATTAATGTTGGAAATGGGGAACAGTTTAGTAGAACTGAGCCGTCAACCTGTGTAATCTGATACTATCCCCAGGTAGATAGTGACAGAGTTGAACTGGGTTGGAGGACACCTATTGGTCTATTGGTGTCTGCTGCAAAACTGATTGCTTGCTTGATACGTTGAGAAAAAAACTACACACATCTGGCCACAGAAGTCTTCTGTGTTAATTGTGGTGTGAGAGCAGAGGAAAAACTGTATTTTCAACACAGGTGGCCCATGTTGTACAACTCCAGGAGGCTCTATTCATATCATATTCCACGTCAGTGTCCTCACCCTGGAGCACATAAATAGAACATTAATGGTGCCCCCTGGAGTTGTGCAATGTGGACATGTGGATCGGGAGCCTGAGAAAATTCTGAATACATTTGCTTTACAACCCAAAATAGATTACCATCTGTGATATTAGCTATGTACACAAATAGAGAACCCAGTAGAGTTAAAAAGCTATTCCTGCTTCATTGTTTGTAATCTGGATACTGATTTAGCCTGAAAAATTTTGTCACCCAAAGTACTTTCAGATAAGATTGCATTCACATATAAATACATTCAGCAAATATATACAAGGATGAGATCGTAACATGTTTCTCTAAAGTTCACGTGGATTCATTTATTAGTTGTTTCTTTGGTACCTTCAGCATCATTCGATGAAATACTATTTTTCATTAGTAGTTACTATTAAAATATGCTAAATACAGATAGGAACACTTAAATTTTATCAGCTATTCAGATCACTGTACAAATTCTGAAAATTTAGGTAAGATTCCCAAATTCCTGTAATGTAAATGTTTCCAATGATGTTCTAGAAATAATTATTTTACTGATAGCATTACCTATTTTTAGCTTCATTAAATGGACTCAATTGTTTACTTGTTTCAAAAATATTTGTACATTCTTGTAATTTTATAATTATTTTGTTTAAAGAAGTTTCTGAAAACTATTACATTTGATTTCATGGGACAAAATAAGATGAATCCAACAAATATATGTGCTTAAATACAAAGAAATAAAACACATTTTACCAAAAATAACAAAATTTCCTGAAAAATTCTGAGTATACATCTTTTGGCCTTAAAAAAAATATTGTAGTGAGAGAAAAAAAGACACATATAACCTAAATGATTGTCAATAGCTTTAACCTATATTATGAATTTCAATAAATATTGCAATACTAAGTTTTTGCTTTTTTTCCTTCAAATTAGCAATGCCTAGGATTTGACTGAGTCCATTTTTACTACTGGTGTCATAAGAAAAGACACATTTGTGGCCGAGTGCAGTGGCTCCCACCTGTAATCCCAGCACTTTGGGACGCCAAGGCAGATGGATCAGAAGGTCAGGAGATCAAGACTATCCTGGCTAACATGGTGAAACCCCATCTCTACTAAAAATACAAAAAAAATTAGCCGGGTGTGGTGGTGGGTGCCTGTAGTCCCAGCTACTTGGGAGGCTGAGGCAGAATGGTGTGACCTGGGAGATGAAGCTTGCAGTGAGCCAAGATTGCACCACTGCACTCCAGCCTGGGCGACAGAGCCAGAATCCATCTCAATAAAAAAAAGAAAAAGAAAGAAAGAGAAAGGAAAAAGAGAAAAAAGAAAAGACACATTTGCATAGACTTATATTTACTGTTGAGTTCTGCCCCATAGGAGGCAGGAAACTAAGTATGGATGATAAAATTTTTATTCTTTTTGCAGTGAAACAAGATGCATGGGTTGAATAGAGTGCAGAGCAACTGTTTTCCTGGGCGCCTTCACATTTTTAATTCTCCAAAAACATTTTTGTCTTTGTGTCAAAAGCCTTAGTAATAAATCTATTGACAGTACCTTACTGGAAAATTGTGCTTTAGAGTAGATATAACTTTAGCAATGACAGGGAAGGGGGAGAAATATTTTTTTAAGGATAGTAGTGTAGTTTTAGGTCAGAATAATTTAGTCTTTCAGTAGAATTCAAACTGACATGCCCCTCATTCCTTACTGCCAGGAACATAGAGCTTTATCTCTGACTGTTCAGCTGCCCTAATCTTGTTTGCTTTCCCACTTACGTTTCTAATCTCTGAAAAAAAGTATTATATTTAACAGAATTTGTAGTTTTGGAAGATTCTGATTTACTTTGCAGTTAGGTAGTGTACATTTATATAAATACAACTTGTTTTTTTTTTAAGTGAAAAATCTGAAGTCAAAATTCCCAATGTTTTAGCAAAAAGAAAGAAAGATAGGGAAATAAGCAAATACCTAACCATGACAATGCCAGTCTTGGGACTAAAAATTGAAATAGAATATTATTATTTCATGGTTTATTCCCACAAGGGGAACTTATGGTATAGATTATATACATACATATATACGTGTGTGTGTGTGTGGTCTGTGTATATAAAGCCTGACATCACCTGGGCAGCTGAGACTAAAGTATAGATTTTGTTCCCTGTCCATGAATGATAGCGTAATTCTCCTATATTTATTCATATAGGTTTGAGGGTGGTCATGCATTCTATTGTGGTAATGCTAAATTTGATATGCCATTTAAATATCAAAGTAGAGTTATCAAGAAGGCAGTTGGATGTAGTAGTCTGGACTTCAGGGGAGAAATCCATGTTGGAGATAATGCTTTGAGTTGTTTGCTTATAGAAGTATTCAATGCCACGGCATTGGATGAGGTCACTGAATGTGAGTGTTAAGAAAGAGAAGTGAAGGAGGACCAGGACAGAACTCTGGGGAATAGTAACATTTAGTCACTAGCAGAGGAGCCACAATAGGAGATTAAGGGAGTATAGCCCTTAAGGGAGGAAGAGCAGAGAATGTGGTCTACTGCAAGCCACGTAACCTGAGTGATTTGGAGAGAATAGTCAACTCTGCCAAGTAGTGCTGAACATTCAAGAAAATAGTGCAACATTGAATTTGGCCCCACAGAGTTATTTAATGACCTTGACAAGAGCCACCTCTGTAGAGTGGGGTGAAGGGCAGTTCTAGCCAGGAGAGATGGAGGAGAGAGACAAGGTGAGGAAGGAGAAATAGGGAATATGAACTCCTCTTTTAAGAAGCTCAGCTATGAAGGGATGAGAAATAGGGTAACAGCTGGAAAGGACAGAGGATCGAAGGAGATAATTTTAAAGATGGGAGATACTAGAGCACAGGTTGTATGTTGATGGAAGGAGGAGGTTGATGATGCATATGTAAGGGGATCATTACAGCAGTGGATCCTGTAAACAGCAAGTGAACAAGCAGAAAAGTTAGCCTTTGCTCAAGCAGAGACAGTTTCTTCTCCACTGGAACCAGAAAGGAGACAGAGTGATGCAAAGATGAAATTCTTTCCTTTTTTTTGAGACTGAGTCTCGCTCTGTCACGCAGGCTGGAGTGCAGTGGCGCAATCTCGGCTCACTGCCTTCACCTCCCAGGTTCAAGCAATTCTCCTGCCTCAGCCTGCCGGGTAGCTGGGACTACAAGCACCGCTGCCATGCCTGGCTAATTTTTGTATTTTTAGTAGAGACGGGGTTTCACTATGTTGGCCAGGATGGTCTCAATCTCCTGACCTCATAATCCGCCCACCTCGGCCTCCCAACGTGCTGGGATTACAGGCATGAGCCACCACATCTGGCTGAAATTCTTTCTACTTGTTTATAATTGCTCAGTGAAGTGTGAGTTATGGTTATCAGTTGAGAGTTCTGGTACAGAGGACTGTAAGAGAAATGCCTTTTTAGTCTTTTTTTCTAGGTTCTCCATAATAAACATGCATTTCTTTTATAATTAGATAAAAGAGTATAAAAATTTTGTTCTTTTCCCAAGGAAGAGGAAAAACATTTTTGTATAAATATATTTATTATGGACGTACTAATAATAGCAAATAAAGGAGAGTATACAACAGTAGAAGAATGCTTAAGTAACGTACTCCCCTAAAAATAGAAGGTAGGTAGACTTTAAAATGAAACCTTTCAAGAATATTTAATGACATGGATAGGTCTCGGCATGTTAAATAAATATATCATCTTAAGTAAAAACACTGTCTACAAAGCATTATCTGCAAAATGTTATCTTCAAGTCAATATGAAAGCACATTTCTAAAGAATGAAAATTTTTTTTAAATCTGCATAAATAAAGTGATATAAGGAAACATATAAAATGTTAATAGTGATTGTCTCTTGGTGATGGAGTTATAAGTGATTTTTTTCTTCTTAGACCTTTGACATTTAATTTTTTTTACAAAGAAAGTGCATATATATACACACACACATATATATGTAATTCTTTTTCTTTTTTTTTTTTTTTTGAGATGGAGTCTTGCTCTCTCACCCAGGCTGGAGTGCAGTGGCACGATCTCAGCTCACTGCAAACTCCTCCTCCCAGGTTCACGCCATTCTCCTCACCTCAGCCTCCCGAGTAGCCGGGACTACAGGTGCCCGCCACCATGCCCAGCTAATTTTTTTTTCTATTTTTAGTAGAGACAGGGTTTCACCGTGTTAGCCAGGATGGTCTTGATCTCCTGACCTTGTGATCCACCCACCTTGGCCTCCCAAAGTGCCGGGATTATAGGTGTGAGCCACTGTGCCCGGCCGTTATTTTTATACTTGGAAAAAATCAATGTATTAAAAACAATCCTACACTCACCAGTGACCCATCATGCCATTTAATGATTCTTGGAAAAGGTAAACACCATCAACCTTCCTAGCCGTTAACCAGATTATTTTCCTGTAATGGTGTTTGTCCCACAGAAACTTGTAGCAGCTCTGGTAATACAGCTCTATATGTTGAAGGGACTGTGCAACTCCATCTTTGCAACAAAATTCTACTTACAGAAACTGTGTTTCTTTGCTGTTTTTTTTTTTTTTTACTTGTGTCTATGCTTTTACTTGTCTCTAAGATAAGCGTGGAGTGAAGACAGATGTTAGGAATTTTGCAGTTGGAGAATAACCATAAAATATTCTTGCCAACACAGATACCAGATTTATTTCAACGTCTAAAGCTCAGGTTGCTCTATCTAAAGTAATACAGAGCAGAGAGAAGTCACATTTACAGTGTAAACACACAAAATTTCCCAGTATGACATTTTTTTCTTTAGCCTCCAGACATCTGATTCCTTTTCAAAAGCACACAAATCCTCTCAGCCAGCCCAAAGCCACCCAAAAGGGATTTCCATATGGTAGGTGTTACTTAAAATTTGCGAATAGACTTAATGAAGGTACTCCTCTTAACAGGTAGGATTGTGCCTATTGTTCAACTCATAAATAAATGATTATACATCACTTCTTTAGGTTGTTCCTTAGTTATAAATCAAAATTTATACCAGAGTGTAACATATCTTTTCTTCTGTTGTTTGAATATGTAATCCTTGCATATTAAAATAGTGCACAACTGTAGTCAGTGAAAAAGTCTTCCCACTAATATCCCTCCATAGAGGCAGCCAATGTACCCAATTTCTTGCATATATTTCTAGAGATATTCTATTTTTATATAAGAAAATAACTGGAGCATTCATGAAAACTTAATAAGACCCTTAAACGTCACGTAATATTCTTTATCACTGTATCAAAGACATGAAGGATGGTGGTCAGAAAAGCTTATAATGCCAGAAGCCACTAAAAATTGGAGATTAGAAAGAATTTAATATTTTTCTGAAAGAAAAGTCTAAATGATTGGGGAAAAGACAATGCTTTAAAAGTTGATTTCTATACACATCAGTTGCATCAAAGGAGACATCTAATTGGGTGAGCATATAGAAAAATGCTAATCTTTGCTACTGGCTTGTAAATTTTTAATGTACTAGACATTTTGTGGTTTAGTTTTTAAAAATAGTTTCACTCTCCCAGTCATAAAGTATGCATTCATCTTTAATACATACATATGTATTATATACTATATATATATAATATTATATATTATGTATAAATATATATTTTAAATTATCTTGTGAACCACAGATGATTGATAGTGGCTTGCCATCCCCCACTTCAGGCTCCTCTTTTCTCCAGATTTTTTGCCTATTACAAGGTCAGCAGTTATGGCCCATAGGTGAAATCAGGCTTGCCACCTATTTTTGTGAATGAAGTTTTATTAGAACAGAGCTATGCTTATCCATTTATGTATTGACTATAGCTGTTTTCATGCCACAATGACAGGGTTGAGTAGTTGTAACACAGGTTGTGTGGGCTACAAAGCTGAAAAGCTGAAAATATTTATCTGATCCTTTACATAAAATGTGCCCTGGAGTAATAAATCCTCATTACGGTAATGAATGAGCAAGAAGCAGTAGAGAAAAGAAAAAGCAAGAACTGATTTTAAATGTGCAATAACATTATCAGGTATAGAGTATCACATAGGAACATGCAAACTATGTATAAAATCTCTTGGATTTCATTTATTTCATGTGCTTTAGTGTCCACCTAGAAAAAAGCAGGGACACTGCTCTTACAGAGGTTTAGAATAAATTAAAGGTGTGGATACACAAGTACCTAGCTAAACATGTACAGATTTTCATCTACTTTCATGTATCACTTTTCCAATCCCATCCTTCTTTCCAACATTGCTACAAATTTTATGAGTACATATTTATCTGTGCAGTCCAGATTAAAGTACATCTTTAAAGAAGTAAATGCGAAAGAAGAAAGTCTCCAGGAATGAAGAGGGCAATTAAGACTTACTGGGGGCTTGGTCACTATGATATCTGTCACTCCAGGTATTGAGAGTGAGTGCTATGGCTCACCAGGCTGGTGTGTACTTCCTTCTCCACCATCATTTCAAAACTACACACCTGGTCAAAGGGGTCAAACTGCAGATAAATAAAATCTAGTCTTCTAGGGCACACCAGGGAGAGAGAGCCTGTACTCCTGTTGATACTACCAGTGCTGGTAGACAATGTTGGTTGTTCTTGTTACTGGAATTTAAAGATGGATAAGGAAATGAATACAAAACAATTGATTAGATTTATGTTTTACAAAGGATTGCTATTCTATCCCAGTGGTTCCTTAATCGCCTTAGGTGATAGAGCTTGATATTTACAAGAGTATTTTTAAGCAAAGTAAAAGCAAATAAAGCTGTTTCATTACCACAGTACACAGTACAACTAAATAGTAAGGATAAAAATTTAACATCAGGCAGCATAGTGGTTTTTTGTTTTCATTGTGTAGAGCAGAAATAAGGATTTCTTTTCAACTAAAAGATCACAAGCTAAGCCTGAGGTTAAGCAAGTTCTTTTGATTGGATTGGTTTGGATTTGATTTGGTTTGGTTTTACTGCACTATGTCAGAATAGTTCAGAGTCATCATATGGAAAAAATAATCAACAAATAGAGTGTTTGACGCATGCCAATGTGCTACAGGCATCTCAGCATCTCCAGGGCGCCCTCCTCCAAGAAGCCCTTTGCATTACACCATCCCTGCAGCCCAGCTCAGAAACCCCAGGAGGAGTGCCTCCCCATGGCCACCTGGAGAAGTCTCCCTAGGAAAAGCTGTGCCACTTTTGAGTGGATCCCATGCGGGGCCCATGGGAGCATTGTTTGTGGGAAAGGGTCTGCTCTGGCCCATCAGAGAGGAGGCCAGCTCCTGGAGGAGCCGTCTCAAGAGTTACCTTGGACCGTGGTTGGAGGTTTCATCTCCAATGCAAGTTAGGTTTTCACATGTTGATAAAGGTTAGAATGACAGGAGAATGTCAAGTTTTCTAGATACTCACCTAAAGACTGTAGGTTTTTAAAAGAACGTAAGCTGCGTAGCAAGTCATAGCTATCTATTTGTACACTACCCCCAAAAATGAGGGCATGCTTTTTTTCAAAATAAAAAGTGTGAGACCCTTTTCCTTTCCTTAAATTTAACTCCCCTGCCCACCTTCTTGTAAACCAAATACTCAAAATTACCTTATTGTGTTTACTTGAAAGCTAGAATTGCTGGCCTGGATTTAGGAGACCTGGTGATGCTGCCTGCACTGTGCTAGGCTCAGCTGTCTGAGAGAGTCCCCCTTCTTCCATGCCTCTATCAGCCAGCAGGCACGAGAACCTCCCCATCACACCAGGTCATGGAAATGTAGGAAGCGCCAGTGTTGCCCTGGGAGAACCTGGACAATACTTGGGCATGTAGGAACACATATGTACAGGTGTGCTCACACACACCCTCCAGAGTGGCACACTAAAGGATGAAAACCTATATAACAAGTCATGATCAGAAAGCTTCTTGGGAGAATTTGAAAGGGGGATTCAGACTTTGACAACAGAGAAGACTGAGTGAATATACCAGATTCTCCTGCTCCAAATACACAGAAACAGTTGACAAAATGTAATTGTTAAAAATTCATAGGTAATTCCTGGAATATAGTTGTGATGGCTGGAGCTCTAGGCACTATCTTGCACCATGAGGATCATTGTGAGCAAACAGAAGTATAGATTCCTGAATACCTAGTGGAAGTGCCACACCATTCCAACTGCTCACTTCTGGACCTTACCTGAAAGAGAAATAAACTTCTAATTTGTTTAAGCCATTAAAAAATAAAAATACAAGAATTTTCAAAAATAAAAATTCATAGCTAAAAATACATTTGGGGAAAACCAGGTAGACAGGACATCTCTCTATTACTTTTGTAACTTCCTATAATAACCCCACAACACTTGGGGCTATTGGGAAAATGCTTGCATATAGCAGGGTCTCAATAAATATGAGCTGGATTGAATTGCATACTTAGATTTTTATTAAAACAACAATGACACTTTGGGAGGCCATGGCAGATGGATCACTTGAGGTCAGGAGTTCGAGACCAGCCTAGCCAAAATGGTGAAACCTCATCTCTACAAAAAATACAAAACTTAGGCCGGGCGCGGTGGCTCACGCCTATAATCCCAGCATTTTGGGAGGCCAAGGCGGGAAGATCACCTGAAGTCAGGAGCTCCAGACCAACCTAACCAACATGGAGAAACCCCATCTCTACTAAAAATACAAAAAATCAGCCAGGTGTGGTGGCACATGCCTGTAATCCTGGCTACTTGGGAGGCTGAGGCAGGAGAATCGCTTGAACCTGGGAGGCAGAGGTTGTGGTGAGCCAAGATGGTGCGATCGCACTCCAGCCTGGGCAACAGGAGTGAAACTCCATTTCAAAAAATAAATAAATAAATAGGTAAACAAATAAATAATACAAAAATTAGCCTGGCATGGTGGTGGGTGCCTGTAATCCTAGCTGCTCGGGAGGCTGAGGCAGGAGAATTGCTTGAACCCAGAAGGCGGAGGTTCAGTGAACTGAGATCTTGCCACTGCGCTGCAACCTGGGTGACAGATTGAGACTCCATCTCAAACAAACAAACAAACAAACAAAAGCAAGTGATGATGAGAAGATTCTAAAGCCAATGCCCTTCAAAATTCACAGCTATCACTTTCCACACATTTGTTATTTTAACTATCAAAATGTGTTTTCCTTACAATTCTAATATATGGCACTTGGTATGTAGCTAAATCTGACAAATCAATGTATGCATATTTTAAAACTTATTTAATACTGGAAACATGAAAGTTAACCAGAAAAATAAGCAGTCATGATTGATTAGCTATTCACTGATGTATAAAAATTATGGAAACATTTACATGTTCTTCTGAAAAGGTAGATGTACTTACTCTTTTTAAGAAATGCCCAATATTATACTAAAAAAAAATCATTTAAAGCTATTTCCTATGCAAACCTCAAACATTCAGTTGGTTTCAGGCAAACATGGATATTGAATTAAGGTAATGAAGATTCAAGACACTTTGTTTTTTGCATCTTTGTATCAAGGCATACAATGATGAATAACACTTGATTTCTACACACAACTTTCCCAAGGTTTAGCAGGAACAATGAACCTGTATTGACTTCATTAAATGTGAGAACTTCTCCACTAGTGGTGTATTCTCTCTGGAAAGACCTGCAGTGTCTTCACAGAGAGGGTAATTTAAGCCTAACTTTGAAGGATATGTAGAATTTTGCCAAGCATGGAAGGAAAATAATTCCAGGTAGAGAAATGGAATGAACAAAGTACAGAGTCTTGAAAATGCTTGGTATGTTGAGAGCTATTCCGTACAGAGCTGATGGAGAATGATGCTGGAAAGGTTGTTTAAGGCAAGATTGTGAAGGTCCATGAAATCCATACCAAGACATTTTTAAGTTGTACCATAGAAGATAGGGATCTATCTGAGGTTGTTTTAATCATCACAATGACCAAATCTTTTCCAAGTTTTTGACAGCTAATACCAAAAACATCATGGAGGATGAATGCACAGGAGCGGAAGAGTGAGGGTACCAACCAGCCAAGTATTGATCCTTCTGTTCCTCACCATCCATTCCCCGTCGTTCTCCAGGAACAGTCTGTAGCAGCCAAAAGGGTCCAGAAAAAACAGACAAAAAATTCAGGGCCCTTCAATTAAATGAATAATTGGATTTCTTCCTCTTTTGTCTTAAAAAGAATACATAAAAAATGGTTATATTTATAAGAATCTCTTTGAAAATAGAGGAGTAAATAAGATGATACTTGTTCAGTCCAGCAAATGTGGAGACCAACTATATGCAAATTCCATGCCAGAAGTTGTGGGGGGATATACAGTCACTTAGTCATTCAACTAAAGTTTATCGAGAAACTACACTATTCTAAACAATATTCTTATTCTTGGGATACAACAAGAAACTAAAGGCATAGTTTTGCAGATCTTGATGCTTACATCTAGTAAGGACTTCAAATATTAACTAACTTATCCACACAAATGCATAATTTTTTAAGTGGTATAAAAATTATGGAGGAATCTTGTAATCCCAGCACTTTGGGAAGCCAAGATGGGCAGATCACGAGGTCAGGAGATAGCATCCTGGCTAACATGGTGAAACCCCATCTCTACTAAAAGTACAAAAATCAGCCGGGCGTGGTAGCGTGCCTGTAGTCTCAGCTACTCAGGAGGCTGAGGCAGGAGAATCGTTTGAACCCAGGAGGCGGAGGTTGCGGTGAGTCGAGATTGCGCCATTGCACTCTGACCTGAAGACAGAGCGAGACACGATCTCAAAAAAAAAAAAAAGAAAGAAATTATGGAGGAATCTAATTAAGAGTTGCAAATAGGCATAAGACACTATTTCTGTCATTAGATATATATATATTTTAATATCAGAAACATGATTTGCAAATAGTTTCTCCTAGTCTGTGGCTTGGTTTTTCTTTTCTTTTCTTTTCTGTTTTTGAGACGGAGTCTTGCTCTGTCGCCCAGGCTGGAGTGCAGTGGCCCGATCTCAGCAAGCTCCGCCTCCCCGGTTCACGCCATTCTCCTGCCTCAGCCTCCCGAGTAGCTGGGACTACAGGCGCCCGCCACCTCGCCCGGCTAGTTTTTTTTTTTTTTTTTTTTTTTGTATTTTTTAGTAGAGACGGGGTTTCACCGTGTTAGCCAGGGATGGTCTCGGTATCCTGACCTTGTGATCCGCCCGTCTCGGCCTCCCTAAGTGCTGGGATTACAGGCTTGAGCCACCGCGCCCGGCCGGTTTTTATTTTCTTAACAAGAAAGCAGCAAATTGAGGATTGTACACCTTAGGATGATGGAAGACGTGATCAACTGAGAATATGGATCTGTGGAAAGGAAGCTTCTGATGGCATGATACAGCAAGCTGCACAGGGAAGAAAATTGAGAGACAGGTGGAAAGGGTTAACCCTGAAAAAGAAAGGTGGCACTTCTACCCTGGAAAGTGAAAAAGAAGTGTGTATGGGGGTGAGGGAGTATGAGAAGATAGGTGAAAATATACTGACATTTTGAGATAAAAGGGAAGGAACCGGAGTGAGTTTGTATTAGCTTCCATTTGAAGAAGAGGGAAAATAGATATTGGAAGCTTGAAAGATAGACATTTTTGGACCACTGCTATCTAAAATGAGCTAGGAAGTCTCCTGTGGAGGGGTAAATAATTAATGAGTAACTTCAGGGTCTGTTATGCCCAGACCGTTTATTCCCCGAAGAAGACCACCAGAGTCCAGAGTCAAAGCCAAGCAGCAAGGATCTTTATTACAGGTTCGAACCCGGAGCTCTCCCTCACTCGTGAACCGAGTCGGGCAGGAGAGCTCCCCCACTGGGCTCCGAACAGTGTTATATAGTCTGAGGTAAACAGGCAGAGTCATTGTACAAACTGGATGTATGATTGGCCAATATTTGAACAAAGCGATTTGGCTTATTATGATTGGTTCCCGCCATTTCTGGTATTTCCGTTAATTTTGAAACTCTGATGACGTTTATCAGGGGTTCGCAGGACAGGGCAGGGCTTGTTTTTGCAAACCTGAGGCGGGAAAGCAGTCTCACACAAAGGCAGTTAATCACGTTGTGACAGGTTTCACAACAGGCCTAAGCAATACTTAAGCACATCCTGTGACCCTGCCATGCCACAGAAAAACAGGAGCTTACAAGAAAAACAGGAACTTACAACATTTTTACTATATGTTTGTGAGAGCAGGACAAAGTTTTAGCAACGGGGTGGGGGCATCCTGTGCCCTTTCAGGTCCAGTGGTGGGAAAACTCTAATCTTTCATGTGTGAGATCTGTGACCAGAAATCTGCAACATTCAAGTTGAAGAGAAGTCAATGACTGACTGGATCTATTAGTCAGTGTCCTGGCAGGAAAATAGCACAGTCCGAAGAAGTGTGATTGGAGAGAATTTTTTGTTTTCATTTTTTATTAAAATAAACTTGCACAATGCAGATGTTTATAATTTTAGTGAAGCCCAATTTATCAATTTTTTATTTCATGGATGGCATTGTTGGTGTTGCATATAAAATTTTTATTTCCAAACCCAAGGGTATCTAGATTTTTTCCTATGTTATCTTCTGGAGTTTTATAGTTTTACATTTTACATTTAGATCTGTGATTTATTTTGAGTTAATATTTGTAAAAGCTTAAAGGTCAGTGTCTTGAGTCACTTTTTTTGCATGTGAATGTCCAATTGTTCCAGCACCATATGTTGAAAAGATATTCCTATCCTAGGAAATTTACAATCTAGTAAAGGGTATAAGGCCAGCACACAAACGAATGAAATGACATTTAACTAAGATATCTGTCCTAAAGGAAGTATGGAATTGTGCTGAGGAGTGTAAAAGAGGTGACATTTAAGGTGGATTGTGAAAAGTGAATAAGGTTTTATCATACAGATGGGGCTGAGGAGGAAATAACAGAAACAAAATGACAGGTGAAAAAAGCACAGGGATGTATAGTTTAAGAAACAGAAACAAGTCCAGTTAAGCTAAAGTGTAAAAGTGTACTTTCTGGCAAACACTCTGGAAAGACAGATTGTGTAATGTTATGGAAGGCCTTGAATGAGTTTCATGTAATGAGTCATTGAACAAATATTTATTGAAGGCCTGCTGCATGCCAGGCACTGTTATAGCTGCTGGGGATACAGCAGTGAACAATACAGGTACTCTGTCTTACTATTACAATAAAATCTAGATTGGTATTATAATAATTACAATCTAATAGGAGATGAAAGAGGATAAGGTAGGATGTGAGAGGTGATGAGGAGAACTGACGGAGAAGCCAGTGGCTAAAAATAGAGCAGGAAAAGGGTGATGAGAGGTTCTGGAGAGAAGCCACTAATTTACAAGGGCTCACCAGGAAAAGACTCTGATTAATGTAATATTGAAAGAAGCCCATAGGAAGCAAGAAAGAGCTTTACAGGTATCAAAGAAAATGGCATTCCACTCAGAGGAAACAGCAAGTACCAAGGCTGTGAGGTAGAAGCATGCTTAACGCATTCAAGAAACAGTAAGGAAGCCAATGAGGTTGGAAATAATTGAGTTGGAGGGATATTAGAAACAGATAATGTTAGAGAAATAATAGGGGTGTCGAGGGAGGCACAGATGCACAAATCATATAGGCCTCATAGGCCATGGTACGGCGTTGGATATTCCTTTGAGTAATAATGGGACGATCAGGAACTTTGAGCAGAGTAGTGACATGACGTGACTTATTTTTTTGAAGATCACTCTGGCTGCAGTGTTGGGAAGAGTGTCAGAAGGTAAAGGTGGCCACAGGGGAACCTCTTGGGAGGCTGTTACAGCAGTGAGAAGAAATATAGTGGGGGATGGTAGGGAGAAATGTCTAGCCCTAGATAGAATTTGATGATAGAGGTGATGGAATTTGTATACAGATTACGTGAGGGGTGTGAGAAACAGAAGAGCCAACAATGTCTCTAACTTCTTGAACAATCAGAAGAAAGGAGTCACCATTGACTGAGATAAAGAGTCACAGAGAAGGAGTAGGTTTGGAGGCAGAGTATTTAGGAGCGTGGTTTTGGATGTGTCTGTCTCTCCAAGTGAATTATCAAATAAGCATTTATATGCAGAAGTCTGGAGCTAGTAGTTATCAGTGAATGAGTGGTATGTAAGGCTATGAAATAAGGAAGTGAATGTAGAGAAGATAACTTCAAGAACTGAAACTTGGGAGACCCCCAAAATGTAACAAAAAGATAAGGAAAAAACAGAAAAAGATACTCAGACAGAGATACCAGTGAGATAAGGAAGAGAATCAAGAGAGACTTATAGGAGACCAAGGCAAAGGTATTCAAGAAAGCCTTTGTTAAATGCTGCTGGTAGATTAGGTAAAATGAGAACTTAAAATTGACCATTGGATTTAGCAATGTAAATGTCAGTAGAGTCTTTAACAAAAGCTACTTCCATAGAGTGTCAAGATGAAAGCCTGAAGAAACTAAGTATAAGCCAGGCGCGGTGGGTGGCTCACACCTATAATCCAAGCACACTGGGAGGCCAAGGTGGGCGGATCACTTGAAGTCAGGAGTTCAAGACCAGCCTGGCCCACATGGTGAAACCCCGTCTCTACTAAAAATACAAAAAAAATTAGCTGAACTTGGTGGCCACACCTGTAATCCCAGCCACTCAGGAAACTGAGGCAGGAAAATCCCATGAACCTGGGAGGCAGAGGTTGCAGTGAGCCAAGATCACACCACTGCATTCCAGCCTGGGTGACAGAGCGAGACTCATCTCCAAAAAAAAAAAGTATACATAATTCTTTTGAGGATTTTTCCTATAAAGCAAAGAAATAGAACAGCAGACGGAGGAAACTGTAAGTCAGGGGAGGGCAGTTTGTTGTTGTTTGTGGAATGGGTGGTATAACAGAAAATTCAATGATGTAGGAATGAGAGAAAAAGCAGTGGGAATGATGTCCTTCCCTAAATGAGAGAGGACAGAAGCTATTATAGTAAACAAAAGGAGTAGTGGGCTTAGATAGGGGAAGGGGCAGTTTATTAATAGGCTTAAATTTCTAAGCAATAAGAAACCATTAAAGTTTTCTGAGTAAGTGTTAAGATTCTTAATAACCCTCATAATCTATATATTCCTTCCCCTTCTACCAAGGGGCAAATCCAGATACTTAAGAGTATATCCAAAAACAGATACCAGAAATACAATTATCCTCAAAATAAAATGGATGTCCAGAAAAGTTTAAATAAACCATTGTGTTTCTCTCAGCAATTTCTTCAGGCTTTGTGTTAAATCAAGATCTTTATGCTGTTTTTGAACCTTGTTGAAATGTTTTACTTTGAAAATAAACTTTTTGATACATGAAATCTATTTTTATACACATCTAACCTTCTGAAAATTTGTAATGTGATTTAGTTTGTATTCCTGTTAAATTTTGCTGAATAATAATTAAAAATGACCATACCTTGACCACCAGGGGCCTAACACTACCTCCAACAAAATTAGGAATGTAATGAATTCAAACCCTTCAGACTCATCACCTTGTAACAGATTCGATCACACAGAAATTTAGAGGAAGCTTTAAAACAAATCATATAAAGATAGTTCTTTAAGGAAATTATGTACTATTGATTATACATGAAGTAAATTCTGTAATCTGCATTTTTTCCAATGGAGAGGAGTAAACAAACAGTAAAGATCAAATATATTAGGATATTTTCTGGTATGTTATCATTGAATTTAATTAACACATTCACAGAGGATTTTCAGTGTCATATGTATCTAAAACTTACTTCTACTATGATCAGTAATCAGTTCTTAAATCAGAAAGCGTTTTTCTCCACAGACATGAACGTATTCACACCAAGAAAGGGAACTTCAACTGGTCTCTAATATCCAATCTGAAGGATGTAGATGATTTAGCAACCCTAGAAGTTTTGGATGAGGTAAGAACTAATATCCAATCTGAAGGATGTAGATGATTTAGCAACCCTAGTTTTGGATGAGGTAAGAATTTCAGTTTAGTTAAACTTAGACATTCCAGATGTTTTGTTAATTTATAGAAAACATGAGTATTGGTAGAAGGGGAAGGAATATATAGATTATGATGGTTATTAAGAGTGTTAGCACTCACTCTGCCCATGTCTTCCATCTGTAAGTCTCATGCTTTCTTTGTCTCTTAGCTTCCTATTATTTCTCTTATCTTCAGTTTTAATCTATATAACTCAAATTTACAGATCTTTCCAGCCTAGTGTTCATTTTTTTCTGATGCTCAACTGTCAGGGGTGAAGTCCTCGCAGTATAAGTTGTTAGGCCACAGATCTTCCTTCTTTTTCATTATTTGTGGGAGTCTCAAAGATATGATTTATTGTATTCAAAGAGCAGTCAGCCTACTGTAACCACCATGTGGTGGCCTCCCCCTTTTTCCTCTCTTGTTTCAGCTCTCAGTGGCTGTACCCAGAAACTACGGAATACCTCAACAGCCTGTCTGTTACTATGGTCAGTCTTCTTCCTCATGGGATCACAAAACCCTTGTTTCACACAGCTTATCTTTCAGGGGTATTGAATTCTGCTTGGAACTCCTTATTCTAATTATCTCAGAAGTATTTCAAACATTTTTTGTGAAGGTACAGATCCAAGCTGTTAAATTCTAGTCTCAGCCTCCTTTCCCCTCACCCTTCTTTATTCCACATAGTCAGATCATTAGAGAAATAAATGCCCTCTTTTTAGCAGAAGGTCAGGACTTCTGTCCTGCCTGATGAACACCTTTTTTAATTTTTTTTACACTGCTGATACATGCCTGAGCATTTGACTCAGAAATGTACCAATCAAGAGGTAAGTTCTGAATAGAGATAGTCATTTGGCAAATTTAGGGTTGCATAAACAACTCAAGTACTTCCTCAGAATAATCTCAAGATCATCAAACATCTTGAAATCAAATCATGTTGGCAAGTCAGAGACTGCAGACACCTTTCTGAATTCTTACATATAAAATTTTTTAATAATGTGAATTCCTAGGTTTGTGGATTGCAAAGAAGTTTTCACTAATCCTGTTGTTGATCAATATATTAATATATTAAATGGTAGATTTGTTTCTGTTGTCTATATTTTATTTTTAGTTTCTTTTTGGACCTAAGATATTTTGCTCCTCTCTTGTGTCATGTACTATAAATAGTGGTTTTCAACATTATCAACCCCAATTCACTTACTCAAATGACTTATCAACTATGAAAATTACGTTTAAAAATTTTTCACAGTACTTCATAAAGCCAAAAGTCTGAAAAAAAAAAAAAAAAAAAAAAGGACTGGGACATTCCATAAGGCCACTGGATCACCTTGATTTGAAATTAAATCATGTTCACTCTGTCTTCCCTTCCCTTTTCTCTTTACTTCGTTGTTAATCTTTATGTCACTTACTGCTATTACTTCTTTTCTTGAAAGCATTATATATTTAAAATTCCTGTGACATGTAATATGTCCTCTGGAAAATGCAGGTAACAATGACATCCTCCGTCTCAAAACCAAAAGAAATGCCTGTCAAGTGAATGAGTAGTTGCAGACCTGATGTTATATATTTTTTACTATCAATGTGTCTATTTTTCTAATCCTTGGTCCAGATTCCAGATGTTCTGTTTATTACTGTTTACTTTTTAAGTTGTAGTTGACCACAAATAATTTTTAAGAAGGAGAAATTATTTTATTTTATTGTAGAATACAGTCTCAGAGCAACTTGAGAAGTGTTATTCCAGAGATCAGATCTATATCTATGTGGGAGACATACTCATTGCTCTTAACCCTTTTCAGAGTCTGGATCTTTATTCCACAAAGGTATGTCATATGGGGTGCATTCTTTTACTTCATTCACGTAATTATACATTCAGGTACTTAAATTAATTTAAATGAATGCCAGAAAAATTTTATCCAGTATTTTGAATAAACAGTTATATAATTGTTATTAAAACATAAAACTAAGAAAAGTAGAAGATGGAGTCAATCTGGGTGCAGTTTGTGGTCTTCGTTTCTCTAAGTGTGTGTGCCAGAGTGTTTATTACATTCAGTTACTGGTAACGGCTCTACATTAAATATTGTGTCACTAAACAGATGCCTTTAAAAGCATATACTTAAGTCTGCTTAAAAAGGTATGTACTTAATGTATGTCTACCGCTGAACCGAGTATGGGAGCGTCAAAAGTATAATTGCATTGTTTATGTAGATAATACATACTTAATGGCTATAAAAATTGTCATTATGAGTTAAAAATTCCTTTTGCTGTATTATTGGCTTCATTAATATCACACACATGTTTTATGAATATGAATATATAATTATCAACTATTCAACCCCTAATGGCTTAAATATAGAATACTATTCTGGAATTAAACAAGGTTGTTTTTCATTTGTAATTGGACTCATTCTCTTCTGGCTATTTGTGTACTCCAGAAAATTATTTAAGCCTGTTCCTAATAGTTATTTTTGCATGTGAAAAGTACATCTCTGTCATCTTTTACCATCCTAAAATTTATAGGAATAACAGTAAATTTATAAGCCCTGACCTATGTTTCAGAAGATTCGGGCTTTAGTGCAATCCTACTATCAATTCACTGTGTGATTGTGGACAAATCAAATGAGAGAATGTATGTTAAATGATGTGAAAGGAAAAAAATGGTGGTCATGTGTGAGACATTATTATATCCAAGGAGCAGTTAACAAACTGAAACCTGATCGTCTTATTTTTAATGAATGCTTTCACTTAAGTAAATAATGGAATTTTGAAACCTTACATTCTGCTTTGGAAGTACAATGCAGAATCTTTTAAATTACTTTGTGTCATATCATATTTCTGGGCTGTTTTGTGTCAGGCTTTTATTTTACATAGTTATACATATAGATATATGTGCAATATGTGTGTAACATGTATGTAATAATATTTTGGTGGTATAAAATGGCGTTTTTATTTATACTTTGCTTTAAAAATTGGAGCTATATTTGTAAATAATTCAGGACTTAAAAACAGAAAAACAAAAAGCCCTACAAATGTATTCTTTTTAACCCTTAGCATTCCAAACTATATATTGGATCAAAGAGAACTGCCAGTCCTCCTCACATTTTTGCAATGGCTGACTTAGGATATCAATCTATGATAACATATAATTCAGATCAGGTAAGAAGAGTCTCCCATTCTTAGAAATTTACCTCATAGTTACTTAAATATCACCTGAATTTTGAGGATAAGGTCTTCTCACAGTTTTCTTTTCTATGTGTAGTGCATTGTTATTTCTGGAGAAAGTGGTGCTGGAAAGACAGAAAGTGCTCATCTTTTAGTTCAGCAGCTGACAGTGCTTGGAAAGGTATAATTCATTTTTTTCTCTGTCCCATCAGAAATATTTGTTGAATTTCAGAACTTAATATAACTCATTAATATTCTCTAGTATCTCACATTTAATAATGTACAGAAATTTTAAAATACAGTTGTTATCCTTTGAGAGTTTAAAATAATGAACAATATGAAAAGCATGTACTCTGTTTTGAGGTTTTTCTAACTTTTAGCACACTTATTAGCAAGGCTTATAAATGTGATTTTCATTCTTTTTAGTCCCAGTGCATTTATTGAATGCTTTCTTTACTTTTTCTCCTTTTGTTGCTAGCAGGTTAAAAGACAGTCAACATACAAAAATCAGTTGTATTTACATACTATATGTGTATACTAGCAACGGTCAATTACAAATTGAATCTTAAAAGTGCCATTAACAATAAAATAAAAAAACCATGAACTGTGTAGATCTAAATATTATGATATATGTGCAAGATTTGTATGCTGAAAACTGAAAGAGCTAAAAGAAATAAAAGACCTAAATAAACGAAGAGATATATCATGATCATGGATTAAATGACTCGATATTATTAAGATGTCAGTCATCCACAAATTGTTCTGTAGATATAATGCAATTACAATAAAAATCCAATCAGGATTTTTTTTTTTTGGTGGGAATTGACAAGGTGACTCAAAAATATATAATAAAAATATATATAAGGCAAAGGAACTAGAATAACCAAACAATCTTGAGAAAGAGCAAAGTTGGAGGATTCATACTACCTTATTTCCAGACTCGCTGTAAAGCTGCAATAGCCAAGACAGTGTGTCATTAAACAGAATAGAGAGGCTACTTGCATATGGTTTATTGATTTTTGACAAAGGTGTAAAATTCATTAATTAAGAAAGGTGGTCTTTTCAACAAATGATGTTGAAATAATTGGATAGTCCCATACAAAAAAGTTAACATCAATCTATACTCACGTTATACAAATTTTTAACTCAAAATGGATCATAGATCTAAACATAAAACCAAAAGCCATAAAATTACTACAAGAAAACATAGGAAAAGTTTTTTGTGATGTTGAGTTAGGTGAAAGAGTTCTGAGATTCAACCCAAAATGCATAATTTATAAATGGAAAAATTTGATTTTGTCAAAATTAAGAATGTCTGTTCTCTGATGACACTGTTACAAAAATGCAAACACAACCCACAGACTCAGAGAAAATATTTGCAAGGCACACAACTAATAAAGGACTTGAATCTAGACTATATGAAAAAAACTAATAAAACTCAATAAGAAATGAAATGAAATGACAATTTAAAAACAAACATAATGTTTGAAACAGTCACTTCACCAAAGATGATTATGTATGGTACATAAACAAATGAAAAGTTGCTCAACATCAGCATCATTTGGGAATGCAAGTTAAAACCACAAGAAAACACTATTACAAAACTATTAAAATGACTGAAATGGCTAGCGTTTTTTAATCTAACAATACCAAATACTGACAGAGATATGTACATTACTCCATTCTCACACTGCTATAAAGAACTTTCCGAGACTGGGTAATTTATAAAGGAAAGAGGTTTAATTGACTCACCGTTTTGCATGACTGGGAGGCCTCAGGAAACTTACAATCATGGCAGAAGGTGAAGGGGAAACAAGGACCCTCTTCACATGGCAGCAGGAGAGAGAAGAGTGAGAGAAGGAGGAACTTGCCCAACACTTATGAAACCATCATATCTTGTGAGAATTCACTCACGATCATGAGAACAGCATGGGGGAAACTGCCCCATGATCCAATCACCTCCCTCCCTTGACACATGGGGATTACAAGTCCTTCCCTAGACATGTGGGGATTACAAATCAAGATGAGATTTTGGTGGAGACATAGAGCCAAACGATATCAACATGTGTTACCGAAACACCAGGGGTTTGGTCTAGGTCCTGCTACTTGCTGCGCAGAAAGCCAATGACTGAGGTGATGAGTATTGCCAAAGAAGTAGGCTTTAATCAGGTGTTGCACCCGGGAAATGGGAGCTGTCTCAGATCTATCTCTTTGACCAGTTAAAACTAGGGGTTTACATAACAGGGAAGACGTGTAAGAATGTATAAGAACACAGAAACTAGGGAGAGACAAGGAAGCAATAATGATGAATGAGGGATCTGCATCTTATTGTCTGGATGTGGTAATCTATGGAGTTTCAGTTCTTTGATACTTTTTTTTGAGAGGCCTGAAGGTGGTTTCCTCAGGAGGGAAATCAGATAAAACAAATTTTAAAGTTCAAGCTCCAAGACCAGAAGGGTCAATTTTCCATGTTTATTTAAAAAAAAGAATCTATGGGACTATTGGGTTTCATATGGAGCAACTGTATTTCTGGTGAGAATGCAAAGTGATACAGCCACTTTGGAAAACAGTTTGGATGTTTCTTATAAGCTACACTTACCATACAACCCAGCAGTTCTACTGCTATGTGTTTATCTGTGCTGTGTGCCTTTCTGTATAGACTATGAAAACCTTTACAGAAACCTATAGACAAAGATTTATAGAGACTTTGTTTACAAACTCCGGAAAGTGGAATAAACAAACTATAGTACGTTAATACAGTGAAATATTACTCAGCAATAAAAAGAAATAAACATTGAGTCCAGGAGTTCAAGACCAGCCTGGGCAACATAGCAAGACCCTGACTCTACAAAAAGTAAATAGTGGTGGTGTGCACCTGTGGTCTCAGCTGGTAAATTTATAATTTATATAATATAAATTTTCCAGAAATTTATTCATCTCTTCTAGGTTTTCTAGTTTATGTGTGTAAAGGTATTTATAGTAGCCTTGAGTGGTCTTTTGTATTTCAGTGGTGTCAGTTGTAATATCTCCTGTTTCATTTCTGAATGAGGTTATTTGAATTTTTTCTGTTCTTTTCCTGGTTAATCTTGCTAATGGTCTATCAATTTCATTTATCTTTTCAAAGAACCAGGTTTTTGTTTCATTTATCTTTTGTGGGGTTTTTTGTTTGTTTCAATTTCATATAGTTCTGCTCTGATCTTGATTATTTCCTTTCTTATGCTAGGTTTGGGTTTGGTTTGTTCTTGTTTCTCTAGTTCCTTGAGGTGTGACCTTAGAATGTCAGTTTGTGTTAATTTTTTTTTTTTTTTTTTTTTGACATAGGCATTTAGGGCTATGAACTTGCCGTTTAGCACCGCCTTTGCTGTATCCTAGAGGTTTTGATAGGTTGTGTCATTATTTTTGTTCAGTTCGAAGAATTTTTTAATTTCCATCTTGATTTTGTTTTTGACCCAATGCTCATTTGGGAGCAGGTTGTTTGATTTCCATGTATTTGCATGGTTTTGAAGGTTTCCTTTGGAGTTGATTTCCAGTTTTATTCTTTCTGGTCTGAGAGACTGCTTGATATAACTTCAGTTTTCTTAAATTTATTGAGGCTTGTTTTATAGCTTATCATATGGTCTGTCTTGGAGAAAGTTCCATGCTTTGTTGAATAGAATGTGTACTTTGTGGTTGTTGGATGAAATGTTCTGTATGTTTCTGTTAAGACTATTTGTTTCAAAGTGTAGTTTAAATCCATTGTTTCTTTGTTGACTTTCTGCCTTGATGACCTGTCTAGTGCTGTCAGTGGAGTATTGAAGTCTCCCACTATAATTGTGTTGCTGTCTATCTCATTTCTTAGGTCTATTAGTAATTGCTTTATAGATCTGGGATCTCCAGTATTAGGTGCATATATGTTTAGGATTGCCATATTTTCCTCTTGGACAAGGCCTTTTATCTTTATATAATGTTCCTCTTTGTCTCTTTTAAAGTTTGTTTTGTCTGATATAATAATAGCTACTTCACTCGCTTTTGGTGTCCATTTGCATGAAATGCCTTTTTCCACCCCTTTAAGTTTATGTGAGTCTTTATGTGTTAGGTGAGTCCCCCGAAGGCAGCAGATAATTGGTTGTTTAGTTCTTATCTATTCTGCAATTCTGTATATTTTAAGTGGAGCATTTAGGACATTTACATTCAATGTTAGTATTGAGATGTGAGGTACCCTTGCATTCATCATGCTATTTGTTGCCTGGTACTTTAGTTTTTGGTTTTGTTTCTGCTTTTAATTTGTATTTTTGTTTCATAGGTCCTGTGTGATTTTTGCTTTAAAGAGGTTCTGTTTTGATGTGCTTCCAGGATTCATTTTAAGATTTAGAGCTCCTTTTAACAGTTCTTATAGTGGTGGCTTGGTAATGGCGAATTCTCTCAGCATTTGTTCATCTGAAAAAGATTGTCTCTTTCCTTCATATATGATGCTTAGTTTTGCTGGATACAAAATTCTTGGCTGATAATTGTTTTGTTTGATTAGGCTGAAAATAGGGCCCCAATTCCTTCTGGCTTGTAAGGTTTCTGCTGAGAAATCTGCCATTAATCTGTAGGTGTTCCTTTATAGGTTACCTGGTGCTTCTGTCTCACAGCTCTTAAGATTCTTTCCTTCATCTTAACTTTGGATAACCTGATCAGATGACAGTGTGCCTAGATGAAGACCTTATTGTGATGAATTTCCCGGGTGTTCTTTGTGCTTCTTGTATTTGGATGTCTAGGTCTCTAGCAAGGCCAGGGAAATTTTCCTTGATTATCCCCACAAATATATTTTCCAAGCCTTTAGAATTCTCTTCCTCCTCAGGAACAGCGATTATTCTTAGGTTTTGTTGTTTAACCAAAATAATCCCAGACTTCTTGGAGGCTTTGTTCATATTTTCTTATTCTTATTCTTTTTTCTTTGTCTTTGTTGGATTGGGTTAATTTGAAGACCTCGTCTTTGAGCTCTGAATTTCTTTCTTCTACTTGTTCAGTTATATTGCTGAGACTTTTCACAGCATTTTGCATCTCTGAAAGTGTATCCAAAGTTTCCCAAATTTTTTATTGCTTTTTCTTTAAGTTATTTATTTCCTTGAATATTTATCCCTTCACTTCTTTTATCATTTTTCAGATTTCCTTGTATTGAGCTTCACCTTTCTCTGGTCCCTCCCTGATTAGCTTAATAACTAACCTCTTGAATTCTTTCTCAGGTAAATCTTTTTTGTTTGTTTGTTTTCGGTTCAGATCCATTGCTGGTGAACTAGTGTGATTTTGTTGTTGTTGTTGTTAGGGGGGTGTTGCAGAGCCTTGTTTTGTCATATTACCAGGGGTGGTTTTCTGGTCCCTTTTTATTTGGGTAGGCTCTGTCAGAGGGAAAGTCTAGGGCTAAAGGCTGTTATTCAGATTCTTTTGTCCTACAGGGTGTTCCCTCGATGTAGTTCTCTTCCTCTTTTCTATGGATGTGGCTTCCTGTGAGCTGAACTGCAGTGATTGTTGTCTCTCTTCTGGGTCAAGCCACCCAGCAAGTCTGCCCAGCTCCGGGCTGCTACTGGGGGTTGTCCACACAGAGTCCTGTGATGTGAACTGTCTATGGGTCTCTCAGCCATGGATACCAGCACCTGTTCTGGTGGAGGTGATCGGGGGAGTGCAGTGGACTCGATGAGGGTTCTTAGCTTTGGTGATTTGATGCTCTATTTTTGTGCTGGTTGACCTCCTGTCAGGAGGTGGCACTTTCAGAAAGTATCAGCTGTGGTAGTATGGGGTGGAACTGGCCGTGAGTGGGGCCCTAGAACTCCCAAGATTATATGCCCTTTTTTTTCCGCTACCAGGGTGGGTAGGGAAGGACCATCAGCTGGGGGCAGGGACAGGTGTATCAGAGTTCAGACTCTCCTTGGGCGGGTCTTGCTGTGGCTGCTGTGTGGGATGGGGGTGAGATTCCCAGGTCCCTGGAGTTGGGTACCTAGGGGGATTATGACTGCTTCTGCTGAGTCATGCAGGTTGTCAGGGAAATGGAGGAAAGCTGGCAGTCAAAGGCCTCACCCAGCTCCCACACAAACTGAAGAGTGGATCTCACTCCCACCATGCCCCCCGCAACAGCTGAGTCTGTTTCCAGGCAGAGGGTGAAATGGGCTTGAAAACCTGCCCCAGGCTATCCTCCTCCCAGCTGCAAAAGAAAAGTGCTTGGCTCTTCCCCTGCTTGTGCAGTCTACACACCAGATCTGCACCCTCCCCCGAGTTCTGGCCAGGCTTCTTGCCAGGTCAAAGTTCAGCTGAAGATTTCCTTCTCCCTGTGCAGTTTTACCCTCTGCTCCTCTGGCCACCCTCCCCTTGGATCACTGTGGTGCCAGGCAGGAGTGGCCTGCTAGGGGACCCAGGAAGCTCCCAGGGTTTTTCTGCTGCTTCCTCTACCCCTATATTTCGCTTGGCTCTCCAAATGGATTCAGTTCCATGTAAACTCAGAAACTTCTCCCACCTTCAGCTTCTCCAGTGGGGATGTGTGTTCAGGAGAAGAGGGTCTTCCTCTCCCACTTCTGCAGTTGGGGCACTCACAGTATTTGGAAGGTCTCCCAGGTCCTGCAGGAGCGGTCCACTTCCTTCAGAGGGTCAGTGAGTCCTCTTGAGATTGCTGGTTTGTTCTTGCAGTTAATCCGGAGCTAAAATTCACAGTGCAAGCCTCTGTACGCTGCTCTGTCTGGAGCTGCAATCCAGTCCTGTCTCCCATCTACTATGATGATTGACCCTTTCTAGGACTGTTTTTTTCTATTTCTGTGAAGAATGCCTTGGGATCTTGATAAGGATTGCATTGATTCTGTATATTTGAGTAGTATGGATATTTTAACAACATTAATTCTTCTGATCCCTGAGATATATTTTCATTTATTTGTGTGTTCCTCAACTTCTTTCATCACTGTTTTATAGTTCTCAGTGTATAGATCTTTCACCTCCTTGGTTAAATTTATTCCTAATGTTTTATTTTTATGCTTTTGTTAATGGGATTGCTTTCTTGATTTCTTTTTCAGTTAGGTTGTTATTTATGTATAAAAATGTTATTTACTTTTATATGTTGATTTTGTATCCTAAAATGTTGTTGAACTATTACTTCTAACTGTTATTTTGTGGGATATTTGGGGCTTTTTACAGGTAGGATCATGTTATCTGCAAAAGCAGTAGTCTCCACTTATCCCCACAGGGGATATGATCCAAGATACACTTGTGGTTGCCAGAAACTTGCAGATAATATCAAGCCCTATATATACTGTTTTTTCCTAAACATCCCTATGATAAAGTTTAAATTATAAATTAGGCACAATACAAGATTAACAATAAAAATAAAATATAACACTATACTGTAATAAAGGTCATATGAATATGATCTCTCTCTCTCTCTCTCTCTCTCAAAATACCTTAGTGTCACTTGTTTTAGGGCATCCCTTGCTGACTTCTTTGTGTAGGCTCAATGCTTTCTGGTTCAACCACTGACACCAATCAGAAAACATTTTCTGTTCATGTCTTCCACCCACAAATTTAATGCCTTCTTAACTAAGTACTGATCATGCACTATGACTATGACTTTTGCAATATGATATGTGACAGTAAAACTAGCACAAGTTTCTTTTTCCTTCTTCACAATTTAACAGATAGTAGACCTCAACATACATTTTTTTTCTTCCCTTATGAAGTCAAGAATTTTCACCTTTTCACTTCAAGCAGGCAAATATGGTTTCTCTTTGACATATTCAAATTGTCAGCATCACTACTCTTGTGCTTTGGGGCCATTAAGTAAAATAAAGATTATTTGATGGCAACAACTGTGATACTGTGACAGCTGGTCTGATAACTGAGAGGGCTACTAAGTTGGCTGACAGGTGGGTAGCATATACAACGTGGATACGTTGGGCAAAGGAAGGATTCACTTTCCGGGTGGGACAGAATGCGGTGGCACAGATTAAATCACACTACTCAGAATGGCATGCAATTTAAAACTTAGAAATTATTTATTTCTGGAATTTTTCATTTAATAGTTTTAGACCATGGTTGACTGCAGTTCAACTTCTTCCTTTCTGATTTGAGTGCCTTTTATTTCTTTATCTTGTCTGATTGTTCTTATTAGTACTTCCAGTACTATGTTGAATAGAAGTCATGAGAGTGAGTATTTTTTTGCGTTGTAATATACTATTGGAAAAGCTTTTAGTTTCTCCTCATTGATTATAATGTTAGCTGTGGATTTTTCATACATTGCCTGTATTATGTTGAGGAACTTTCTATACCTAAACTGTTGAGAGTCCACATCAAGAAAAGATGTTGTGGTATCTTAAATGGTCTTCTGTAACTCATACATATGATGTAGATTATTGTGTGGTTGAAAAATGTTAAAAATTGTGTCTTTTCAAGGTAAAGAAACCTATTACCACTTTGCTTAATACTGCTTTTCTATTGCCTAAGAAAATTTTATATAATTGTACGTAGCTCCTGTATTCTTTGGGAATGAAAATGGTTATGCCAAAGAATACTTCATTTCTTCCAAAATGTCCTTTTTCTTCCTCCAGAATACTGCTACTTAGTGGAAATCGCAGCAAGACCAGCAATTTCTAGATAGTTCATAAGAATCTGGGACATTCTGTCAATAGAAAGATAAACAGCTATAGAAAGACCTCTTATGAGTTATACCTTAGTAAATGCTTTTCTTTTTGTAATCTCATAGGAAAATGGAATACAGCTTCCACTTTTAAAATTAAAAAAAGAAGCAGCATTGGACTTTTCAGATACTTTTTCTGCATCAATTGAGATGATTATGTGGTTTTTATCTTTGATTCTGTTAATATGTTGAATCACATTGTTTGATTTGCATATGTTAAGCTAGACTTGCATGCCAGGGATAGATTTTGCTTGGACATGATATATAATCTTTTTAATGTGTTATTGGATTTGGTTTGCTAATATTTTATTGAGAATTTTTGCATCAGTGTTCATCAGAGAAACTGGCCTGTAGTTTTCTTTTCTTCTGATACCTTTTTCTGGCTTAGGTATAGTGTAGTTCAAAGTATTCCCTCATAAAGTGTAGTTGAAAGTATTCCCTTTGGCTCTATTTTTTATTATTTATTAATTTGCTTTTCTTAGTGACAGAGTCTCACTCTGTCACCCAGGCTGGAGTACAGTAGCATAATCATAGCTCACTGCAGTGTCTGAACTCCTGGGCTCAAGTGACCCTCCTGCTTCAGCCTTCCCAGTAGCTGGGACTATAGGCATGTGCCAGTGCACCTAGCTAATTTTATAATTCTTTGTTCAGATGAGGGCTTACTTTGTTGCCCAGGCTGGTCTCAAACTCCTGGCTTCAAGCTATCTTCCCACCTTGGCCTCCCAAAATGCTGGAATTACAGACATGAGCCACACTGTGCCTGGCCTAGCTCTACTTTTTGGAAGAGTTTAAGAAGTATTGGTATTTTCTTCAAATGTTTGGTGGAATTCAGCTGTGAAGCCACCTTATCCTAGGCTTTTCTTTGTTAGGAGGTTTTGATTACTTCTTCAATTTCTTTATTTGTTTTTGGTCTGTTCAGGCTTTCTAATTCTTTCTGACTCAATTTTGGTAGGTTGTATTTTTCTAAGAATTTATCTACTTCCTCCAAGCTACCCAAATTGTTTGTAGATAATTGTTCATGATAGTCCCTATGATCCTTTTTATTTCTGATACGTCTGTTGTAATTTCTCTACTTGCATTTTTTATTTTACTTATCTTAGTCATCGCTCTTATTTTCTTAGACTAGCTAAGGGTTTGTCAGTCTTATTTTTTTCAAAAGCAAAACTCATAGTTTTATTGATTCTTTTTATAGATTTTCCTTTCTCTGTTTGATTTATTTTTGCTCAGGTTTTGATTTTTTTCCTTTCCTCTGCTAATTTTGGCTTTAATTTTTTCTTCATTGTTTAGTTCCTCGAGGCATAATGCTAGACTATTTATTTTGGAGCTTGCTTCTTTTTTAACGTAGGAATTCATTGCTACAAACCTCTCTCTTAGAATTGCTTTTGCTACATTCCATAGGCTTGGTATGTTGTGTTTTCCTTGTTGTTTGTCTCAAGGTATTTTTTACTTTCCCTTTTACTTTCTTTGACCAATTGGCTGTTCAGCAGTACATTGTTTAATTTGCACATATTTGATCATCTGTGGTGCTAGGAGGTGCTCCTGCTTAGGTGTGCCAAAGGCTTGGAGCCCCAGGGTGCAAGGTACCACCTCACCTGTGATGTGTGGTGGCAGCAACTACTTCAGTGTTCAGGAGGCCTGAGGCCCTCTGAGGGTGGGGTGCTGCCTCAGCTCTGGTGCAAGGGAGCTCCCTCAGCCAAGCTCAGAGCCTGTGAGGACTGCAGGAGTCTCCAGTAGCAATGACTGCAAGTGTCCGCAGTAGTGAGAGAGGTTGCTGGGGGTATCTTGCTTACCTTTCCTTGCAGGGAGCTGTCCTTCCTTCCTGGTTGTGAGCTGATCCCCACTTGGGGCATGATGTGGTAAAGGTAAGGTGTTCCTTTCCTTCTCTATGTGGCCATCCTGGGTTTCTGTGCTCTACAGGATTTCTACTGGCTGGTTTTTTGCTGTTCTCCAGCATGCTCCTTTCGTTATTTTGGTTTAAATGTACTTGTTTACTCATTTGCAGGTAGGGGGGGCTTGAAGGTGTATTATCCATTCTCACACTGCTATAAAGAGCTACTTGAGACTGGGTAATTTATAAAGAAAAGAGGTGTAATTGACTCACAGTTCCACATGGCTGGGAAGGCCTCAAAAAACTTACAATCATGGGCAGAAGGTGAAGGGGAAGCAAGCACAGCAAAGCAGGAGAGAAAGAGGGAGCAAAGGGGGAAATGTCACTTTCAAGCCATCAGATCTCATGAGAACTCAGTCCTTATCACAAGAACAGTGAGGGGGAAAATCCACCCCCATGATCTAATCATCTCTCACCAGGCCCTCTCCACCTGACACATGGAGATTACAATTTAGATTTGGGTGGGGACACAGAGCCAAACCATATCAGAGGGAGAGTACTAGGAGCTTCTGGCCAACCATCTTGATGTCACTCCTAATTCATTTTCAAAATGATGAGTAGGAAGAATTCCATGTTCCTGTTAAAAACTAATTGAGTGGTTTTAATATGTTCTATCAGAAGTCTTGACCCAGTGGCTTAATATAACCTCTACTTAGCAGACTTGTGACCCTCTCAGGAGTGGAAGAGCCAGGAGAGACCTAAAAAAAAAGGTGGCGCTACCCCAGGTGTCTCATCTCAGCCTTTTCTTCCCCCTTGCCCATCAACCACTCTCTCCTTCTAGAAGTATCATTTTAAAAGGTTTTCACAACGGTGAGATAAGATTTAATGTGGGGCGCGGGGGCAGTGAGGCATAGCATATTATCCTGGTGTAGAGGAGCTGAACACCTGAATGAATTTACTCGCAGGTCTTGCTATTCTGTTCTGATCTGCGGGCTGATAGAGGTTCTCATCAGTGATAAATCAATTGTGTGTGAATGTGGTTCTATAGATGTCAGCAAACTCCTTAATCTAATCTCTTTGTCTTGTTTTAGATTAATGTTAATTGGGGAGAGGTATATATGTATTTTCAGATTCCTACCCTTATCACATCTTATCTTGTTTTAATTTATGTCCTTGATAAGGATTTACCAGATGGAAAAATGAGGTGTTTGGTAGATAGAACTTATCTTTGAAATATGCAGTCTTCCAAATCTTACTTAGCAGGTCACTGCTATTCAATATATGCCAATGAAAATGTTATCTCACCTTTTTCATGGGTGCAAGGCCAGCCCAAAACATTTTAAAAGAGCCAAGTTCATCCCCCAAATTACTATGCTCTTCACTCACCCCTTATTTCCTCTTTTATAAGATACTCAAAGTTCTTACACAGCCTGAAAACTTCATTGTGAATGCCCCCTCCAACCCACTCAAATTCTAATGTAGCCTGTGTTCCAGAAATAGCTTCCACTGTTCTCCCTCCACATAGAAAATCTGCAATAAGTCTAACATAGTTGATCTTGGTAAAGTATTAAGGTAGGTATTACACTGAAAATAATCTACTTAAGCTAACTTCTGCCAAGTTGTGAATAACTAATACCTCCCTACACCTCGGGGGGCAGAGGTTGGAATGCCTTTGTAAAAGTGATTGGCTATTAACCCAAATAAATTTCTACTCAGTAGAATTTCAACTAAAGTAGTAAAAAAGAAACATGGAACATACTTCTTTGAGAAGAGGAGCATAAGAGATGGGGAAGAAATAGAGGTAGAGCCATGTAAGCCTGCTAACCTTGACCTGGTTTCCACTCCTCCCATTCATACTTCCGAGCTGTTCTCACTTTTCATAATTATTCCCTTCTCTCTGCTTCTGAATTAATCAGTTATCTTTCCTCTCTTAGTTTCAGGATTAGCAGCTTCTGTGAAAGCAAGTAAAGTGGTTCTGGCTTTGGGGACTATTTGGATGGGGGCCCAGGCAGGTAGAGGAGGAATAACAGAATGACAAGTGTACTTCAATGTGCATAGGCTGCTTATAAATTATCTTTGTAAATCAGGCAGAACTGCATTTGAATAGAAAAGTATAGAATATCTCCTTGTCCTTTTTTAAGAAAACAAGTGAGTGAATCCACGTATGGTAGGGGGAAAATAGACCAGGATGTAACATCTGCCAATATATCAGGAACATGCTTTTGTATGTTTATGTCTACATAAAGTGCTTACCAAAGAAGAGACATTTCATTATATACCAAGTTAGTTTTTTATGTTTTTAAAAATATCTTAATATTTTCTCTTTAGGCTAATAACAGAACCTTGCAAGAGAAGATTTTACAAGTAAACAAGTTGGTAGAAGCCTTTGGCAATGCCTGCACTATTATAAATGACAATTCTAGCCGATTTGGAAAATACTTAGAAATGAAATTCACCTCTTCTGGAGCTGTAGTGGGAGCACAGATTTCTGAATATCTCCTGGAAAAATCCCGAGTTATCCACCAAGCTATGTAAGTTTATTTCAAACCTCTCCTATTTTGGAGGAAGCAGAAGCAAACATAATGCTTTAATAGTAAAATGTCTTTCTCATTCAATAAAATTGTTTATCACCTACTATATGCAAAGCACTTACCATTGAGAATGAAGAAATCCATCAGCACTGTCTTACTCTCAAATATATGTAGCATTCAATAGAGGAATTAATAAATAACCTAAAATTTATGCTGCCAGATAGAAAGCCTAAGCCCATCATAGAGGTACTAACAGCATAAATTAGAGACCGTTCTGACATAGCAGAGAATATATTTATCTATACAAAATTAATGTGAAATTTAATTAAAAATAACTGAATGCTTTTCTCTTTTAAATGCTAGCATATATAAATAGACATTTGTATTAATTCTATTCTTCCTATGTTTATACACAAGGGGCCAAATTAAAGATTCAAGGAGGTTTATCGTATTGACCTTTTATTGCTGACTGATTTTAGCCATCAATACTCTTCATAATGCTTTGATATTAAGTTGAATGAATTCCTTTTGCGGGTTTGTAGCTTAATGACAAAGTTTCTCTCCTGTCTCACAGAACATCTTTGTTATTCTAATGAGGAAACTATCATTACACATTGGATTTGTACCTTGGTAGTTACATTATTTTGTTTAAAAGCTTGGCAAGTTAGAATCTTTCATTTTTCTTACGTTGGTTTTATGCTAAACATATGCTACATTATTGTAGTAATATGTCAAGTTAATTCACAGTAACATAATAAGCCTTGTTGTATATTAGTACATTATTATTTAACTTAAGTGCCTTCAAGCTTGGTGTCATTCAATTCATGAGTAAGTCATGAATAGAAGTTGCCTGGAGTCCAGCTCCTGAGCACTAGCCCCAGTATGGAAAATTACCCTTTGGTCTTCAATTGAAACTATGGAAGAAGGCTGGGTGCGGTGGCTCACGCCTGTAATCCCAGCATTTTGGGAGGCAGAGGTGGGCAGATCACGAGGCCAGGAGATCGAGACCATCCTGGCTAACAAGGTGAAACCCCGTCTCTACTAAAGATACACAAAATTAGCTGGATGTGGTGGTGGGCAACTGTAGTCCCAGCTACTCGGGTGGCTGAGGCAGATGAATGGCGTGAACCCAGGAGGCGGAGCTGGCAGTGAACCAAGATCATGCCACTGCACTCCAGCTGGGGTGACAGAGCAAGAATCCATCTCAAAAAAAAGTGGAAGGAATGATTATTAGACATATGTGGTTTTCAATTGTGGTACCAGACCATTTTAATCCACCTTGGGTAAGATATTTAAACCTTAAAGATTCTTACAGGATCTTGGCTCTGTTATTCATTATATGTAGGATTTGAAACAGTTTAATTAACCTCTCTGCACCTCTGTTTTTCATCTTTAAAATGAAATAGCATTAGTACCTACCTATCAATTAAGACAAGGTATGTATAGTATATACCACAATGAATGGCATATAGTAAGAAATCCATAAGTTTAAGCCATTAGTAGTAATAGTAGTATTAATAGTTGATTAGAAATAACATATAGCACAGTACCTGGGATATTGAAGATGTTCAATAAATGGTAGATACTATTTATTGATGTGTGTCCAGTGCCCAAAACTCAGTGGACATGTGTGTCAGTGCCGTTGCTGCCCATAAATAGAAGGACCTCAGGATCTTAGCAGATGTGGAAACTTAGCTAGTTCTTAAAACCATTTGTTCTGCTCTCATAATTGTGTAAGCCTCTCCTTCAGGCCCTTCGGGGAGAACTAGTTAAGAGTAACTAATTGGTAGATGGCACCACCATGTTGCATAATATCAAGGGATATCATTCACGGTGTATTCTATGGAGCTGAGTGCAGGAACACAGTTCATATAGAATAACACTGAACATAACCCTCTGGAGTTACACAATGAGGCCCTGAGCTTGTAACCACAGAAATAATCCTGTTAATGCTTACTGAAATATTGTAGGATGCATTCTAAGAAATAGCATAGTCAGGATTATATTTAAGGCATGCTATGAATTAAGTAATTTTTCCCCCTAAGGAACTATTCTAATTTTACAACTTTGCTTATTGGGGAAAAGCATTCCAAATTCCAAATTCACAATCAAGTGGAAATATAACTCAGTTATAGTTTGAGCACAGCTGTCTTTAATTTATAACACTTTTTCCATTTTTATGTTTTTTCTTTCACCTAATTTAATTGCATTTTTAAGTTCCAGAGGAGCTTTGAGTGACCTATGAATATGAAAATATTAGACCTGTGATTGATGGAAGAATTCTTAATAGGTACCTTTACAAATTATAAACTTAATTGCACTGTTATCAATCAGGGTACTGAACAGAAAGAACAAGCTCAAGGGTTTTAACTGAGAAAACTGTTTACAGAATTCACATGAGCATTGAAGAGCCAAGAATGAATGGTAAGATGCCCATGGACTAACAGGGTCTGCAGGCAGAGGGAGGGGCAGCACTAGTGCCTGGTGCCAGCTGCAGCTGCGGATCAGGGGCTGCCTGTGGAGAGCTATGGCCCTAATGGGATGCAGCCGTTCAGGGAGAGAGCAAGGGGATAACATCCCAGCCTCTCTCTCCTCCCTCCGCCTGTTTCCTGCCTGTGCTTCCTGTTGGCTGAACCCATATGGAAACCAGAGAGCAAGGGAGTCCAGGGATTGCAGGCTGTAAGGATTGGCCTTTGGGGTCCCAGAGCAAGACAAAGAAGAGTGTAGAATGATCTGAGGAGTAGGGAAGAATCAGAGCAGACGAATATCTTTTTTTGATGAACTCACCCTTTCTTTTAAGACATTTTGTTCTTTTCTTCACTTTTTGCCTCTGACAATGTCATCCCAGCTCAATCTCTGACCACATTTACTTTTAGATTACCTTTCTAACGATGATGGTACTATCTTATAACTTGTGACTTAAATTCTTTTCTAAACATTGATAGTTTTCAAGGAGAAAATTTTAAAAGAGGCTACTTAATTTCAAGAATAAAATGAACCTATTGAAGGCAATGCTAGATAATTCTCATAAATACAGATTATAGCTATTTCCACTGCAGTTTCCTCCTGTTACTACAGTTTAGTTCAGCAGGCATTGATTGCAGTTCTCTCATGTCCCCAGCACTTAACAGGACTCTATAGGAGACATAAATAAGTGGCAGACATGGTGCTCTCCATTGTGGAGAAAGGGAAATGTATTTATGGAGCAGTTACTCTATGTCAGTCACTGCACTAAGCACCTTACAGTCATTATCTCTTTTAATTCTTGCAGTCATGTGACAGGGTGTCATCTTCTCTTTTAAAAGTGAGAAACTAAGAGAATTTTAATAAGTTGCTTAATGTCAAAAAGTTAGCAACGAATGAGTTGGAGTTGGAAGCCTCGTCCTTCTGTCTGACTCCAGAGCCCACCATTCATCCATCCATCCATCCATCCATCATCTATCCATCCATCTATTTGACACATATTTATTGAGTGCCTACTGTGTGCTAGGCACAGGAGACATAAAGCCAAGTAAGGCAGGATTCTTGTGGTAACACAGCTCACAGTATGATATAAAACTTGCTGATCACTCATGGTTTCTAGCCTCTCATGAAAGTAAGAAATGAGTTCATCTGCTAAGATTCAGCAGGTAGATAGCAAGAGAAGGGGACTGAGGAGACTGCATATCCAGGAGGAGAGAGTTTACAAGGTGGGAGCTGTGATTAAAAAGGAAAAACTCAAAGTGTTGCTTTATGGATACCCTGTAGTGCCTTAAGAATGCAAAACTTCATTATTAGCTTTCTAAGTCTGATTGCTGACCACTTCATTGAATATTCAAAGGTTTTACAGGAATTAAGCTACACCCTTGTGAGTGCTTCGCCACTGTTAGAGACTGTCAGAGGCACTGGCTGCACAGGTAATCCCCAGGATGCAAAGCAGGTGAACACACATATGAGACAGCCCTGAGGGCCTTCCTGCAAGCAGCTGAGTGGAACTCACTCTGAAGAAGTGTTAGAAGATCCACAAGTAGGAATGAGGCCACAATCAGAGAAATGATATTTGGTAACTTGTAAGACCCTGTGTCTGTCCTCAGGCAGTCCTGACCTGGGAACCCCTGGAAACATTAGCAAGTGTGGGATACCGTAATGCTCTGTGTTCTTAAGCACAGCTTGATATGGTTAGGGACCCCGGGTAAGCTTTGGAGGTGTGTTCTTTTCCTGTTTCTTTAACTTTCTGATTGTCTGTTGAAGGTCAGTATATTCCCCAAAGTTTCTCCAAGTCTTTTCAAATTATAATTCCTAATACATGTAAACTGATGGAAAAGAAATCCATTAACATTGTGTGTCTAAGTTTTAATACTTAACTGATACGATGTACAATTAGTGTACATTGTTAACAATTACAAATGTTAACACTTAACTGATACAAATGTGATTGTGGTTGTTAACACTTAACTGATACAATGTACAATTAGTGTATATTGTGAACAATGTAGTACAGTGTTAACAATCACAATTGCACTGTATTAGTTAATGTTAGCAATCACATTGTTAGCACTTAACTGATACAATGTACAATTAGTGAAGTGCACAGTGTGCTTCATTAGAAGAAAGCAAACTGAATTATATGCTGTACCAGTCGTAGAGAAATTTTTATTATTCTGTGGTGAAAAAAGACAAGAACTAAAGGAAACTTTCAGTTTTGTTCTAACTTCAGTTGTAGGCCATGTTGGTGTTTCTTGCATTATCACTGGTGACTGCAACAAGTAACAGAATAGGATGAGTTCTGAAGGAAGGGTGTGCCAGTCCTCACTTCAGCACCCAGCCTCTGGACCACCCCTTTTCTTTAAACCTTCACTTGTCTTTGCCCTATGACTAGATTCTCCTGATTCCTCTCCTACCTCCCTGAATTTTTCTTCTGTTTTATATGTATCCATCCAGTCTCACACTGTGTATTTACCAAATATTTGTCCCTGCAGCTTTTCTCTTTTGTTCTCTACACTCTCTCACTTCACAAATTCTTCTAACATTATGGCCTCAACAAAGAGCCCTACATGATTGACACCCAAAGACATACTTCTCCCCCTCTCTTAAAACTGAAAAAAGTTTACATTTTAAAAAAATTTCCAACTACCCACATATCCTGCTACCATCTCAAATTCAACTGAATACACATCTCAAATCTGTTTATTTTCCCATAGCCCCTTTCTTTTGGAATGGGACTATCCTTCCCTAATTATATAAGACCCCCCAACTCTCCCTTCACTCAGGGGAGAGTTTCAGTGCAGAATGCATACTAACCAATAGCATTGTTACCTTGCTCTTCAGAAAATGTCTTCCTTCCTTTTGAAATACTAAGGAAGAACAGACACCTGCATTATTCACCTTATCAAGCTCTACCCTTTCATATTAAGTATTTCAATTTGTTAACTTTCAAGAAAGACCAAAGAGAGTACCTTCAATAGTTATTAGTGTGTCACAAGTATCAAATCTTTAATGTTATTTTAAACCTACATGACTGATGTGTTAGAGTCCTTATTGAGCTTCTGTAAAAAATTATTCTTGTAATGGCTTTTGGCAGAACATTGGATCAAAACTAGAGATTATAAAATAAAGCCACAGTTGTTCTGAAACTCCAAATTTTACTGCATTATTGGAAGAGTAAATACATATGGACATATTTGAGTTACTGTTGATTCTGAGGAAAACTTCTACATACTGAAAGAATGAATAATCTCTAAAGAGAGCAACAGTAAATTTCCATCTCCACTGAGATGATACTGTATCATGTACAGGGGGAGAAGACCCTGGAAGGTTTTTAAGTCTTTTCTTACCTTTTAAGTAAAATAATTTATGTATAATTATGCATATCATGAAGTGGGCTTTTTTCTGTTTCATGTACTTCATATGGAAAAGAATTCAAAGACCCCTCTGTTCTACTAAAAATAAGTTTAATAATAATAATTCCTTTTCTGAAAATATTTCATTGGCCACCTAAGTTTGCTGATAAAGGCTGTGGAGGGGGTGAAGGAAAGGAGCAGGGCGAGAAGGGATACAAGCTGCCCCTGAAGTTTCCATCTTGGGTGTGATCAGTTTAGGACCCAGAGCTCAGTTCAGGCCACTGGCAAGAGTGGCAGGAAGGGGAGTATCCACAACAATTTAGTGTCTCCTGCCCCAATCCCTATGGTGACATGCAAAGCTTTGTGGTGGGATGAGAGTTTTATACCAACGGAAAGAGAAGGAACAATAGAAAGAAGTGAAGACAGCAAGGCCTTCTGGTTGAGACATTAGAATTAATTTAACCACTGTAAGAAGAATCCTACCCTGCCCCAACCTGTGAGCCTGGTGAGCCTGGTGATAATGGAGTGAACAGTCAAGTGAAGTTTGAGGACCACCCTCAAACAGGAGGAGGATCTAGTAGGAGGACGAGAAGGGGAATGCCACAGGGAGATGCAAACCCCAGGGTGTCCCAATTGACCACTAGTTTCATCAAGAGTGGAAGTAAAACAGGGCAGTAGAGATGGGGAAACTATAGAGCAGGAGGTTCATCCTCTGCTGTTTCAGCAGAGAGCCTGAAAGTGTGGTCTTTCCCTGGAGCCCACTAGAGCAGAAGGAAGACATGAGGGAAGAGGAGAGGAGACCCCACGGTCCAAGAAATTATGTTGTGAAACATCCTGAAGTGGAAACTTACCTTGTTGTAATCCATATTCCCTTAATGACATTATTGCAGCATCTGGAAAATGCTATTTATACTACTGAAAACCACAGAATCATGGGATTTGAGGCTTAAAAGAAAGAGATTCCTCATACAAGTGAGAAAACTAAGCCTCAGAAAGACGATATTCAAAGGTAGTTAAAAGCATGGGCTTTGGAGTCAAACAGACCTGATTCAAATCCATATTAATTATCAACTCTGTGGCTCTGGGGGAGATTGGCAGCTCTAATCCTCAGTTTCCTTCTACATAAAATAGGAAACACATGCCCATCTCAGGGGCCTATGGTGGGTTAATGAGATAATGTAGCACTTATAACCATTGGCATGGCTGTATACATTATTCTTTTTTCTATCTGCTCCACTGGCATGTAAACTCCAACGAGTTAGGGATTTTTGACAGTTTTGCTTCTGCTATATCCCCAGTGCCTGTAACAGTGCCTGAAAGTCACTCACAAATGTATATTGAATGATTTCTATGAAGTGATTAAGATAATATCTGGAATTTAATGACAGTGGTTGTTGAAAATAATGACAACAATAACTACCACAGAAAGCCAAAATGCAGTGTTCAGAAAAGCCCATATTAGCACTCACAGTCATTGTTCAAATAATTATATTGTCAAGTAACTTAAACAATACATATTCTTACTAATTCTCTTACTAAAAATATCTTTTTTTCCAGTGGAGAAAAAAATTTTCATATTTTTTACTACATTTATGCTGGTTTGGCTGAAAAGAAGAAACTAGCCCATTACAAACTGCCTGAAAATAAGCCTCCCAGGTAATCTACCAGGTTGTACTTTCATCAATAATACTTTCACTCTTCACTTAATTTTAGACTTTTATCCTTCCTTTTATATATTTTTTAGGTACCTACAAAATGGCCACCTCAGAACAGTACAAGACATCATGAATAATTGTTTCTATAAATCCCAGTATGAATTAATTGAGCAATGTTTCAAAGTCATAGGTTTTACAATGGAGGTAAGTATGAAAGACACTTGAACCTCTTTAGAAAGGATCTTTTTATCATCATTAATGTTAAGAGCATTTATTGAGTGATTAATATATACCAGCATAAGTGCTTTACATATATTAGAACAGCCTTATGAAATAACTGGAAATATAAAATTTACTTTATAAGTGAAGAAGCAGTGGCCTTGAGATATAATTGAATTTAGTTTTGTTCTTAATCTTTTATTTTACTTATACTTACATTTCCCATATACATATATGGGAAATATATATAAACATATATATATAATTTTACATAAATGCATAAATATGCATGTTTTTAGTGAAATCTTTTTAATAACTTTATTAAGATATAATTTACATATAATATAATTCACCTATTTAAAGTGTGTATTTCAGTGACTTTTAGTATATTCATAGAGATGTGTATTCATGACCATAATAATTTATAGAATATTTTCATATTACAAATTTTTCACCCCAAAAAGAAATATGGTAGCAATTAGCATATTTCTGACTCAATTCTGACTTCATCCCTACTTTCTATCACTATAAATCTGCTTTTTCTGGACATTTTATATACATGGGATCCTATAATATGTGATCCATTGTGACTGGTTTCTCTCACTTAGCATAATGTTTGCAAGGTTCATCCATTTTTGTAGCATATATCAGTACTTCTTTTTTTGTTGTTAAATAATATTTCATTTTATGGGTATACTTCATGTTATTTGCCCATTCGTTAGTTGATGGGCAACATTTGGGTTGTTTTCGGTTGTCTATTATGAATAATGCTGCTATGAACATTCATGTACAACTTTTTGTGTGGACATAAGTGTTCATTTATCTTTGATATATACCTAGCAGGGCAAATGCTGAATAGGGTAACTCTGTGTTTAACTTTTTCACTAAATTGTTCAACTGTTTTCCAAAATCGCTGCACCATTTTACATTCCCACCAGCACTGTATGAAGGTTCCAATTTCTCCACATCTTCACCAACACTTACTGTTATCTGTCATTTTGATTATAGTGATTCCAGTGGATGTGAAGTGCTATCACTTGAGGGTTTGGTTGAATTTACCTAATAACTTATGATGCTGAACTTCTTTTTCATGTACTTATTGGTCATCTGTGGATCTTTTTTGGAGAAATGTCTGTTCAGATCCTTTGCATGTTTTCTAATTGGGTTATTGTTTGTCTTTTTATTATTGAGTTGTAGAAATTTTTTATATTCTAGGTACTAGCTCCTTATCAGATATCTGATTTGGAAAAAAAAAATCTCCTATTTGTTATATTTTCCCTTTCTTGATGGTGTCCTTTGAAGCACAAAAGTTTTTAAATTCTATGAAGTTCAGTTTATCTATTTTTTCTTTTATTGCTTATAATTTTAGTGTTATATAGAAAACCAAGCTCACAAAGATTTATGCCTAAGCTTTCTTCTTATAGCTGTATAGTTTTAGCTCTTACATTTAGGTCATTGTTCTATTTTGAGTTAGTTTTTGTGCATATTGTGAGGTAGGGACTCACAACTTCATTCTTTTGACTCCAACTTCATTCTTTTGCTTCTGGACATTCAGTATACCAGCACCATTGTTGGCAAGATTATTCTTTCCCCATTGTTCTTGGTCAAATATCAATTAACCACAAATATATAGCTTTATTTCTGGACTCTCAATTCTATCTCATTGATTTATATATTTATCCTTACACCAGTATCACACATGAGTATCATAGCTACATAATAAGTATTGAGATTAGGAAGCATAAATCCTTCTACAACTTTGTTCTTTTTTTAAAATATGTTTTGGCTTTTCAAGGTCAGTCCCTTAAACTTTAATATAAATTTGAAGGATCAGCTTGTGAATTTCTAGCGCCTTTAAAGAAATTTTTTTTGTTCAGCTCTCTCTTCCCCATCTTACCTCCTTAAATCTACATCTGCTCTCTTTCTCCTCTCCTAGATAATAGACGTATACATGATCCAACATTCCATATTTACTTACCTAGTCCTAGAGTCTTGTTTATAGATACACACACTCACACACACACACACACACACACACACACACCCATGCAAATGTGTACACATGCATATATTTGGTGAGATGATCATTCTTTTATTAATATGGGATTATATTACACACACTTTTCTATATCTGATTTTTCTTACTCAGCAATACCTGTGAAAATCCCTTCAAATTACCTAATATATCACTGAATCACCTCTTTTAAAGGCAGTAAAATGTTCTACAGTGTGTACTACCATAGTTTATTCAGCCATTCACCATGACTGGGTATATAACTATAAATGTTTCCGGATCTTTGCAACCATGAGCAAAGCTGAAGTATGTCCTTATTGACTTGTTCATTTCTTTCTATGAAATAGGTTCCTAGTAGTGGAATTTCTGGGTTAAAAGGTACATATATTTTAAATTTGAACAGAACTTGCAAGATTGCCTTCCAATAATTCTGTAGCACTTCACATTTCCACCAACGATACATATTAATACCCTTCCCTCACTCATTCCTGCCAGCAATGTGTTGTGGCTTTTTAAATATTTCCTAGTCTGGTGGGTGAAAGTAACATCTCATTTTAAATTTGCATATCCTTGACAAATAATATATTTGAACATCTTTCCATTTGTTTGCTAGCTGCTTAGATTTACTCTTATGAATTATATATATATATTGCCCCTTTTATTGAATTATTTAGATGCTTTATGTCAATTTGTAAGGGCTCATTGATTATAGACATATGTTTCTATCATTTGTGTTACAAGTGTTTCTTTATAGTTGTATAATTTGTGACTTTTTGTCATATTGTTTACCATAATGAAGTTTTAAATGTTTGTTTATTCAAACAAATTTACCTTTTTGTTCATAACATCTGGGTCTCTAAAGTTTTCCCCTAACTCTAGGTTGTATGTGTAGTCTCCTAGATTTTCTTGAAAGTGAAAAAAAAATTTATCTTTAATCCATCTGAAATTTATTTTATGGTACCAGATGGAGCACCACTTTTCTTTTATTCCAGATGGAGAGCCAGAATTGACTTATCCTATATTAAGGCCTTATATGACATGTAATCTATTTTTGATGCCTCTATTTTAGCCATCAATCTATGTTTTCTATTTCTATAGTATTCTGTTGACTTGATTACAGTGGTTTGATTCTGTGTTTTTCTAGTAAAGCTATTCCTGCTCTCACTTTCTTCTTTTCCATACTTTCCTTAGCTATTGTTTAGCATTGCTTGTCCATACAAACTGTAAGATCAATGTGTTCAATTCCAACAGCCCCATTTGGACTTTTAATTAGAATCGTATTGAATTTATGTATTAGTTTCTGGAGCAATATCATTTTCATGATATGTATGTCTTCTCATCCCAAATTATGAAATGACTTATGTACTTTTTGTCATATGATTTTATGTTTGTTTAGATGCTGTTTTGGGTTTTTAATAATAATCTATAGTTATATTCATCTAGAACTTGAATCTTATTTTTAAATTTATTAACAACTATGTTAAGGTTTTTATTATAAGTAAAATGAATTTTCCATTGGTAGAATTTTTGAGATATATAATCATGCCATTAGCAAAAAGAAGAGTTTTACCCCTTTCATGTTATATCAGTCATTTATTTTTCTTTTTTGTACTTAGATCATCTAAGACTAGTCTAAGTCAATATTAAGTAATAATGATTATAGTTGGCCTCTCAGTCTAGTTTCTGATTTTAAATGGTTTTAGTGTTTTGCTATTTTTTGAAAAAGAATATTTATCATAATTAATTTCCTTTTATTGCTGTTTTACTTAGGGTTTAGGAATTCTGCTGAATTTTACCAAATATTTTTTTCAGCAGCTATTGATATAATCATATTTTTTCCTATGGCAGTTTGTTGATGTCTCTTTATTATGTTGATAGATTTCTTAATATTTAAATATCCTTACATTTCTGGAATAAGCCCAGTAAAGTCCATCTATATTATCTTTTTGATAAATTTCTGTATCTATGAGCTAGTGTTTTATTTAGAATTTTTGCATCTATGTATTTAGCAGTGAAATTTATCTACTGTTTTTGTTTTCTTTTATATCAAATTTGATTATTAAAGTTATGCCAGTGAGCTTTTTTCATTTTTTATTTGGCCTATGTGAGTTAAAATCAGTTCCCAATGTTCTCTGAAGATAAGCAGCACCTTGACACACATACGTGAGTCTTACCCAGATCTACTGTATAGAAATTTCTGAGAGAGATCTAGTATTACAGCATCCCATTAATTCTTATTAGAGAAGATTGGGGACAATGTCTTTTAAAACCTTAAATAAAGATTAGGGGCTGGGTGCCGTGGCTCATGCCTGTAATCCCAGTACTTTGAGAGGCCAAGGCGGGTGGATCATGAGGTCAAGAGATAGAGACCATCCTGGCCAACATGGTGAAACCCTGTCTCTACTAAAAATACAAAAAATTAGTCGGGCATGGTGGCAGGCGCCTGTAATCCCAGATGCTTGGGAGGCTGAGGCAGAAGAATCGCTTGAACGTGGAAAGCAGAGATTGCAGTGAGCCAAGATCACGCCATTGCACTCCAGCCTGGGCAAAAAGAGTGAAACTCCATCTCAAAACAAAAAGAAAAAAAAAGAAAGAAAGAAAGATTAGGGTAAAACTCAACTATGTCTGACCCTTGGGCCTTTCTGATTCTTCTATGATAATTATCTTTTTGAATTAGCTTTTCTCTTTTGGGTTATTTGTATTTTGCTAAGAAATTATCATGAAATCTTATGCCATAGATTTTCTTGCTGAATTTTCTTATGATACTTTAATCCCATATCTCTGGCTTTGTTTCCTTTCTCACTTTAATGAGAAATTCTCATTTTTGCCCTTACTCTCTTTTATCTTTAATTGGGTTTACAGGGGGGGTTTGAATCTTAAAAAAAAGAAAAAGGCAAAACCACAATAGCTATTGGATGCATTTTACCCATCTGATAAATGTTTTCATGTCTGTATTGTTGGTTTTAATTTGATTTTTATATTTTTATTAATGTATTCATTTGTTTCTTCTGTTCTTTTTTTTTTTTTAAAGAGAATACGTGGTTCCTGTATTTCTTTACATTTGTTATTGAGTAATGAAAGCATTTAAGGCTAGAAATTCATCTCCAAGTAATAAACACTTCCTTATGTCCCATAGGTTGTATTTTTTAATTTTTGTAACAAAGCATTGTGTTTAATAGGGACTCCTAAGGCTTTTAGAGAAACTTTCAGACTTCACTGGTAATAGTTTATTGTTTGCTACATTGATTCAGCGTGTGTGATGAAAGGAGATTTTACTCTGAATGTGAATCAGGCTTTTAGATGAACTCTTTCTGGAATTTTAGATGAACTCTTTCTGCAGTTCATTGAATTTTGATTTCATTTTCATAAATGACACTCCTGCAGCTTTAAACAGTCAATGTGTCTGCTTAAGAAGTTTACCAGGATCCTTTGGGTTATCAGATCTCTACTAAGAGCTTAAGCTAAAACAAACAAACAAAAAACTAATTCTTCAATTCTTCTCAAAAAAATTAGAAAATTTTATCAGCAATATATAAAATGTAGACATGCTAATAGAAGTGAAAGTTTATAAAAAAATATTCAAATTGTATGCTATGAAATTATTGAATCTAACGATTTTGTAGTCTGTTTTTAAGGCACTGTTGACTCCCTTCCAAAATGGAAGACTATCAGCAGTAACTTTAGTTCCATGATCCGTCTGCTTGCCAAAAGTAATATTTGTAAAGATGTAAGTGCTTTTGGCATATTAACTTCTGCTACTGGCGACTCTGAAGACAGGAGTCTCTCAGTCTTACCTTCTCTTTGAAAGCTTTTGGCTCCATCTTGAGTATCCTTGCTGCAGGCTTACAGGAGGTGGGGACTGGGGGATGTTTTCAAGACCTTGCCCCTAGAAGATAAGTGTGATCTTACCAACTGGGTGAGGTTGGAGAAGAAGCAGAGTAAATGGATTTTATTTTGATTGGAATTAGGGTCCTGCCTTACAAGGGAGGTTTAAGTAACTCCAGTGCTGTCTTTGTCCATCAAGATCTTAGAAATCTTCACTGATCCATCTCCCCAAAGCTAACTTTATCACCCAGAGATGTTCCAGCCAGTTATTTGGTAGAACAAGAATACATAGATTCAAATGGAATTCCAGTTATTTAGTTCAGCACTATCTTATTTAATAAGGACTTCTTGAAAGATTTTGTTTTGTACAATCCATCTAAGAATGAAAAATGCAGAATAATGATATGACAAATTATCCACTGTAAGAAATGAGAAATAAAAATTACTATGAAAGGAACTTTGTCAGACTTAACTGACAAACCAGACAGTATCTGTAACAATGAATATTTAGATGACAGTACTACCCCCTAATCTGCAGTTTCACTTTCTGCAGTCTCAGCTACCTGTAGTCAACTGCAGTTTGAAAATATTAAACAGAAAATTCTAGAAATAAACAATTTTAAATAGCATGCCGTGCTGAGTAGCATGATGAAATCCCACTCCTTCCATCCTGGTAAGCGAATCTTCTCTTTGTCTAGCATCTCTTAGCCACTTAGTAACCCTGTTGGTTATCAGTTCAAAAATACATAGTACATATAGAGAGAGTTCAGTACTCTCTGTGATTTCGGGAATCCACTGGAGGTCTTGGGAGGTATCTCCCATGGATTAGAGGGGACTACTATAATCTAGTGTGTTGTAGTCAAACAATAGTGGTTGTGAAACATTCCAACTTTTAAAGTAAACTTTTCTAGTATGAGCTTTCTCCTTAACCAAGAGGAATTCAGATTTGATGAAGAGACTCTTTCCTGGCTACTTTTACAGGTCCAGAATTTAGAATCTCTCATTGAGTAATCTGAATAAACATTGCTACTCTGTTTCTAGAGGAATTAATTGGTTGTAGGGAAACATAGGTGAGAGAGAGTTTGAGGAGCCAGAGGGAATCTGGAAGGCTACTTCCAGCACCAGTAAAGAATTATTAACAAGTCCTCTTGGGACCAGAGGGGGAGTTACTGCAATGAGTTCCCCCAAAGAGTTCTGATTTTACTAGAACATTATGAATTATAAGGACAACAAGAAAGTTGTACTCTAGACTCAATGGCAAGCCAAGATTGAGTGCATCCTTAGGAAGACACTTTACTCACAAAAAGTTGTGAGCTGAAGTCAAATGACTTTTTGGCTTAAAAGTAGAGACTCCAACTTGACCATCTTCATTTCTGAATGATGCTTTCTCTCCATTGATTCGTGGACCCCACCTGGAACTTGGGGTTGAGAAGTCAGGCTGTCCACTCTCTATCTACTACACTGCAGCTGTAATTTGGGAACTCAGTGGTTCTGTGGTCTCTAGGTCAGAAAGGAGATGAATGGGCCCCTTCTCTCTCGATGCACTAGATGGTTTTTAGGCTATAAAATGGAACAAAAAACCGTTGTTTAATGCATTTTCTGAGGACTTTTGGAGAAGCTTTCAGACTTTCTTCTTAGCTGTAATTTGTTACAGTGAGACAGTACCTGGTTCTTAAGTGGCCAGTATGTCAATCTCATTCCCCCATCTCCCTCCCTCCAAAAAAAATGAAGCAGCAAAGGTTGGCAGGATGTCTGGATTGATATATAAGGACAGGAACATTGACTTGACCATAGCACCGTTTGTCTGAGAGTTGAAAGAAAATGATGAGGAGTGAGTAGGAGTTGAACAATTGAGAGACCACTAAGCATTTAGAACTTATCATGGATACCTCATGTAAAGGATAGAGTGTACATACCCTTGTATATGCCACGAGGTCTGCGTGGTAGACACCCTATCATGCTGAAATTTGTGCCATTGACCTTTTACCTGATTGTCTTTTGGAAACAAGGTCTAAACTGTAGGACTTGGAGTCAGAGATGACCCCGATATATTTCTGGAAAATTGTTCTATGGGCTTTCTTTCTTTTCTTTCTTTTTCCTGATATATTTCTGGAAAATCATTTTTTGGGTGGGTGGCTCCTTCCTTCCTTTTTCCTTCCTTCCTTCCTTCCCTTTCTTTCTTGATGGGATCTCTCTGTGTTGCTTAGGCTGGAGTGCAGTAGTGAAATCAGCTCACTGTAATTTCAAACTCCTGAACTCAATCTGTCCTTCCACCTCAGCCTCCTGATTAGCGGGGACTATAGGCGATTACCAACCATGCCCAGATAACTTTTTAAAACATTTTTTTGTAGAGGTGCATCTCACTGTGTTTCCCAGGCTGGTCTCAAACTCCTGGCCTTAAGTGATCCTCCTGCCTCAGCCTCCCAAGTAGCTGGAATTACAGGCATGAGTCACTGTGCCTGGTGATATTTTTAATACTAGAGAAATAAATGTGTTCGTAATGGCTTCAGCTCTGGGAGAGGAACTCCCTGACTCAGAAAGCATGAGTTTCAGCCATATTTCAGGTGATATGTGGCCCCCACCCAAAGACTACAGATGAGCTAGGGGTACACTTCCAGGAGACTGACTCCATATGCCACCCTGTTCTAAATATAGTCTCTTTCTTATGCTCTAATTCTGATGTCCCAGGCATCATAAATGACCACTTGAATGTTTTGCTCTTGTTAGTCAGCCTAACCCTAATTCTACCCCTACCCCTACCCTTTCCTGGGCATGACCACTTCCAGGTGCATCTTTCCCTGCTGCCAACATTCAGTTTCAAATCTGGCCCCTCCCCTTCCACTGCATCATTTCCCTTCAGCCCTCCCTAATCTGATCCTCACCCTTCCCACAGTTTGCACCTATGGAGACAAGCTGATTCAAGCACTCAGTGTCCTGGCTCGTAAAGCAGAGCCAATTTATTTGGGATTCAGTCAATAAAGAAAAAAACAGCAGTCATTCTTTTCCTCAATCCTTGGTCATAAGATCAGTGTTGCTAATGGTAGATGCTCCTTGTGAACTGTGGCCTGGCTCTGTTGGATGCCTGGTTAGGGGAAAACAGGAGCAGCTAATAGGAGCACAGGGCATCCTTCTAACTGGAAGATGTATAACAAGCAAGGCAGTGCCTGCTTGTGACCAGGGGCTGGGCCTCTTCCTAGTTCTTTTCCCTGCCTTTTGTCTTCAGAGTTGATCTGCTTCTTAACACATTCACTTTTGCTATCTTAGAAGCAAGGATTCGGCCGGGCGCGGTGGCTCAAGCCTGTAATCCCAGCACTTTGGGAGGCCGAGACGGGCGGATCACGAGGTCAGGAGATCGAGACCATCCTGGCTAACACAGTGAAACCCCGTCTCTACTAAAAATACAAAAACTAGCTGGGCGAGGTGGCGGGCGCCTGTAGTCTCAGCTACTCGGGAGGCTGAGGCAGGAGAATGGCGTAAACCCGGGAGGCGGAGCTTGCAGTGAGCTGAGATCTGGCCACTGCACTCCAGTCCCTGTGACAGAGCAAGACTCCGCCTCAAAAAAAAAAAAAAAAAAAAAAAAAAAAGAAGCAAGGATTCATGTTTAATTGGTTTGTTTACTTAGAAGTCCCACTCACTAGAGGCAGCATTTCACTTATATTTGGCTCAACTACTTTCTCTTGCTTGGTTTAGTAACACTAATGTTTACTAACATTAAAATGAAACGAGTTTTGCAGCTAGCATCTATTGACAAATATAATTTATTTATTTCAAACTGTATATTCCAAATTTAAACATATTCAATGCTTATTGAACATCTAAACATATAGCGTAGGATAAAGGAAAACATAACATCTGTTTTTTGGATCTGAAGCACAACCACTGCTAGATATTTTGGGAAGACTTTTAGTCCAGTTCAAGGTGATTCTCCTAGGGCGTGGTGGCCTCCCATCTAAAAGCAGAAACTGTCCAAGTTGGGATTTGGTAGAATTAAACTGCGTGAGTATTTACTTCCTTTTTATCCCCAGGATTGATTTTTTACGCTATTTTATTGGCTTTCTTGGATATGTTCTTTGTCAGTAGCTGCCTCTAATCTATTTTGATAGTAAAAGGCAACTTTTATTATCAAGATAAGTGGCATGATTCTGACATCCTCTAAGCACAGCATGCGGCCTTCACAGTTTACTGCAGCACAATTTGAGTGACTCTCCAATACAGTCTCTCTTTCTCTCACTTTCTCTCCTGATCTCTCTCTCTCATTGGTGTTGACAGCACCCCCAGTGTATGTGTCCCTTTAAATACTCTGAGTATACAATTCACGTGTGCATTTGTGATTCAGCACAATGCAAAAGAATGACAGGAAAATCAAAATCAGATATTCTCTAAAAATAACACCATTGGAAATCTCTGAAACCGTTAAACCATTATTTCCTAAGCCATTTCCCTGCCATAGTTTTAAAATAAATGATTGGTAGTTTGATGATTCATAGTAGTTTGATGATTCAATGAGTAGTTTGTCTCATTTAGAAACAATTTTTACCATATAATGGGAGTTTTGTGGGGGTTTTTTACACAAATTTATATGTCTGATGTCTAAGATGAGAATGCCTTTTTTCTGTTTTAATTGCGCTTTCATTTCTCGTGATAGTCTAAAAATCACATGCTAGCATGTTTTCTTTGGATTATTAGTTATGTCTTTAGGGAAGCTCAAATAATATTTGTGAAATAAATTAAATATTTTAAAGCATCACAAAAAGTAATGAATTTCCATGAAATACTCAGTTGATTTTTAAAAATTGGTTTTAGGCCAGGAGCGGTGGCTCACGCCTGTAATCCTAGCACTTTGGGAAACCGAGGTGGGCAGATTGCCTGAGCTCAGGAGTTTGAGACCAGCCTGGGCAATACGGTGAAACCCCGTCTCTTTTAAAATACAAAAAATTAGCCAGGTGTGGCAGTGTGCACCTGTAATCCCAGCTACTCAGGAGGCTGAGGCAGGAAAATTGCTTGAACGCGGGAGGCGGAGGTTGCAGTGAGCCAAGATTGTGCCACTGCACTCCAGTCTGGGAACAGAGCAAGACTCCTTCTCAAAAAAAAAAAAAAAAAAAGTTTTGATCAGAATGGAAGGGTGTGTATATTCCATTTGGTTTGTCATTTGTAATAATTTAAAAATAATTTGATACCTTTTTTTCATTCAAAAAACATAAAACAAGTTACAATTCCAGAATGCCATGATTTGGCCAACATTGATGACTTGAACTAAATGACAGGACCAAGGAGGTAGTTGATAAAATAAAAATAATTATGTGCTAGGGAGTCAAGATCCCTGGGCTAAAATCCTTGACACTGCTTATTTCTGGCTCTGTGTCCAATAACTAAACTTTCTGGTCTAAGCTTATTTACCAGTAAAAGGAGGAGAAAGGGATAATTAATTTCTGAGTCACTTCCAACTCTACGATTTCATGACTAAAATTGAGGGGCACTTAATTTCCTTCTAGTCTTTGCAGATTGCTCATGCCACTTTATTGCTTTAAGTGTCTGCAGAATTGAACCTAAGAATAGAGAACATATTAATATCTCACGTACCAACAGCTGCAAATGCTGATTGCAAAGCATCTCCTTCTGTCCCATCAGTTCTCATCTGCCTGGTATGTGAGTTGCAGTAACATCCCATCCTGGGTCCACTCCTCCCCACACTCCCTCCATCCCAACCTGCCTCCCTGTCCTTTCTCAACAGGAGCATCTGCACCGTGGCTTCAAGTAGACTGAATAGTGCCACATCTGCCAGGGATGGGCCACTTTGTTCTGGTCCATGATGACCCCCACCTACTTTGAGGTCTGGTCATTGTCCTCTCTTCAGTCTTCTCTCACATGGGTATCAATTAAGCATCCGGGATAGGTTGAGACCCTAAGAAACGACTTAGAACATTTTGCCAAAACAACTCTAGGCACCAAACTCACTCTACCCTGCATGGACTGTTGCTTCCATTCCCAAAACAAAATTTACTGAAAAGGAAATCATATATTTCCCAACCACAGAGCTCTGCCACTTAAAAAAAACTGGCTTAGTGACAACTTTTTGTTCTCATAAAATCTAACCACTCACTCAAGATGCAAAGTTTTATGTCCGGAATTGGTGGGTTCTTGGTCTTGCTGACTTCAAGAATGAAGCCGCGGACCCTCGGGGTGAGTGTTACAGTTCTTAAAGATGGTATGTCCAGAGTTTCTTCCTTCAGATGTTCAGATGCATCCGCAGTTTCTTCCTTCTAGTGGGTTCATGGTCTCGCTGGTGAGTGTTACAGCTCTTAAAGGCAGCGTGTCTGGAGTTGTTAGTTCTTTCCACTAGGTTCGTGGTCTCACTAACTTCAGGAGTGAAGCTGCACACCTTCGCGGTGTTACAGCTCATAAAAGCGGCATGGACCCAAAGAGTGAGCAGCAGTAAGATTTATCGTAAAGAGCAAAAGAACAAATCCTCCCTAAAGTGGAAGAGGACCCCAGAGGGTTGCCACTGATAGGCTCCAGCAGCTGGCTTTTATTCCCTTATCTGGCCCCACCCACATCCTGCGGATTGGTCCATTTTACAGGGAACTGATTGGTCCATTTTACAGAGAGCCAATTGGTCCGTTTTACAGAGAGCTGATTGGTCCATTTTTACAGAGTACCGACTGGTGTATTTACAAACCGTTAGCTAGACACAGAGTGCTGATTGGTGTGTTTACAATCCTTTAGCTAAACACAGAGTGTTAGAAAAGTTCTCCAAGTCCCCACTAGGTTAACTAGATGCAGAGTACTGCCTGGTGTATTTACAAACCTTGAGCTAGACACAGAGTACTGATTGGTGCATCCACAATCCCTTAGCCAGACATAAAAGTTCTCCAAGTCCCCACTAGATCCAGGAGCCCAGCTGGCTTCACTTAGTGGATCTTGCACCAGGGCCGCAGGCAGCGCTGCTAGCCAGTCCCGAGCCAGGCACCTGCACTCCTCAGCCCTTAGGCTGTCAATGGGACCCAGCCCTGCGGTGCAGGAGGCGGCGCTTGTCCCTTGGGCCCGGCAGGAACCTTGGGCATGGGGGACTGCAGGTCCCCAGCCCTGCCTCACGGAGAGGCAGCTGAGGCCCGGTGAGAAATCAAGGGCCCGGCGGGCCGGCACTGCTGGGGGACCCGGCGCACCCTCTGCAGCTGCTGGCCCGGGTGCTAAGCCCCTCACTCTCTGGGGCCAGCGGGGCTGGCCAGAGTGCTGGCCCGCCGAGCCCACGCCCACCCAGAACTTGCACTGGCCCGAGAGCACCGCGCGCAGCCCATTTCTCACCTGCTCCTCTTCCTCCACACCTCCCGGCAAGCAGAGGGAGCAGGATCCGGCTTCCGCCAGCCCAGAGAGGGGCTCCAACAGTGCTGTGGCGGGCTGAAGGGCTCCTCAATCACTGCCAGAGGCCGAGGAGGCGCCAAGAGTGAGGGCTGCTAGCATGTTGTCACCTTTCAGTTTGACACCAAAAGAAGGGGATATTTAGATTTACAAAAAAATTCTGAGAAAAGTAAGTAGAAACAATGAGGCACAGATTAAGAGTCTTATAGATGTAAAACGAGAGATTCTGTTTTGCAAGTGAAGGAAATTGTACTGTCAGTTGACTGAAACAAAAGAAAACAGTTTGACAAGCATTTATTGAGTACTACCTGTGTACCAGGCCCTGTACTAAAAACTATAGCTATGAATTAGTCACAGTTTCTGTCCTCAGTAAGTTTGTAATCTGATAGAAGAAATATACACTAGGCATCATTTCAATAAAAGGTAGTCAACTCTATGACAGCAGAGAATTTCATGGAAACATGAAGTCTGGGGTGGAAAAAAGAACACCCCAGAATGAGAAAAAAGAACAGCATAAGCCAGAACTGAGACGTGAAATTAACAAAATAACATGGAATGCTTGGGAACCTATGAGGAGTTTGGTTGAAATATGTCAAAGAAAACTAGCTGGAAATGACAGTGGACAGGCAGTCAGGCACAGGAAGATGTGGCACCTTCCTTCTCGTGCCTTGGTAGGAAGCTGGAGCTTTATTGCTAGGAGAATAGGGGCCATTGAAGGATTTTAACTGGAGACATAGGATGATGTGATTTGCCTGCTAGAAAAGTCACTTTGACAGCCATATGGAAAACGGATTGGCAAGTGGCAAGACCAGAGGCAAGGAGACTGGTCAAGAAGAGGATCATGCCAGAGGCAAGCTGTGCGCTAATCATGCTTTTGAGTCTAGGTATGACCCTCACCTTGAGGGATAAATATGCAACTAAATGCAGGCAGTTCACCCGGTAGTTGTTTTTAATATCCAAAGAAGGCATGCTTGTGCTCAGAAAGGACAATTTACAGTTGCTTATATTTAATTAATTCAGTATATATATTAATGATTTTGAAACCATGTATCTATATCTAGATTTTTTCTTAAAATTTTAAGTTCTGCTCACTCAGCATTTTATTCAATTTGTGAATCCAACAGTTTTTTGTATAAGAATAGAAAAAAAACTCAGTTCTTTATTCATTTAACTCATAAATATAACTTTACATTTCTCTAAACAAACATAACTAAATTATCTTAAACACTTGAACTTATATAAATATTTAGTACATCTCAGTCTTTTGAATGCTCCAAATGACGGACAGAACAGGCTTGCAAGGACTGATAAGTGCTTTCTAAACTTTCTAATAATTTACCAAATCTTCTTATCCACTTAAACTTATTAGTGCCTAAGAAGATATAATAATTCAATATTATTAATGTAGTAAATCAAGTTATCTTTTACATTTGAATGCAGTTTGCAATCAAAGTATGTTCTGCTTTTCAAATTAAGGTCATAAGTGTTATATCAAATAAGTATTTAAGTCACAAGACTAATTGTCAGAGGATTTACTATGTCACTAATATGATCTTTACTATGTCTCACATATTAAGTTTTAAATATTTAAGAATAAACACACTGATTATTCTGAGATTACATATCTTATTCATAAATTTAACCAAAAAAAAAGCATTAGTTTGCTAGGGCTGCCATAACAAACTAACGCATACTTTGTAGCTTAAACCACAGAAATTTATTGTTGACAGCACAGGAGGCTCAAAGTCTGAGATTAGGATGTGGACAGGGTTTGTTTCCCCTGAGGGTTGTGAGGGAGAATCTGTTCTATGCTCTGCTCCTAGTTTCTGGTGGTTCCCCAGTAATCATTGGTATTCTTGTACTGCAGGTCCATCACCCCATCTCCACCTAAATTTGTCTTCACCTGGTGCTCTCTTTGTGTGTGTCTGTCTTTTCACATGGTGTTCTTTTAAACAGACACCAGTATAGTAGATTAGGAATCCACCCTACTCCAGAATGACCTTATCTTAACTATTTACATTTGCAGTGACCCTATTTCCAAATAAGACCACATTCTGAGTACTGGGACTTAGGACTTCAACATATGAATCTGAGGGGTACACAATCCAACCCACAACAGATACTACAGATTTCATTTACTTCAATACCTCTATTCTTATTTTTATATTTTCCTGGGGTTCTGAGCTGAGACTAAAAGTTCAGGACTATTCTTTGGGGACAAAGAATTTTGAAACTTTCTCCAAAATCTAGATCCTGCTTTTTTCTGGGACAAGGTTTCTCAACCTCAGTACTATTTACATTTGGGACCAGGTAATTCTTGTGGGGTTTCTCCTGTGCAATGTAGGATGTTTAAGCAGCACCCTTGATCTCTACTCCATAGATGCCAGTAGCACTCCAACCCCATTTGTAACAACCAAAAATGTCTCCAGACATTGCCAAATGTCCTGTGAGGGCAGAGTTGTTATCTCTTTCCCCACAATTGAGAACGACTATTTTAAGGTAATTTAATCCAAGCCACAGATCTGGGTCTATTCTCATCAGATCCAGATGGGGAACCCCAAGATGTACCTTTAACTGATATTTACTTGTGTTACCTGGTGTATCATACATTCCACTTGGCATATTTCAGGTGTTACTCCTACTCAATTTTCATTATAACCCCACTGAAGAATTTTCCCGCAGGTTTGGATAGGCAGGATTTGGAGATGCAACTCTATATACAGCCAAGCCTCTTCACTGTTTTACTGGATTCAACTGATCCCTCAAACTTTATGATGGAATTCTGCATCATTTTATATACTTCCAAGTTCATAGACCAGTTTTATACTCATTACATTGGTAACATCCTTATCAAGGGTAAAAAAACACATTTTAAAACACTTTTATTTAAGTTCAGGGTACCTGTGCAGGTTTGTTTACATAGGGAAACGTGTATCATAGGGTATTGTTGTACAAATTATTTCATCATCCAGGAATTAAGCCTGGTACCCATTAGTTATTTTTCCTGATCCTCTCCCTCCTCCTACCCTGTACCATGCCTCCTACCCTTCAACCTCCAATAGGCCCCAGTGTGTGTTGTTCTTTCTATGTGTCCATGTGTTCTCATCATTTAGCTACCACTTACAAGTGAGAACATGCAGTATTTGGTTTTCTGTTCCTGCGCTATTTTGCTAAGGATAATGGACTCCAGTCCATCCATGTCCCTGCAAAGGACATGATCTCATTCTTTTCTATGGCTACATAGTATTCCATGGTGTATATGTACCACATTTTCTTTACCCAGTGTATCATTGATGGGCATTTAGGTTGATACCATGTCTTTGCTATTGTGAATAGTGCTGCAGTGAACATATGCATGCATGTATCTTTATAATAGAACAATTTATATTCCTTTGGGTATATACCCAGTAATGTAATTGCTGGATCAAATAGTATTTATGTCTTTAGGTCTTTGAGGAATTGCCACAGTGTCTTCTACAATGGTTGAACTAATTCAGACTCCCATCAATAGTGTTGAAGCGTTCCTTTTTCTCCACAACCTCACCAGCATCTGTTATTTTTTGACTTTTTAATAATAACCATTCTTACTGGTGTAAGATGGTATCTGATTGTGGCTTTGATTTGCATTTCTCTAATGATCAGTGACCTCGAGCTTTTTTCATGTGATTGTTGACTGTATGTATGTCTTCTTTTGAGAAGTGTCTGTTTATATCCTTTGCCCACTTTTTAATAGGGTTGTTTGTTTTATTCTAAGGCCTATAGTTTCCTCCAGAAAAATACAGCACAATGTCAGATGCTGTATGAATTTTTCCACCTGAAAGCCATGAAAGCCCATGCTAGTTGCTTCATTGCAAGTTATACATATTACAGATGCTAATTCCTTACCAGAATTTCCTTAGAAAAATTATCTACATCTAATCTGTCAGCATATGTATTGTTCAACTTCTGAAATACACCCTACATGCATTTACTTCTGTGCATCTCTACCATTTACTGTTATATACAAGTCACTGTTACCTCTCACCTAGATCACTGCAGTAGCCTCCTGAGTTTTCCATCTTGCCCCAATCCACTCTGTTTCACAGGATAACTAGATTCATCCATTTAAAACACAAAAGATAATGTTGCTTCCCACTCTGAAATCTCTGGTAGCTTTCTCTGGCAATTAGCACAAAATCAAAGCTTTTTTTTTTTTTTTTTTTTTTTTTTTGGCAGCCCACTCTCACTCTGTCACTCAGGTTGGAGTGCAGTGGCACGATCTCGGCTTACTGAAGCCTCCGCCTCCTGGGTTCAAGTGATTCTCCTGCCTCAGCCTCCCAAGTAGCTGGGATTACAGGTGCATGCCACCACGCCCAGCTAATTTTTGTATTTTAAGTAGAGACAGAGTTTCGCTATGTTGTCCAGGCTGGTCTCAAACTCCTGACCTCAAGTTATCCAACTGCCTCGGCCTCCCAAAGTGCTGGGATTACAGGTGTGAGCCACAGTGCCCAGCTCAAGTTCTTTCTGTTGGCCCAGGGAGCCTGGGTAGTGTTGCCCAGGCTCACCTCTCTGATTTCTTACTGTACCATTCCTCATCCTCACCCTCTTCCAGCCCTCATGGGTCTTCCTTCTTTCTTCTAGGAAGGTTTTTGCCTTTGCTGTCCTCTGCCTAGAATAGTTCATGTCTGGTGACTTCCTGTCATTCAGCCCTCAACTTCCACATCGCCTCCTCTGAGGACAGCCTTCCCTGACCTCCTAACTGAAAAAAGTCTGCCTGTCCTTTCCCAGGAACTCTCCTCTTTATTAAGTTAGCACCTCTTAGCTCTATTTTCTTCATAGCCCTTGTAATTTTTTTTCTGAACATATCATGTTTGTTTATTTGCTTATTTTCCTACTGTTTGCCCCCGCCCCCCCACCCGCACGGCCTGAACACCCTAAGGAAGCCAGGATCTTTAGCCTATCTGCTACTGAATTACCTGAGACTAGAACAGTACCCGGCATAATATATGTTTTTATTAGGTCAATGAATAGATATCCCACATATATATTCATTCAACAAATATATTTGTTTATATATTTATTACATATATATTTATTATGTATGAGTAAATGCATGTCCTTGAAGATGTTTTTTCATATCCAGCTTTTGTCTGGACTTGGAATATGGGAGTGAATGGAATAATCACCTTTGTTAAGTGTAGGAGCTAGGCTGGAATAGATGCAGCAACCTGTAAAAACAGTAAAGAATTTTGCCTCTTTCCTGTACTTCACTGTACCATGAACATAGTTGAAGAGCTAGAATTACCACAGACTCCTTGACAAATGCCTCCAGTGTCTCCAAAAAGAATCATGTATGTGTGTATATGTGTTTCTGAATGTAATTTGATGTACCTTAATTAGGAATGTATGTTAAAGAAGTACTAACTGTATAAGCTCCACGCTGTCATCTAAAATTCTTATGTAGCCTGGCACAGTGGTTTACACCAATAATCCCAGCACTTTCAGAGGCCAAGATGGGCAGATCGCTTGAGCCCAGGAGTTCAAGACCAGCCTGGGCAACATGGCGAGACCCTGTCTCTACAAAATACCAAAAATGAAATTAGCTGGGCATGGTGGCATGCAACTATAGTCCCATCTACACAGGAGGCTTAGGAGGGTGGATCACTTGAGCCCAGGAGACAGAGGTGGCAGTGAGCTGAGATAGTGCCACTGCACTCCAGCCTGAACAACGGTAAGACCTTATCTCAAAAAAGAAAAAAAAATAATAATCTTATGCTTACATTTAAACCACACATATCCTTTAATTTTGGTCCTGGGATCTTTTGATTTTTCTTTCTTAGCTCTCCTTTATTCACACATATAGCCTCACTTTTAAGATGGCCTCAAGGAAAATCCATATGGTAACAACCACACTAAGTTCTGAAATTCAGTTCTGCATGGATAGATTTATCTATGGCCTAATGAATGAGGCATTTCTACTTCCTCTGAGAATAGCTTCTCATTTTTATTTTTTATTCATATTTGCATTTATAAAATATTTTTAAGCACTTACTGGGTAACAGGCACTATGCTAACCTCTGAGGTTAAAATAATGAAAGAGGATGAGCCAACTTGGATCTCAGTGTGGCATTATCATAGTCTACAGATAGATATGATAGGGTCTGAGGGTTCTCTCCCTGTCTGTCGCCAGTCATAGTCACTGGTTGGCTGTACTCAAGAGAAGAATGATGCTAATGTTTCTATGGTGTGTTTCAGCAACTTGGAAGTATATACAGTATACTGGCTGCAATCTTGAATGTTGGCAACATTGAATTTTCTTCTGTGGCATCTGAACACCAGATTGACAAGAGCCACATTTCTAATCATACAGCCCTGGAGAACTGTAAGTTTTATTATCTTCTATTCAAAACTGAAATCTTTCAAAGTCTTATGACATACTGTAAGTATCACATAAGGATCATTTCAAGCAATTGGGCTAACCTAGAATCCTTAAAAGAATACTCAGATTTAATGTGTGTAAAATTAAAATTTAAAAGTCCACTACTTAAAACATCTTCATGCTTACAAATTAACTGATTACTGTAGAAAATGTTTCTAAATACTAGGCTTTTATGACTATTTTGGGAGGTATTTACATTTTGATATAAAAGCACAGATAGTATAGTTAAAATTCAGTAAACTGATCTGAAAAAGAATTATGTTATTGTCTTACAGATTTAACGTCTATATCATTTTATAAGTAATAAAGACCTGTATGTTTTCATACTAGATGGATTTTACACCCATTCATCCTGGGTTGATTAATTTTGCAATCATTTTTACACAAGAGAAGCATGTCATAGTATTTGTTTCAAATCAAGTTTTCCTTAATAGTAGAGTTTGATAAAATATTTCCAGTAATTTAAGGTTTTCCGTTAATATCTGCAACAGCACAGCTTTTTTCTATTTAGTATTGCCTAGTATGCCTTGTTATTTTGTTTTTAATATTGGCACACACTCTCATAATTCCATATTTGCTGTTTCATTAATAATAATAAATGGAGAATCAGTCCTGATCCAGAGGCTCACATCTCTTTTTTATTTTATTATTATTATTTTTTTGGAGACAGAGTCTCACTCTATCGCCCAGGCTGGAGTGCAGGGGCATGATCTCGGCTCACTGCAAGCTCCACCTCCCAGGTTCATGCCATTCTCCTGCCTCAGCCTCCCAAGTAGCTGGGACTACAGGCACCTGCCACCATGCCTGGATAATTTTTGTATTTTTAGTAGAGACGGGGCTTCACCATGTTAGCCAGGATGGTCTCGATCTCCTGACCTCGTGATCTGCCCACCTCGGCCTCCCAAAGTGCTGAGATTACAGGCATGAGCCACCATGCCTGGCCTAAAGGCTCACACCTCTAATCCTAGTACTTTGGGACGCCGAAGCTAGCGGATCACCTGAGGTCAGGAGTTTGAGACCAGCTTGGCCAACATGGTGAAACCCTGTCTCTACTAAAAATACAAAAATTAACCAAGCGTGGTGGCGCATGCCTGTAGTCTCAGCTACTTGAGGAGGCTGAGGCAGGAGAATCGCTTGAACCTAGGAGGCAGAGGTTGCAGTGAGCTGAGATTGTGCCACTGCACTCCAGCCTGGGTGACAGAGCAAGACTCTCTCTCGAAACACAAACACACACGCACACACACACAGACACATACACACAAAATGGAGAATCATGATACAAATTTTAATTTATATACTTTTTCCTGATTTATGCTCAGGAACAGAATGAGATGGGATAGTTTTAGGGGGCTAAGTGCCAAATTATCCTGGTCTGCACCTGTCCCCAACATCCCTATAAATGCTATCCCACTGTGTCTCTGGGGCTAAGTGCCAAATTATCCTGGTCTGCACCTGTCCCCAACATCCCTATAAATGCTATCCCACTGTGTCTCTGGAGCCAGTGTGGTAATACAGTAGCACAAGTGTATGGAGTTGGCTTGTAGTGACTGGCATGTGCCTGGAAACCTCGAGGAAACATGTTCTAATTTTCCATATATAAAAAATTTAATTGGCATGTATGATACTAACTTATCAGAAGTAGAAGGAATAACCCATTGATAAGATGTAAGTCTTACATCTGATCATATTCATAAGAACTAGCAGCAGCCCATAGAATGAGTTGCAATAGAGATAGGTTGTAGGTAAGAGTATACCTAGAAACAACCATACTAAAAAATGATTTTGATGATTGAGAACCTACTTCTGCATGAGAAGACAGTCATATAGGTTACAAAACATTGATATTAATATGAATATCATTGAAATTAATTAACGTACTTTCTGGAATAACCACTCATGGAAAGTAAAAACTTTATTAATTTATATTAAAATGCTTTCCAATGAAAAGTTATAAGGAATTATGTCCAAACCAAGGCTGCATTTCCATATGGTTTTACAAAAGCGTTGTTTCAATTAAGCACCAGTTCTGACCATTTTGTCCCATAAATATCTCTCAAATCTGACCACTTCTCTTTATCATCATTGTCGCCATTCTCATCAAAAACAACATCACCTCTCACCTGAACAAGTGACCTCCCATTTGTTCATGTCACATCAAGAATTGAGTTTTTCCAGGTCATTCTCCACAATTATTTCAGAAACCACATAACCCATGTATTAGTGGGCTCTCTCAGTCTCCCCCTTTCCCTTTCCATCTTCACCTCCACCTCCCTCTCCCCCTCCTTCTCCTTCTGCTCCTCCTCCTCCTTCTCCTTTTCTCTTCCTGCTTAAATTTCTTGATTGGCTTCCCATTCTTGCTGGATAAAGATCATCAAGACTAGTGCTTTGTTTTAGAAAGTATTGTACTTAGCAATATATCCCCAGGTAAAATGCCTAGCATGTAGTAGACAATAAATCTATGTCAAATAAATAAACAACGTAGGAACAGAAATAGACACACAGATCAGTGGGAGACACTGTTCAGAAACAGATCCAAAGTATGTTACCAAAAATGGCATTACAAATCACTAGGCAATCAGTATTGTAGGGAACTGGCTAACCATTTTGGGGAGGAGGAATTTGAATCGTTGTCATATACTGTATATCAGAATGAATTCCAAACATACACACATTTACATGCAAAAAAATCATAAAAGAGACTGGAATTGATTTATATAATTTTGAGGGGAGAAAGGACTTGAAGAAGTTTATGTGTAGAAAATCAAAAGCACAAATGATTTTCTTTAAAAAAATGGATATTTGACTACATAAAAATTAAAACTTTTATCCTGAAAAAAAGAAAACATAAATAAAATTGCAATACAAATGAAACTGAGGGAAGATATTTACAACATATATATCAAAGCATTTCTTTAAGCTATGAAGAGTCTCATATAAATTGATCAGGAAAAGATTAACATATCAATGAAAATATTGCAATTTTCAAACTAAGAAACACAAATTACCAATAAAAATATGAAAGAAGAAAGTATTCAGCTTCACTAGGAATCAATTACAAATAAATAGAAAACATTTTCTCCTATCAAATTGGCTGTTTTAGAAAAATGATAGTCCCTGATGTCCATGAAATTGAATTGAAATTATTGGTGTTTTATTTGGCTGAGAGGGGTGTAATTTGTTCAGACTGTTTGAAGAGCAGTTAAATAGTATACATCAAAAAACTTTCTTGATTCCAGGAGTTTGAGACCAGCCTGGGCAACATGGTGAAACACTACCTCTACCAGATAATAATAATTAGCCAGGCAGGTTGTCATGCGCCTGTCGTCCCAGCTGCATGGAAGGCTGAGGTAGGAGGATCTCTTGAGTCCAGGAGGTGATGCTGCAGTGAGCCATAATTGTGCTGTAGCACACCAGCTTGGATGACAGAGCGAGACAATGTGTCAAAAAAAAAAACAACTTTTACATATTTACATATTTTGAAAAATTGCTGCCCTATGCTAAGAAAATAGTACAAAATATGAACACAGATTTATGCTTAAAATATTTATGCTGGCTTTTTTTTTTTTTTTTTTGAGAGTGAGTCTCACTCTGTCGCCCAGGTTGGAGTGCAGTGGCACAATCTCTCCTCACTGCGATCTCTGCCTTCTGGCTTCAAGCGATTCTCCCGCTTCAGCCTCCCGAGTACCTGGGACTATAGGTCTGTGCCACCATGCCTGGCTAATTTTTGTATTTTTTTAGTAGAGATGGGATTTCACCATATTAGCCTAGCTGGTCTCAAACTCCTGACCTCAGGTAATCCACCACCTTGACCTCCCAAAGTGCTGGGATTACAGGCATGAGCTACTGCGGCTGGCCTATACTGGCATTTTTTTTACAATTTTGAACGTAGGGAAACAATTTAAACATCCGCCAATTTTAAAATTATTGATATATTATCGTATTTGTCAGAATATTATGCACCAAATTAAAGCATATTTACAAACAATATTGAACAAAATGGGAAATGCATAAGATGTTATATGAGATAAAATGTTTGTGCAGACTAATGGTAGTAAATATGCCTAGAAGGAAAGAAATGCAGAATGTTAACTTAGAAGGTAAAATTTCTGCAATGAGCCTATAGTACTTCCACGATATGAAAAAATATAGGATTTAACAATCTTAGCACATAACCAAGAAACATCTTGTCACAAACAACAGATTTGAAAAATTAGCCAATCTGTCATGGAATAATTTTGGTTAAAGATGTTTATTATATTCAAAAATGAGTTTTGTTCACTGAGTTAAAGGGTTATTAATTTTAAATTCCCCATGAAATGTAATCAACATTAAATGCCAAATAAATGTTTGTTCAAGCATCCAGTTTTAACGTAATTTAGTAATTGAAGTATGAAACTAAAAGGTAGGATGATATGTACATGAATGTCAAGTATAAGTACATGAATGTCAAGGTAAGTTTATGCTCTTTCTGTTGTGTATTGCAGAAGGTACTTGAAATACATTTATTGAGGTATACCCCTGAAGTCTATGTAACCTTCCAATTAATTTCTACATTTTGAAAATGTGTAGGTAATAATGATATCCAAATTATGCCAAAGCTATTCATTATATTTTAAAATGATTTAGCATAATTTAGTGATGGTATGTTTGACATCACATAAACAACCACTTGCTTGTGCAGTTGTATTACCCTGCCAGCCAGTGTGATTTGGGTTGTGTTATAACATGCAGTAGCCTAAGTTTAACCAGCTGAGAAAAGTTGAGAAAAGTGATCAAGAGGAGACATAGGACTCATGTTGAATAGTATCATATTTTTACATTACATAATCTCCACACATTTAATTCATGTCATTTGAAGAAGGCAGATTAAGACATTTTCATTTTGGGGGAGTGAACTCATTGCCACAATTTCTTCTAACAATGCATCTGTTTGTTTTTCAGGTGCTTCTTTGCTTTGCATTCAGGCAGATGAGCTACAAGAAGCTCTCACCTCCCACTGTGTGGTCACTAGAGGAGAAACAATTATACGACCCAATACTGTAGAAAAAGCTACCGATGTCAGGGATGCCATGGCTAAAACCTTATATGGACGTCTCTTTAGTTGGATAGTCAATTGCATTAACAGTTTGTTGAAGCATGACTCATCACCAAGGTAAAAATTTTTACAGAAACATTTTTTCCCAAATGTCAGGTGATGTAAATCTATTTTCTAATTGAATGTTTTGTATAGATCTCTTTCAAGATGTTTCTATAATTGATATAATTAAATTATTAAAATTATAATTTAGTAGATAAGCTTCACTTCCTAATAGTTCCACCTCATAATGCCACTTAACTATAACACTTTTAAACTGCTGCAACATAAAACCTGTAGCAACATAAATAACACAATAAAAAGTGAATTTTTAAAATGTGATATCTTACTATCAACTAATAGGTTTTTTAAATTAGAAGTTGTACCATGAAGCATATAGCATTTTATGCTTGTATAAAATGTCAGCTCAGCAGTTCTTTGTTTTTATTTTGGGGGTTTAAATTAAACCTTAAAGATAAAGGAAAATTTTATTTTCATATTTTAACTCTCACTGTAATGCCATTACAGCCTCACTGTAACTCCAATGAAATTTGGTTCAGAAATGCACTAGATAAATGTAGGTAATAGTAAATGGCAGAGCCATGATGACTGAATGCTCTCTATAGGCAGGGCTTATACGTGGACACAAGTCCTTACATCTAAAGCTTTGTTCTGTGATAAATGCCATTTTGCATATGGAAAAGCAAGATGGATGCCTACCATAAGATCACCTCATTCACACTTGCTTACTAAGCGTAAAAGACCATTTATACACATTGGAAGTATGAAATTCATTATTTTTTTCACTAAAATACATGCCGCACCATAATACTACGTATAGTCAAGCTGTCTAAGAGCTCATCCATTATTTCTCCATGTTCTTAACTTTGTGTCTCTCAAAATTGCTTCTGTACCTCCTAGGTACTATCTATACCATTTTCCCCTTGTGATGTAATGGTCAGAATGGTTGTATGTTCTGGTACGGTCATCTATATTATGTCAAGCATTCATATGAAAGTGGAACAAATTCAGGGATTTTTATTATCTGTGTATTCCAGAAAATGTAGGCAAGATATTTAGAGATTTGGCCTCATTTTGTTAATTATCCTCTGCATGTTTGGCACTAAATGGTACCTACCCAGAAGGGGGATCTACTATATCCACTGTAGCCTGTGTACTAAATGTACATATACTAAATATACTAAATGGCAACTTTCCTTTCCATTCACTAATGAAAACCGTCTAACTCTTAGATTTTAAAAATTTTTACAGAAAGTTTAAAAACTAAAGGGAGACCATTTGAAATAATGTAGTTCAACTTTGTTAAGTTGTACACTAAGTTTTAAAACCGCATATGTTGTATGCTGGGCTTTGCCACTAACTCATTATGGGACACTGGGCAACTTACTGCATTTGTCTGGGTCTTTCCCTCCTCAACTGTTAAATAAGGGCATTGAGCCTGGCGCGGTGGCTCACGCCTCTAATCCCAGCACTTTGGGAGGCCGAGGCGGGCAGATCACAAGGTCAGGAGATGAGACCATCCTGGCTAACATGGTGAAACCCCGTCTCTACTAAAAATACAAAAAAAAAAAATTATCCGGGCATTGTGGCGGGTGCCGGTAGTCCCAACTACTCCGGAGGCTGAGACAGAATCGCTTGAACCCGGGAGGCAGAGCTTACAGTGAGCCAAGATCGCGCCATTGCATTCCAGCCTGGGCGACAGAGTGAGACTCCATCTCAAAAAAAAAGAAAAAAAAAAAAAAAGGCCTTGAATGACAAGTCAGTGGTCTTAGTTATTGGGTGTATCTTGGAGCCTTTTAAGAATGTCTTGAAAACTGCCTATTTCCTTCACTTAAAAATAAAAACTAGATATATTTCTATATCCCCATGAAAATATTGCACACTTATGATTCCAGTCCTCTTGAAAGCCATTAACAGATCCTACTTTAAGAATCTCTGAACTGGATTATTTGTAAGGTCCCTCCTGGCTCTAACACTTTTTTATGCAGTGAGTTAAATATTTATCTCTGTGGGATCCTGTGGGGCAAAGAGATTGTAAAAGGATAATAATCTTTACTAAACCAGCATAAGTTTTAACTAGACATCTTGCCTCATACAATAATACAGAATTATTATTCAAAATAAGAACTTTCAGAAACACTCAGATAGCTTTCCTTTTGTCCATCCCAGCACATATTTAAAGTATTCTGCAGCCTGGATTTTGAATTCAGTTGCTTCCTCCAAATGTAGGGCGGATCCTTCAGCTCACAGTGTGCAGTTGCTGACTGTCATTTCCAGATCACTCCTTTACATAATACTAAGTGTAACCCTGGAATACCTAAATGATGAACACAAAGAGAAGCTTTTGTACTTTCTTTTAAAAATTCACATCAGCATAACTCTGCAGTGTATATATTTCTTTGGGGAGGAGTAAACCTATTAACCAATAGTAAAAAAAAAAAAATGTATTTGAAATACTTAATTGTAAAATAGAATCTAATTGTATTTTAAAGTATTTAAATGTAAAAATAATCCCTATGTATTTGTATTTCTCCAGGTTGCCATTTGTTCCATATTAAAAAATTATGAGCAAATGATCCAAAAACAATAACAATTCTTTAAAATAATTAAAATCTTTTTAGTAAGATTATCAAAATTGTTCTCCTAAAATGAAAAACTATACTTTTTAACAGAATTTTTGCTTTTCTGGGACAGTTTCTATTGAATATATTTTTGCCGTGTTCTAATTACTACCCAGGTTGTTCTTGTAATTCCTGACTCACTCAAGTCTGTGACTTTGTTCTTAGGAGAAGAAAAAGTTTCTTTTGTTTCAGTATACAACAGTATCGGAGTAGTTTCTATAGTTCAAGGAAAATACTGTTCCATTTTCATATAAAAATCAGTATCTGCCATTATCTTTATGTGCTATGGAGAGAAACTATTTCAGTTAAGAAAGTTTCACTCTAAGTGTATGTTCTTATAGTAGTTTCTTAGGTCAATCACAAATGGTAACTCTAAGATTCCCTGTTTTACATTACCTCTTCAGGAAATAACTCAAAATAATGCCTCTTCAATTCTTCTAGTGGGAATGGTGATGAGCTGAGCATTGGCATTCTTGATATATTTGGCTTTGAAAATTTCAAAAAAAATTCCTTCGAGCAGCTGTGCATTAACATTGCAAATGAACAAATTCAGTATTATTATAATCAACATGTGTTTGCATGGGAACAGGTAAGTCTAAGTACTTACTATAAAGATGCATGCATGTGTGTATTATAAGCAGACTTGTACAAATGAAGCAGGACCTTAACCATAGACTTAAAGCCTTAAACATTTTAGAAAGATAAAGAAAAGATTTTATCACCACGTCCATAGTAAAAACAAATAAAAACAAAAAAACTGGCGTGAATTTAGTGTGACTTCATATGTGATGTTAAGTGTCCTCCATTGATAATCAATACACTCTTCTCCAAAACTTACAATTCTGAGGCTTTGTAAACAAAGAAATTTCCTTTGAAAATTTAAGTAAACAGATGTGTCCAACAGTTTTTCTTTCTGTAGACTACATAAGCTGAAATTCTGTTTAAAATTTCAGTATCCATCTAAAAGCCATTAAACCTCAGAATTCCAGTAGCTAGGCAACAGAACATAAGCTAATAGGTTTGATGCAAATGCCATGAAATGATAATTTTGTACAGGGTACAATGTGTAATTTATGAATCAGCTTCAAAAAATATTCTTCCTTAGAGAAAAATCAGACTTACTTAAATCACATTTGATGAACTGTAATACTAAGAATATTTTAATTATTTTATTAAGTCTAAAAGAGTCATATTTAATATCATCCAATATGTCATTTGTCTCCTTCAAATAATATTATATTGTTTTGCATTTAAATTAGACGTACATGAACTTCATTTTATTCAAAATATTTAGGCTTCTTAAGAATTTATTTTGGAATTACATTTTGAAAACAGTGGTCACAAAATAAAACATTGCGATTTTGACATTTCTTAAGCCAAAAGAAGACATAAATTTAAGACCGTATCTAGTTGTTCAGCTCCCTTTCATCTATCCCAGAATGTTCCATCAGATATTAATTCCCTCTCCCTCTCTCCCTCTTCTTGTCTCCTTCTTTACTCCTCTCCATCGGTGCCCTCCCATAGCCTAGATATGTGAAGAAATCTCTTTAAAACCTTAAAAGCAAACAGAATAAACAACAAAACCCTTTTACACTCTGCTTATCTCTGTAGCCTGGTCCTCTCTCTTCCCCTCACAGCCAAGCTCCTTGAAAGCATGTTCAGCACTCACTGCATTGCGTTTCTTCTTTCCCCATCTGGTACACTGAGGCGTATCTGGCTCTGACCTCCCCAACTCCCCTGGAATAGCCCTTCCTCATCTCATCAGTCATTAGTTCATTTTTGTCTTTCTCACTAGGCTGTAAACTCCTTTAGGTCATATATTGTGTCTTAATTCTTTTTGTCTTTTTAGAGGCTGACATGTAGCAAGTGCACAATAAGTATTAATTAAACTAATGTTGCCCTGCTCTAATGCTTCACAATACTCACAGCATCCATTTGAGCCAGAGACCAAAACAAGTACAAAATTTTTGGTTTGAACTTTTTGATATGATCTATCAGAACCGCCAACTTTATGGGACCAGGTGCATCCCCATGCATTGCTCATCTGATGAGTTACTGACTTGCATTGGAAGACCTCTGTTGTTCTTTTGGTGGTTGGGTAGACTCTGGTTTTAGCCTTAACCAAGGTACAGATATTTCAATAATTATTGCTTTTCACTTTTTATAAAATGTTACAGTTTATAAATTGTTTTTTTTTTTTTTTTTTTTTGAGACAGAGTCTCATTCTGTCACCCAGGCTGGAGTGCAGTGGGGTGATATTGGCTGACTGCAGCCTCCGCCTCCTGGGCTCAAGCAATCCTCCTGCCTCAGCCTCCCAAGTAGCTGGGACCATAGTCATGCACCACCACACCTGGCTAATTTTTGCATTTTTTTCATGGAGACGGGATTTCACTGTTTTGGCCAGAGTGGTCTTGAACTCCTGAACTCAAGCAATCTGCCTGTCTCAGCCTCCCAAAGTTTTGGGATTACAGGTGTGAGCCACCAAGCCTGGCCTACAAGTTGCTTTGATTGCTAGCCTTGAATTTCATTCATGATCCCAATGCTCTTAATTCTTTTGTCTATGGGCTTGTTAAACAATTATTCTATAAAGCCCTTTAAGACATCCTTGAGAGGATTTCAAAATAAAACAAACTCAAAATTTCCTGCAACAAAATAGAAAAATTCAACTAGAATCCAGGATTATACAAAACACTTTGAGGAATTAAAACAATTTCCAGTATTTTCAGGTGACTTCCTAGAGTAACTACCTAGGAATTTCTGCTTCGTAATTTTATGAAGTAGACATTGGCAGTTGAGTATGATCAGATTGATGAATGTGTTATCCAGAAGATACGGAATTAGTCAATGACTCTCTTGATTTTAACACGTGAGTGTACTTGTTTTTTCTTTCTAACACCCAGGTGAAGGCTGAAAATGTAACTGAGAAAAGCTCAAAAAAAAAAAAAAAAAAACAGCCTGGGTGACAGAGTCTCATTCTGTCACCCAGGCTGGAGTGCAGTGGGGCGATATCGGCTGACTGCAGCCTCCGCCTCCTGGGCTCAAGCAGTCCTCCTGCCTCAGCCTCCCTGTATGTATTAACTATCACAGACACAGAGCACACTTACACTAATTTCTGTAAATGAGAAACTACTATGAAATCTTGAATTAAAGTCATGGTCTACATTTTTTGGTAGAATATAATCACAGATTTGACCTAACTGAGACCTCCTTGGTTTAATAGAGCCATTATTGCCTATCAGAAAGAAACAGTGTTCTCACTTTCATGAGATGTACAAATGATCCGGCCAGATCTCAGCACAAGCCTTGGGCAGCACCTTTACAGGTGAAGCACTTCTGTTCTTACTTAAACCAATAAACATTATTTTTATTGACAGTTCTACAACACTAGAACATAAATAACAGTCTGCTGAAAGTGTTTTCCTATTTAGTCCAATTTCAGTGTATTCGTAATAGAGAGTGGGACACTCCAGCAAAGCTATTTACAAAGGTATTTTGAATATCATTTTCACATTGCCTTCCATTAAAAAAAAATCAATAAACTACAATTAAATATTTTTAGTGAAAGAATTTATAATGGTGACCTAATCTATAGCATGCAGAGTAGATAGTTTTATGTTTCTTGGAGTTGTTTCCAACTGTTTGTATTACTTTTGAAACATTTTCCTAAATCCAGGAATCTCTATTATCCACTCACTGGCAGCTATACCTCCTTTCTCTTCATAACCTACTTTCCTATGGACAGTTACTATGTGCCTCAGAATCTCTTAATAACAACCTGGAGCATCCAATTTGCATCCCTTTATTTTCCTTATTATCTAGATATTTAGAATGTTAAGAGAGCTTGTCTTTCTATGTGTAAAATATGTAGCTCCTAAAATTTTTCTGGAGTTTGATATTTCATAGTATTTGAAGCTTTTACAGTTTCCCAGTACTAGAAGAATAATTTTATATATATTTATTTTAATAAAATCTAAAGATACTATTTGTATCTGAAAACAATAGTTTGAAAATTAGATGGTAATCTGTGTCCCCATCCTGCAAATAGAAGATGATCAGCCAAGAAGTAGAGCTGTAATTATTTTAAAATTTAAGACTCAAACTCTTCTAAATGAGTTGCAGCTGAAAAGTATATAATTTACTCTCGATTGTGTCAGTTCCATGAATATAGTATTCATATTTCAGCCTTTGCTATTACATTCGTACACCATTATTGTGTCATACACTGTCAACTTCCATTTGCTGAGAGGCTTTTAGTTTACAGCTCAAATGGCAGTTACCCCATTTCCAAGAAGGAAAGCATGTTTTTCACAATAGCCTTCACACTGAATTTCCACGATAAATATATAGCCAAGGTTTTGGTTTTGTTTGTTTTCTGGTTTTCTTTATGGGAAAGGGAGCTCAACAGTAATCAAACTGTGATATAAGGGCTGAAGTTCTCTGGAATCACCTACCTCATATTAGAATCCCGCATGAGAAATGTACATACCTTATCAAAAGTATTCTCATGCTGCTGCTATAGTGGTGGGGTTTTTTTGTTTTGTTTTGTTTTGTTTTTTATTTTTTTATTATACTTTAAGTTCTAGGGTACATGTGCATAACGTGCAGGTTTGTTACATATGTATACTTGTGCCATGTTGGTGTGCTGCACCCATCAACTCATCAGCACCCATCAACTCGTCATTTACATCAGGTATAACTCCCAATGCAATCCCTCCCCCCTCCCCCCTCCCCATGATGGGCCCCGGTGTGTGATGTTCCCCTTCCCGAGTCCAAGTGATCTCATTGTTCAGTTCCCACCTATGAGTGAGAACATGCGGTGTTTGGTTTTCTGTTCTTGCGATAGTTTGGTTTTTCTGTTCTTGCAATAGTGGTGGTTTTTGTCCTTTGTCTTAATTTTGCACTGTGGTATCATCATTGTGGTATAGAACATACAAAAGAAATGATCCCTGCTCCCTAGAAGTTTACACTTCAAATCAAGGAGAGCACACACAAAGGACTGGTCAATCCTGGGCATGACTTTGAATTGGAACAAATGCCATTGTTCTTAAGGGCCAGTGAGCACCTAAAACATGTGTATGATGCTACAGAGTATTGTTCTAGAATCCTGAAGATTCACTCCGCTTATTTATATGTGCCTATTTGTATTTTGGGTAAGCTTTCTTCACCTATTAGAGCAGCACATCTGACTATTAACTGAACTAAAGTTTGTTTTTAAAATGAGCAATTACTATTTATTTCTGTAGAAGGATGAGCTTTTACAGGCATCATTTAGACATGCACCCATGGGTTTAGAACTGAATGTCAGAAGTCGTTTTAGAAGCAGGAAACTATTTACAGCGCATAGTGGAAACAGTAACTGCAGTTACGGCTCTGGCTTCTCTTGCAGAAAGTAATGTGTGTGACTGTCATCTCTAGCTGTTCACATCCTAAAGTTTACAGTGTTTGAGATTTTAAATGTGGGCTCCAACCCCCCATAATTTGTGGCAATTACAAAGAATAAAAATTCACTTAATATAAAATACCTACATTTTCAAAACCTTTTACATTATAAAGTAAAAATAACCAGTCATGTGATTTTTTAAAATGTATAGACAATTAAAAACAAACCCTTATCAGGGTCTTCACATTGTTTTGCTCAAAAGTGTGAAGTTTAAGTCCAACTTTCTTGCCTATTAAGTCATATGTGTGTAAATGGTAGCATTTGTCCCATTTTAGCTCTCCAAGTGATAAGCATTTCCTTTAAGCGTCAAAGCAGCCAAATACATTTGCGAAGCCTTTAATACAACAAATCTTCCTTTTTAAGTGCTTGACCAAGTGTTAGGTTATTGTCTGAGACCACATTTAAATATTCCTTAAAAGTTTCACACACTGAAGATGGCAGCTGATGTCCCGTGGTTGGGTGTTTGGAGGTGTGTCGGGGCCCTGGCAGCAACTCCGGGCTGTGGACCTGTTGCTCTTCTTTCCCTCTGGCTTCACAGACGGCCTCTCCGGCTCTGTGTTCCTCATCCCTGCTGAGCAGCTGCGTAGCACACTTAATCTGTTTCTCTTTCATTGGTGAAGCTTGGTCGACACCCTTAATGTGATATGGGGATTTGTGGTACTTATTTTGATAATTTAATGATATTCTTAAAAGTTTTTTTTTTTCCTTTTCTGAGTTGGGGTCTTGCCCTGCCGCCCAAACTGGAGTGCAGTCGCACAATCAAGACTCACTGTAGTATTGAACTCCTGAGGTCAAGTCATCCTCCTACCTCAGCCTCCTGAGTAGTTGGGGCTACTGGCGTGTACCACCATGCCTGGCTAAATTTTTAGAAGTTTTGATAAAAAGTAATTCTCAGTGAAATACATAGTTAGAAGCCTAGATCCATATGATAGTATTGTCATTTTCTACATGTGAGATTACAGCATACTGTTGACAAACCAAAATACAATTTTTTGGTAAAGATTTAAACATGACAGTAATGGAAAAATAGTTTAAGGTGAAAGAAACCCTAATATATAGAACACTGTATTTCTGAATTTCTAATCCGAATGCCTCCTTATTCTAAGCTGATACCTATTAATACAATATAAATCTGTAAAATCCTTTACATCTCTTAAATGGTTTTGAGAAACAGGTATCATATACAAAAAGTGACTAAATTGGAATTTTCATCTTAGCATGCATTCGTATATATATATATTTCTGAATAAGGAACCTAAGGGAGAAATATTCTAAAACTCATCTCTTCAAATTTTAATAAAATGTATGTAAAATAAAACATGAATATTTTATTAGGAAGTATCCAAAGTACTTTCTCATTAGGTTATTTGTCAAATTCTGAATTAATGACTTGTATCATCTCAAGTTAATGATGGCCAACATTCTCTGTGACTTGCTATTAACATTAATGTAAAAACTAACAGGATCATCAATATCAGCTTTGGATAGAAAATGCAGGAAGAAACAGATTTCAAATCATAAATCTTATTTTATAATGAGTTTACATTTTTACAGGACATGTATTATCACCATTTTTTAGAATTTAAAAAAATAGTTATTTCATTAAAGTGTTATTAAAAATATGTGTATATAGAAAAAGAGAATGAAAAATCAAACATGGTGATGCATTAACAATTATGGAATAACCACCATGTAAAGGGTACACGGGAGTTCTTTGTACTATTCTTGAAATTTTCTGTAAGTTTTAAACTATTTCAAAATGAAAAGTGGAAAAAGTTTTTTTTTCCACTGTAATAAACATAAAACATACTCAGTTCATCCTGAGTTCTGGTAGCACCCTTACAGAAATCTTAGATTTTCAACCTTTAAAATCTTTCTGTTTGATAAAGGAGGATTTCTGTCAATGGTTAGAATAAGCAACTGCTTCTCAATGGTTTCTCTCTACCCTGGGCAATGTTTTCATGAATAGGCACACTCATTTGAGCAGTGGTGAGTAGGAGTTCTTTTACTAAAATACAGACTTCAGGGACTACATGTGTCTATGTAGCTTCTTTCCTGTTGCAAACATTCTGTCCACAGTCTTAACTGCATTTATTCTTGAGTTTCATGACATATCCAAGCAGTTGTGCATTCTGAAATATTAGAACTAGAAGAAATCTAAATAGATTATCTATATTTCATTGATTAAAGCGACTCCTTCTCTTCAACTGTGATTTGCCCAAGGTTATAGGACAGTGAAATGAAACCAGGACCAGAGTAAGGGGCTTCTGACAGCTATCCATGGTTTTTCTCATGAACAAACAAGTAAGCAAGGACCGGGGATCTAGTAATCTCCTGTGCAGAAGAAAAAGGTGCTCTTTCCTTCTTTTCTTTCTTTCTAAATAGATAAGAGCACCCTTTTCTTCTGCACAGATTACTTTACTGGAATAATCTATTAGATTACTAATTATTGGGTTATTATTAAATCATAAATTATTAATTATTTAATTATTAGATTATTTATATTGGATCAGAAAGAAGGAAAGAAAAGAAGCATAGGTCAGTCTTAGCATGAAAAGCCAAGGAGAATCAACATAAGGCAGGATAGAAGAAGGTAGGAAATCCCAGGGAGCACTGAGGCTGGCAGCAGAGGCCAACAAGGGTTATGACAGCTGGAGATCCCTCACAGGAAGGAACTAGAACTAGAAGGTGGAATAACTGAAAAGGAGAATATAGCCACAAGCAAAGAAATCTCAGACATGATTTTAGGGTTGGAATGGAAAGGCAGAGAGCATCTTTGCCATGCCCGAAAGAACAGAAACTCAACCGGGCACACTGGCTCACGCTTGTAATCCCAACACTTTGGGAGGCTGAGGAGGGTGGATCACCTGAGGTGAGGAGTTCGAGACCAGCCTGGCCAACATGACAACACCTCATCTCTACTAAAAATATAAAAATTAGCCAGGCATGGTGGTGGGTGTCTAGAATCCCAGCTACTCGGAAGGCTGAGGCGGGAGAATCACTTGAACCTGGGGGCCAGAGGTTGCAGTGAGCTGAGATCAGGTCCACTTCACTTCAGCCTGGGTGAAAGAGCAAAACTCCATTTCAAAAGAAAAGAAAAGAAACTCTATCTTTCTCATCTTTAAATTCTACCTTCTCCAGCCCCACCTACCCCTAACCACACACAGAGTAGGCACTGCTCAAATGTTTCTGGAATTTGAGTATATCACATCCTCTGCAGTGATCTGTACAAAGACAGCATCACAAACCCAGGTGAATTACCAGTGCCATCTCATGACAAAAATCTCATTCTTTCTCCCATGACCTAAAATGGGTAGGACCATAAAAAAGTGGACTAAACTTATAAAAATAAAAGAGATACTGATTTATGACTTGAAAACAAGAAATACAGGAGAATATTGAGGGTCATATATACCAGCTATTAACATTTCCCCGTTCTGAAATATCTACAACTGTGGAGCAGTGTCAAATGATGAACTTGAACTTGTCTATTGGAGAAGGCTATGACATTGTTCCCCAGGTGTAAGTTCTGTGAAATAACTAAGTGTTCCCTGTCACTGCATGTACCAACCTTTTATAAAAGAAAGATGTCACGAGCCAAAGTACTCAAATCACTTCAATTGGTGACTTTGGAAGAATCTTTTTAAAACTTCGGGCTTGCATAAAACTATCAGAAGGTAGTAGAAAGTGTTCTCCTATAGTAAAATGATGAGGTGGTGTGTCAGGGGGAGTGGGGAGAAGACTATTCCAGAACTGTCTATTCTTTACATGAGGATGTAGTCAGCCTACTTAGGCAGTGTTCATCTACTACTATCTGGATTGGTGCTAAGAAATAAAAACACACTAAGTACAGATTGGCCGGGCATGGTGGCTCATGCCTGTAATGCCAGCACTTTTGGAGGCCAAGGTCCGCAGAATCACTTGAGGCCGGGAGTTTGAGACCAGCCTGGCCAATGTGGTGAAACTCCATCTCTACTAAAAATACAAAAATTAATGGGGCATGGCAGCATGCGCCTGTACCCAGCTACTCAGGAGGCTGAGGCATGAGAATTGCTTGAACCCAGGAGGCAGAGTTTGCAGTAAGTGGAATTCATGCCACTGCACTCCAGCCTTGGCCATGGAGCGAGACTCCGTCTCAAAAAAAAAAAAAAATAAGACCCACACAGTAAGTACAGGTTGATTGGTCTGGTGTGTACTAATGTAGGTGATGAGACTACATAAAAAAAATAAAATTATTGTTGATTCTTAAAGATTTAGGTAGTACATGGAAGGGCAATAAATATTCATTTCTGAGTGCTAAAGTTATTTGTGAACTAGAAATATAGGTTATTCTATATTTTAAATTATCCCAGACCTGGGTAATTTCAGAACTTCAACTAAGGAAACAAAGATTTGAAATAGTTCACTGTTGCAGGAAGTCAGGGACCTCGAATGGAGGGACTGGCTGGAGCCACGGCAGAGGAATATAAATTGTGAAGATTTCATGGACATTTACCAGTTCCCAAATAATACTTTCATAATTTCTTATGCCTGTCTTCCTTTAATCTCTTAATCCTGTTATCTTCATAAGCTGAGGATACATGTCACCTCAGGACCACTGTGATCATTGTGTTAACTATACAAATTGATTGTAAAATGTGTGTTTGAACAATATTAAATCAGTGCACCTTGAAAAAGAACAGAGTAACAGCGATTTTAGGGAACAAGGGAAGACAACCATAAGGTCTGACTGCCTGCAGGGTCGGACAAAAAAAGCCATATTTTTCTTCTTGTAGAGAGCCTATAAATGCATATGCAAGTAGGGAAGATATCGCTAAATTCTTTTCCTAGCAAGGATTAATACTCTGGGAAAGGAATTCATTCCTGGGGGGAGGTCTATACATGGCTGCTCTGGGAATGTCTGTCCTATGTGGTTGAGATAAGGACTGAGATACGCCCTGGTCTCTTGCAGTACCCTCAGGCTTACTAGGGTGGGGAAAAATCCCGCCCTGATAAATTTGAGGTCCTATCGGTTCTCTGCTCTCGAACCCCGTTTTCCACTGTTTAAGATGTTTATCAAGACAATACGTGCACCGCTGAACATAGACCCTTATCACTAATTCTGCTTTTGCCCTTTGCCTTGTGATCTTTGTTGGACGCTTATCAGGAGTTTCTGATTTTGCCCTTGTCCTGTTTCCTCAGAAGCATGTGATCTTTGTTCTCCTTTTTGCCCTTTGAAGCATGTGATCTTTGTGACCTAATCCTTGTTCTTGCACCCCCTCCCCTTTTGAAATCCTTAATAAAACTTGCTGGCTTTAAGGCTCAGGTGGGCATCACGATCCTACTGATATGTGATGTCACCCCCGGTGGCCCAGCTGTAAAATTCCTCTCTTTGTACTCTTTCTCTTTATTTCTCAGCCGGCCACCACTTATGGAAAATAGGAAGAACCTACATTGAAATACTGGGGGCAGGTTCCCCCGATAGTTCACCATTATTCGAGTCCATCTTCCCAACGAATGGTACCTCATTTAGGTCTTCCAAGTGCATTTTTTATTATTAGAGATCTGACTTCTAACAATGTTCTATAATTCTGTTTAAAGTCAAATTCTAAGGAATACTTGAAGACTGTAGCTTGTCATATCTCAAGAACCTTCTGATAAGATTATGTTATAATAATATCATCATCATGGTGACAGAAGCAAAAATTTTCAAGCTTGGGGCTTACGTTTTTCTTCAAAATTACTCATATTATTGAAAGGTGAGAGAAGTCTTACTTCGTGTGCCACAGAGAGGCAATGCAAGAGCAATAGAAGCAGTGTGAGCAAGCTGACAAGGAAGGGGTCTAGACCTGCAGGCGAGGGCTGCAGAAACCACAGCTGATGTTGTGACTGCCCTTGTCAAGTCAGTCCACTGAGATCAACACTAAAGAGGATGATTTCCCCAGGAAAGTCACTCAAATGCCAGCTTCATGAATGGATTCCTGTAGAATGTAGTCACAGGACCAAGAGGACACACAGAAGCAAATGGGAAAGAGACCAGGGAGCAAATGTGAACCTGACACCAAGGATGGTTTCAAGAAAGTCCAGGAGACTTTCCCTTCATTTAACTCTGTCTGATTGCTAGCTTCACAAATCTTCAGCAACATCACAACAACTAATGCTGTAAGGAAGCCTCTGAGTCCAAAACATGTCATGTTTCTTATTATCTAGTTTCAAAACAATAATACTCCTAATAATGGTTGACAGAATTAAGTATGTAGTATGTGCTAAGCATGTATCTACTTTATTTCTCCCAAAATCTATCCTCTTAAGTAAATACATAATCAAATAAATGCAAATACAACAATAGGCTACCATTTCCCCCATCAAAAATAGATTTAAAAATATATATTTTTTGAGACAGAGTTTCACTCTTGTTGCCCAGGCTGGAGTGCAGTGAATGGCATGATCTCGGCTCACTGCAACCTCCAACCCCTGGATTCAAGTGATTCTCTTGCCTCAGCCTCCCAAGTAGCTGGGATTACAGGTATGAGCCACTACATCCAGCTAATTTTGTATTTTTAGTAGAGATGGGGTTTCTCCATGTTGATCAGGCTGGTCTTGAACTCCTGAGCTCAGGTGATCTGCCCACCTCAGCATCCCAAAGGATTAAAAATGTTTCAATGAAAATATTCATTGCTTGTGAGGATGCAGCAAGTTAGAAGTGTTTATGATTACAGTGCAGTTTCTGCAAGCTTTCAAAAAATCAATCTATAGCTGGGAGCAGTGGCTCATGCCTGTAATCGCAGCACTCTGCGAGGCCAAGGTTGAGGTGCGGTGGGGGATTCATTTGAGGTCAGGACCAGCCTGGCCAACATGGCAAAACCCGACTCTACTAAAAATACAAAAATTAGCCAGGCATGGTAGTGCACGCTTGTAATCCCAGCTACTCTAGGGGCCAAGGCAGGAGAATCACTTGAACCTAGGAGGCAGAGGTTGCAGTGAGCTGAGATCATGCTGCCACACACCAGCCTGGGCAACAGACTGTCTTAAAAAAAAAAAAAAATCAATCTACAAACACGTTTCAGAAGCCTGTAAAATGTTCATACCATGTGATCATCTACTCAGTTTTAAGATGTAATAGAAAATACAGAAAAGCTTGATGCACAAATAGGTACCCCAGAGCATGGTAGAGTGCATGAAGAGTGACCAGTTAAGGAAGGGAAATTGCTGAATTAGGAAAATGAAGGAAGGTCTCTCTGAGGAGGTGAGACCTAAATGATGAAAGTGAACCTTCATTGTATTACTCATCTGTGCTGAGTAATCTGTACTTAAATTTGCACCTGATTTATAAGCCATGGGAGACGCTTGCAGCCTCTCTCTGCCCATGGTGACCACCCTTCCATACTGCTGTGCAAGTCTGAGGGCTCAATGTAGTCATCTTGAATCTCTCCTGGAATGGCCCTTTGGCCCTAAATATTTAAGTTTGTTGTTTAGGCCGTAGCTGGAGAGGTGCACCTTTTATGGGCTTTCCTGCCATTGTGCCGCTTCATGACTCAGACTCAAAATTCAATGAAAAACAAGGGAGAGCCCGGGCATGGTGTCTTATGCCTGTAATCCCAGCACTTTGGGAGGCTGAGGCAGATGGATCACTTGAGGTCAGGAGTTCAAGACCAGCTTGGCCAATATGGTGAAACCCCGTCTCTACTAAAAATGAAAGAATTAGCTGGACATGGTGGCAGGTGCCTGTAATCCCAGCTACTTGGGAGGCTGGGGCAGGTAGAATTATTTGAACCCAGGAGGTGGAAGTTGCAGTGAGCCGAGATAGTGCCACTGCATTCCAGCCTGCGTGACAGAGCGAGACTCTGTCTCCAAAAAAGAAAGGAGAAGGAGAAGGAAAACAAGGGACAACTTTACCCAGGTGTGGGATTTCCTAAGATTTCCTAACATCTAAATCTTCTGATTTTCCTGAAGAAAATGTATATATAGTGATTATTCATCTATTTTCAAAAGGGAATTCAGACAGTCTGAAGAGGGTAGGAATTGTATTGACTAAACACTTCAGCTTTAATACAGTTAATAACTCTGCTCACTTTCTGCTTTAAATGTATATTTGTTTCTTTGTTTTTTGTTTTCTGAGACGAAGTCTCGCTCTGTGCCCAGGCTGGAGTGCAGTGGCGCGATCTCAGCTCACTGCAACCTCCGCCTCCTGGGTTCATGCCATTCTCCTGCCTCAGCATCCTGAGTAGCTGGGGCTCCAGGCACCCGCCACCACACCCAGCTAATGTTTTGTATTTTTAGTAGAGACAGGGTTTCACTGTGTTAGCCAGGATGGTCTCGATCTCCTGACTTCATGATCCGCCCACCTAAGCCTCCCAAAGTGCTGGGATTACAGGCATGAGCCACCGTGCTGGTCCCTAAATATATTTTTAATGTACAGGGCAGAGCAGAGGACTTTCTGAAGAAATAGGAGCTTTGTTTCTCCACATATGCTTGAAAACAACTAAGCATTTTGGGATCATAACTGCTATATAATACATAATTATTTTAGGCATTATAATTTTGCTAAAAGTATTTTATAAATTCTGAGTAATAGCGTTTTTTTCTGCCTTGGTTTGCCTGAAGTTCCTAATACTAACAAGTATCTTGAAAGGGAGCCCATTGTTTTCCACGCCACTCATCTCTGCTCTGTGTGACCCGCCACAGAAACAATCAGTAGATTTTGACACAGGCAAATAGAAATGACAAATGCATTAGTTTAGACCTTAACCTCGTGTACTTTCTATATAAAACAGACAAAAGTTGTTTTGAACTTTGCAGTTGCCATTTAAACTATAATATGCTGTGAGCATGATGTGTCTAACAGTAAAATAATTCTAGGTCTACTCACTTCTCCCAAGGTTACCTTCAAATACAAAAGCTGTGAAACTTCGAGTCATCGTTTTCATTTTCATATACTGGATAAGCTAAATGCCTTTTAGGTTCTCCACCTTTTAGACCATCTATTCTTCTCATTTTTGTGAATTAGATTTCACTTTATTTAAAAATATACATTTGTTTTTCCTGGTGACACCTTTGAAATGAAATTTCAGCTTCATAAGTCCCCTACCATAGTGATTAAAAGCTCTGGTTTATCAAAATGTCCCACCTGCCACTGGCTACATTGCAGATGTTCCCAGAAATTTTTCTTTCTCTTTACTATTGTAGTACATTATACATCGTAATTATCCATCATATGTTACCTTGCATTATTACTCAAATTATATTTGAACTCTGTGGAGGGCCAGGAGCTCGTTTTAAACTTCTCTGTCACCCACTATAGTGCCTTCGGTATTCAATGAATTAAAGCATATATTCAAATAACAATGAAAATGGTCTGTAATTTAAACATGGGAATGTCACAGAGTGTTCCACCCGCGTCAGTGATTGATTCATACACTTACCAGGAATGGTTGCTTATCATCTGAGAAGTGGTGACTCCCCCACATGCAAGCATGGCTGCATGTCATAGTTCAGAGGTCACGCATGTACTCTGTCTGACAGACTTCAGCACTGGGCTGGGGACAGTGTGAAGGCAGAGTCATAGAAGCCGACTGGGCACAAGCCTTCATGTCCCTTTTGTAAGGTAGATCATAGGTACCTATGCTATGCTGGTATCTTACCCCTACAGTAATTATCTGTGGTTCATTGTTTCTATTATACACATCTTATATTACACTATACTCAACAGCAAATTATTATTTATATGCCATATGTTATTACTTTGTAAAATGGGGTTTGTTACCCCCATTTAACAGATTAGAAAATAGATGTTTATAGAGTAAGGAAATTCCAAAGGATTTTGTAGCTAGTCAAGTGGCGAGCCCAGAGATGAAACTGTGTGTCTTTGGTACTCAATCCACTGGTTGTTTCTATAACCCTCTGCTGTCTGCTGGAATTATGATTGAAAAGTTATATACATGTGCTTGAAAGATTCAGTGGGGGAAGTATACCTCTAAGATGTGTCTAGTTAAATATTCTGTAAAGTCTGGAACATAATTTTTTTACTTCTCATTAACAACATATTTTCCTACATCTTGAAAATTTAGGATGTCCATAATTCTAGTATGGAGACTAGAGCTTCTGTTATTACTACCCTGAGTATAATCAGTTCTGACTTTAAGGAACAAGCAGCTCTGTGGAGAGAAAAATAAAATGATACTCTCCGTTTAAGAGCAAGTTCAGGCCGGGCACGGTGACTCATGCCTGTAATCCCAGCACTTTGGGAGGTCGAGGCGGGTGGATCACTTGAGGTCAGGAGTTTGAGACCAGCCTGGCCAACATGGTGAAACCCCATCTCTACTAAAAACACAAAAATTAGCCGAGCGTGGTGATGCACACCTGTAATCCCAGCTACTCAGGAAGCTGAGGCAGGAGAATTGCTTGAACGTGGAAGGCAGAGGTTGCAGTGAGCCTAGATCAAGCCAATACACTCTAGCCTGGACGACAGAGCAAGACTCCGTAAAAAAAAAAAAAAAAAAAAAAAAAAGCAACGTCAAAGGGAGCAATTTATTTTAATATGTGTAAAGTAAAATTTTAGGTAATTACTATCAAGCTATGTATTATTCACAGTTTTAAGTGGCTTTGTCTTTGTTATAGAATGAATACCTAAATGAAGATGTGGATGCTAGAGTTATTGAATATGAGGATAATCGGCCCCTCTTAGATATGTTTCTGCAAAAGCCAATGGGTTTACTTTCCCTACTTGATGAAGAAAGTAGATTTCCCAAGGCCACTGACCAGACTCTTGTAGGTGAGTTTTCAGTCCAGTGTGTCTGCATGGTTTTATGAATAGAGTCGTGTTATTCTGAATGATATTTTTAAATGGCTTTAAATTATCTGGGAGAAAAGAGCTGTCATAAAGCCTGCATATTTGACTTTAAAGAAGAGCCTTTGGATTTAATACCTGGACCAGTGCATGTTTATGATAGGGTAAAATATTTAGTGATAAATTAAGCAAGTTTAAATATTGGACTTCTCCTTATTTTATGGTGAAGCTCAACCATAGAATCACAGGTTATAAATGACCTTAGAAATTTCCCAGCCCAAAATTAGAAATTGGTGAGCAGGGCAGAAAGATAGCTCTGGAATTGAAAAGAGATAGTTAACAGGTAGGAAATAAATTAATCTGTGATGTTCTGTTCTATTCATGTATTTAATAGAGGCAAATCGCTTCAAATACTTAATAACCTCTAAGTTACCATACATTAATAAATGTTCATGATAATCCTAAGTCGTCAAAGTAAGATTAAATCTATTTTTTGTGTCTGAGAAGGCAGAGATGTGTATAATACATTTTAAAAGATCACCATTCAAGCTGGTTAAAATGAAAATGTCTTACTCCTTAAATTAAAAAAAAAAAAAAAAAAACTTTAGATTTTTCAGATATCTGAAAAAAAAGGTTTTAAACGCAGAACATTGTATTCCCTGATGATAGGAGGTATTTATTCTGTATGAGAAATACTTGCAGAAAATGTGGATTCACATCTTTCTGTCATTTACTTTGGGTGACATGCAGAGCCTCTTTCTTACCATTAGGTCTGTGATGTATCTTCTTTCTGACTCACTGATTGGCTTAAATCTCTCCTTGAATTGGACAATACCAGATGGAAAATAAATTGACCCCAAAGTGGTGGGGAAAATCATTTCACAGCAGTCACTTGATTTTTAGCTCAAATGATCCTTCTAGAACAAGTTCTCCGAAGGTGGTAAAATTGTTATAGAAATTCAGCTGCCTTTAAGATCATGTTTTATTTCTCATGTAATCAATAATAATTTACAGCTCTACAAGTAGAAAAGAGAGCAAAAACACTAGACTTTTAGGCTCATGGCTTGACATCACATTGTGTTTTACAAACTTCTTTGGTCAGTCTCAAGTAGTTCACTTGCTCTGTACCAGTGGTTCTCAAAATGTGGTCTCCCGCCCAGGAGCATCAGCACCACCTGAGAACTTGTTAGAAATGTGAATTCTTGGATCCCACCCCAGACCTACTGAGTCAGAAACTCTGCGGTTGGGGCCCAGCAACCTGTGTTATAACAAACCCTCGACCGGGCACAGTGGCCCACACTTGTAATCCCAGCACTTTGGGAGGCCGACACAGGTGGACTACCTGAGGTCAGGAGTTTAAGACCAGCCTGGCCAACATGGCAAAACCCTGTCTCTACTTTAAAAATACAAAAAATTAGCCAGGCCTGGTGGTGGGCGCCTATAATCCCAGCTACTCGGGAGGCTGAGGCAGGAGAATCGCTTGAACCCAGGAGGCGGAGGTTGCAGTGAGCCGAGATCACACCGTTGCACTCCAGCCTGGGCAACAAGAGCAAAATTCCGTCTCAAAAAAAAAAAAAACCTCGAAGTGACTCTGACGCATGACATGGCATGAGGACTGATGCCCTAAATCATAATGTAATGGTAGAAATTAATGATCTTGAGTTTTACTTTACCATATATAATTCTATTCCAAATCTGCGTATATTAGCTATGTAAAATTTTCTTTGTTCGCTGCACATTGTCCTTTTTATGGTAAATGATTCTCACAGTATTTTTTGAGGATCTGATACATGCTTGATATATGAGTTCAGTATTTTTCTACAGAAAAATTTGAAGGTAACCTGAAATCACAGTACTTCTGGAGACCCAAAAGATTGGAACTTAGTTTTGGAATTCACCATTATGCAGGAAAGGTAAGAACTCTTAATTATGACTGGGTTTCTCTTTAGCCTTTTAATGAATAATAGGATGGACATAAAAATTATGGCCCAAAATGTTTATAGATAATAATAATGTCATAGCTGTCTGTTTCCACCCCCACTGGCCCTAATTATGCCCTCTGATGTCCTGTGATTGATCCTGTCCTTTGCCAGCCACTCACTATGGAGGCCACACCCACTCCAGGGCATGCTCTGCTGGCATCTATGCTGAAGAGGTTAAAAGAAAAATCTTTCTCTTAGTTTAACAATCATAACGTTATAGTTTTTCTAGAGGAACTGTTTTTCAGTAACTAAGAAAAAGCAAGAAAGGAAAGATACAAAACTGAAAGAATCCTTGGGTGAGATTAGCTGGCAATGGTTACCTATTTGTTTCCTTCTTTTAACAATGCCTGAGGACCTTTGGTATAAACTGCCCTTTTCAGACTTTAGATGATTCTCTCTCTACTGCACTCTTTGTCCCTCCTCCCTTTCAAGAAGAGAAGGTGCCAGGCTGGAGATACAGTCTGATAACTGAGCTAAGCCAGATGGATGGATTACAATGTAGTTAGAGGAGGAAATGTCTCTACATTGACAGAAACACATTTCCACACCAGAACGAACCTCAGATATGTTGTCCTAGACCCAGAGGATGCTCTCTTTCCTTCCTTCTGCAGAGAATGACAGGTCATTCCTTCACAATGATGTCATAAATATGGGAGGACAAAGAGGACATTCAGATCAAGAAAGAATGTATCAAATGAGAAATACATAAAAATAAAATTACACAGAACTTAAAGCATTCTATCTGCTTGGCAACCTCCATATGTCTGTCAACATCTCACAGACTTTCATCATTTTTAAAGTATACCTTAAATCATTAGTTGTAGCCTAATGATTCTTAGCATATCATTTTCCAAATAAAGCCTGTTTTAAACATTCATTAAGAATTGCATGCACCTGTAGTCCCAGCTACTTGGGAGGCTGAGACCAGAGAACTGCTTAAACCCAGGAGATGAAGGTTGCAGTGAGCCAAGATCACGCCACTGCACCCCAGTCTGGGCGACAGAGTGAGACTATGTCTCAAATAAAAAATTAAAACAAAACCTATAATCATTTTATCTATTTTTTTTAACAATTCGATTTTAACAATCTATTAGTCTGCTCGGGCTGCCATAAAAAAAATGTCACAGGATGCATGACTTAAACAACAGACTTTTTTTTTTTTTTGACAGTTTTGGAGGCTGACAGATCAAGGTGCTCCGAGAAGGGTTAGCATCTGGGAGGCCTCTCTTCCTGGCTTGAAGATGGCTACCTTCTCAAGGTGTCCCCACATGACCTTTGCTATGTGAGCATAGGGAGTGGGGAGAGATATCCCTGGTTCCTCTTCCCGCTCTTATAAGAACACAAGTCTTATTGGTGTAGGGTCTTACTCGTATACCCTATTTAACATTAATTACCTCCATAAAGGCCCTGTCTCTAAATATAGTCACAGTGAAAGTTTACATCTTCAGCATCTGAATTTTGGAAGAACACAATTTGACCCATAACAAATACTATATTGGATCATTCCACAAAAATCTTTGGATTACATTGATCTTTAAAAAGTCATAAAATTGGCCAGGCATGGTGGCTCATGTCTGTAATCCTAGCACTTTGGGAGGCCAAGGTGGGAGGATCACTGGAGCTCAGGAGTTCAAGACCACCCTTGGTAACATAGCAAAACCTCATCTCTAAACTTTTTTTTTTAAGTAATAACATTATTTAGAAGTGCCAGAAACACAAAAAGCCACAGTGTATTTAAATCACACTACTACTGAGATAAAAATCTATCATGGCCAATTCAATACAGGTAGATCATTTATCATAGAAATAGGAATGCTTTTGTGGCTCAATATGCTTCCTTTATGCTGCTCCATCCCTCCAAATAGAGAAAAGAAACATACCAAATTCCCAACATAATAAATGAGAGGAATCAAACCTCTTTGGTTATTTCAACCCAAATAAAATCAGTGAGACACAGGGGCTGATTACAAGGGGCTACCTTAGTAAATGCTTGTATCCCTATTGCTGAACATAGAGTAAGCTCATAATGAGTATCTGTTGCTAATGATGATGATGATGGTGAGGAGGAGGAGGATGACAATGACATTGATTTGATAATTATAGCATGCTGTATCAACAGGTCCTCTATAATGCAAGTGGATTCTTAGCCAAAAACAGAGACACTCTTCCAACTGATATTGTGCTACTTTTGAGGTCATCCGACAACAGTGTAATTAGGCAACTAGTCAACCACCCTCTGACCAAAACAGGTAAGGCAATTTTCCTTACCTGTAAGTTTTCTCAAGCCCAATCAAATAGTTTCTATCTCTGTGCTTTTCACGAATTTCATCCTTAATTTTTCATGTGAGTTTGTTTTCGGCTCACTAAATACTCATTTGTTAATATCCTCTGCCCCAGATCATCTGAAGAAAATATAAGAATGAATATAAATAAGCTAGTTTTTCATTAAAGGTAAGTATTTGCAGCACTCACCATAGTAGTGCTATTCTAGCTACTCACTACAAGAGTATACTGACCTCCAGAGTTCAGAATTACCTGCGCAAATCAGGAGTGAGCAGATTTTGGATGATTCTTTGAGGTTCCAAAAGTTTGGTGGGCTTTCTTATTGATTAAAACTGGGCGTGTCTTTGTTCCACTCAACCATAATACATCCTTGCATTTGCTGTAAGTAGAAAAAATATAGTTTGGGTTGTTTTTCTTTACTTGAGTTTAAAGTTGTTCTCTGCATTTCTTGTTTCATAGTTTTATTGAAGTATAACTGAAATACAAGAAACAGCACATATTTAAACAGTAAAATTTGATGAGTTTTTGACATATATAAGCACCTGTAAAACTATCACCATGATTAATAGTGAACATACTCATCACTCACAAATGAGGTTTCTTCATGACCCTTTATAATCCTTTCCTCCACTCCTCCCTGTTCTATCACCATTTGTTGAAGAGATTGTTCTTTCCCCATTGAATTGCTCTGACACTCCTTGAAAACTCAGTTGACTAATGAATAGGTCTATTTCTGGACTCTTTATTGTGTGTCATTGATATTTATCTATCTTTAGGCTAATGCACACTTCCTGACTAGTGTAACTTTCTATCAAGTCCTGAAATCAGGCAGTACAAGTTAGCCTGACTTTGTTCTTATTCAGGCTTGTTTAGGTAATTATAATTTGTTTGCTTTTCCATATACGTTTTAGAATGAGCTTCTCAATTTCTACCAAAAATCCTGGTTGGATTTTGATTGTAATGCACTGAAATTATAGATCAATAATGGGAGATTTGGTATCTTCCCAATATTAAATCTTCCAATCAGCACAGTCTAGCTCTCCATTTATTTAAGCCCCCCTTAATTTCTTTCAGCAATATTTTGTAGTTTTCAGTGTACAAGTTTTGCACATCCTTTGTCAAATTATCTGCTAGTGTATCACATTTTTATATGATTATAAATGGTAATTTTTAACTGAAATTCTGGTTTTTGCCAGTATATGAAATCTAATTGATTTTTGTATATTGAGTTTTTGCCCTGCAACAGATGATCATGTCATCTGTGAAGAAAGGGTTTTGCCTATTCTTTTCCAATATGTTTCCTTTTGACTTCTTTTTTCTTAGTTGTACTGGCTAGAATCACCAATGCAGTCTCCAGTGTTGAACACAGGATAGGTTGCAAGAGTGAACATTCTTGCCTTTGTTCTGATCTCGGGGAGAGTAGTTAGTCTTTCAGTCTTTCGCCACTGAGTATAATGTTAACTGTAGATTTTTTTTCACAGATGCCCTTTATCAGGGGAGAAGTTACTTTACTTTTTTTTTAATTCCTAATTTCCTGAGTGATTTTTGTTGGTGGTGGTTGTTTTTGTTGTTGTTGTTGTTGTTTGTTTTTAGTTTTTTGTTTTTTGTTTGGAGACAGTCTCACACTGTTGCCCAGGCTAGAGTGCAGTGGCACAATCTCAGCTCACTGCAACATCCACCTCCCAAGTTCAAGCGATTCTCCTACTCCAGCCTCCCAAGTAGCTAGGATTATAGGCATGCACCACCATGCCCAGCTAATTTTTGTATTTTTAGTAGAGATGGGGTTTCACCATGCTGGCCAAACTGGTATTGAGCCCCTGACCTCAGGTGATCCACCTGCCTCGGCCTCCCAAAGTGCTTGGATTACAGGTGTGAGCCACTGCGCCTGGCCAATTTCCTGATTTTTTTTTTATCAGGCATGCATTCTGTATTTTGTTAAATGCTTTTTCCACATCTGTTGAATAGATTACCCTTATATTTTGTTTTTTTTAAAACTGACAGCTAAAATTGTGTTTACTGTATACAAATGACATTTGGAAGTATATGTACATTATAGAATAATGAAATCCAGATAATTAACATATATATTACTGTATATAATTTGTGGTGAGAACACTTAAAATCTACTATCTTAGCAATTTTCAAGTATATAATACATTGCTATGAACTTATTTATCCTATCTAGCTGACACTTTTTATCCTTTGACCAACATCTCCCCAACCCACCTCCTACCCCTACAACCACCCCCAACTGCTAGTAACCACTATTCCACTCTCTAGCTCTATGAAATCAACTTTTTTAGATTCCACAAATTCTATCCAGTATATTTGTCTTTTTGTGACTGACTAATTTCACTTATAGTGTCCTTCAGGTTCAACCACGTTGAATAGTATTCGTGTGTGTGGGGGGGGAGGGGCGGACACCACATTTTCTTTATCCAATCATCCATTGATGGACAACTAGGTTGATCATATCTTGACTTACGAACAATGCTGCATCTGTTAGATGGTCACTGACTGATTTTAATCATTCCTGGGAAAAACCTCAAATGGTCATGATGCATTGTACTTTTTATATATTGCTGAAATCAGTTTGCAAACATGTTTTAAGAATGTTTGCATCTATGTTTTTGAGGAATATTGCACTATAGTTTTCTTATGCTTTATTTTGTGATTTTGGAATCATAGTAATACTGGCCTCATAGAATAAATTGAGTAGTATGCCTTTTCTTCAATTTTCAGGAATAGTAGAATGAGTACTATTTCTTCCTAAGTTGCCTTGTAGAATTCACCAGTGAAGCCAACGGGGCCTGAGGATGTTTTGTGAGATTTTCAACTACAAATTCAATTTCTTTAATAAACATAAAGCTGTTTGAGTTATCTAATTGTTGAGTGAGTTTTAGTAGATTGTGTCTTTTAAGAAATTTATTTCATCTACATAGTCAAATTTATTGACACAGTTGATTATAAAATTTTCTTACTATCCTTTTAATATCTGTAGATCCTGAAGTTATGTCAGCTCTCTCATAAGTGACACTGGTAATTTGTGTCTTCTCTCATTTTATTCTTGATATATTTCCTGGACATGTATTAATTTTATTGATCTTCTCAAATGGTTTCATTGATTTTTTTTATTGGTTTTGTTTCTACTTCATTCTCTTTTTCTTTCTCATTTATCTTTGTTGTTTTCTTTTTCTGCTCTTTGTGTTTTATTTTGTTTCCTTTTTTTAATTTCTAAGGTAAAACTTAGATCATTGATTTAAGAAGACATTCTTCTAGTATCAGCACTTATATGGGTTATTTATAAGAGTTTATAAGGTTTCCAAATATGGTGAGATTTTCCAAATATTATTTATGGACTTCTAATTTAACTTCATAGTGTTCAGAGAGCATACTTTGTATTATTTAATCCATTTAACTCCACCCGACCATAATACATCCTTGCATTTGCTGTAAGTTTTAAGAGATATGTTTTAAGACCCATAATATTATGTCTTATTTTATTTTCATTTGCACTTGAAAATACTGTTTATTCTGCTGGTTGTTGGATGAAATCTTCTGTAAATGTCAATTAGATCTACTTTATTGAGAGTATTGGTCACGTCTTCTGTATTCTTACTGTTTTTCTCTCTCCTGGTTCTATCAATTACTGAGAGAGGGATTTTTAAATATTTGACTATAGCTGTCAATTTGCCTCTCTTTTTTTTCAGTTTTTGCTCATGTATTCTTAAGCTATATTATTAGGTACATAAATATTTAAAATTGTTATGTCTTCTTGATGGATAGACTCCTTTGTTATTACGCAATGACCCTTTTCATCCTTGGCCGCATTGTTTGTTCTGAAATCTACTTTGCCTGATATTCATATAGAGGCTCCAGCTTTCTTATGATTAATGAGTGAATGGCATATCTTTTTCCATACTCTTAATTTCAACTTATCTTTTTTCTTTATATTCAAAGTAGGGTTTTTCTAAACAGCACATATTTGGGTGTTGTTTTTTTTAATCCAGTCTGACAATCTCTGCCTTTCAGTTGAGATGATTAGACGATTTACATTTAATGTGGTTAATGATATGGTTGGATTTGACTCTTATCATCTTGCCACTTGTTTTCTATTGGTTATATCGGCTTTTTTTCCCAGGCTTTACCTGAGTTCCCTCACTCCCTGCATTTCAGGCTAACACCTCTCCAGGCAGAAAGCTGGCACAATCAAAGGGCTCACCCCATTTGTCTTCCCTCTCTTAGGGATCAGCATCGTTACACTGCTTGATGCACAATGTATGAAACCTGTTTTCCATTTTGTATATCTTTTTAGTTGTTTGGAGAAGGTTAATTTAGCTTGTTACTTTATCTGACTCAGAAGCAAAAGTCATTACTTTTGACTTTAACAATTGCCATCCCTTTCCATATACACCAACAGCATCTATGCATCTAACTCCATGTTTTTCACCCTATAAAATATGCAGCCAGGTTCTAAATACTATGTTGTGTTGCTTGGCTATCAGCAGAACAGTGTCTGGTTGGCCAGAGAGAAGAACTTAATAGTCAAGTATGTTTCAATAAACTCAGAACCTCAGAGGTAGCAAAGACATATGGATTTTATATTCACCCAGATGTGCAAACATGTAATAATAATCATAGACAACTTTGTTATCTGTTATGTGCTAGGCACCGTGCTAAGGACCTTCAATTACTCCTAATGACAACACAATAAGGAGGTACTACTTTTTACAAATAAGACATTAAGGCTTGAATGTGTTGAGCAGCTTTCCCAAGGTTTCCCAATGAAAAATGTTAGGATTAGAGTTCTTCAGTTCTATATTATGCTGTCTTCAAGATTCTAAAATAACCATGGCCTTTAGTATATATGACTTCACATATGACCTATAGTTCAGCCATTTTTAGGGGAAAGTGCACCACAGTTCCTTGCAGCTCACGTTTTTAGTTGGGTTTATCACAAGCTTGTTCATTAGGTGAACCATAAAAACCAAAATGGATACATTTTCTGAAATTAAAGTCTATGCTAATTTTAGTTGCCGTTGATCTACATAAATAAATTTAAGCAAAATTCCTGAAACTGCCATTCTAAAGATCATCTGTTGCTGTCTCTGTCCACTCTGCTGTAGTCAGTAAGTTTCACATTTGAAAAGTGAACAGGGCAGTGTGCAGGGCAAGCCTAGCATGGAAACTGTTGTACACACCCCTCTCAGCCCCTCCTCTGGAGTTCGGAGGAAGAGGAGGAGGCAGAGCAGATGCACTGCCAGGCACATCCCCAACATGATTCTTTCCTGCACCATCTTAGGCCAGCCTTTTGCAACCATAAAGAATGGGAAAGATTTGCCAAAAACATTCAGCCTCTACTTATCACCTAAAAGAAGGAGAGAGACAAGAAATGATCATTCTGAATTGGTACTGCATTTTGAAGATATTTTGCCAATTACTATTAGGATAATAAACTCTTGGATTGTGGGTTGGTTGGTTCCTTGTGCCTGGTGGGGTTGAGAAAGCTGTGAAAGTGAACTGCATTTCAGGGGCCTTCCATGTGCCAGACATATTATCGCATTTCATCAAAACTCTATGAGGTAATCACCATTATTCCCATTTTATGGATTCTGGGTGCAGATCAGAGACTAAGTAAATGACCCAAAAGCAACACAGTTTAAGTACTATACCTGAGATTCAAAGCCAAGTGTTTCTGACTTCTCGGCCCATAATTTTTTCACTGCTTTGGATTGTGTGCATTTGTGTAGTCCTTAGAATGAAGCACATGTTTCTGAAAGTTAGACTGAAAAAGGCCATTGCCTCCAACCATAGTTGATTTGCTTATAACTACCTCATCCAAATTACTGGTTCATATGATTTTTCAAGCCTGTTGTAAAGCTTAGCCTATGTTAAAGAAAATCTCAGATGCCATTTATCACACAAAAAAGTAAGAAGCAAACTGCTCCCTCAATCATAGTCATCTCAAGTCTTCTAGCAATTCAAAGGAAACCCAACACTTACCTCTGCCTTTTCTGTTTTCCAAGCTCAAGAGTTTTTTTCTGAATTTAAAATTTGTTGTACATTTTTACATAATTTTTTATTCCTGAGTTCCTCCATAAATAGTTAACCAAGCGTGTGATTATGAGTATTGCAAGATTAACAATGCTTATTTTAACGTTTAAGTAAATGGGAAAAATCATCTAGCCATTAAGGATTCTAAAAGGTATATTACATTTTTCTACATTCTCATAGGTAATCTGCCACATTCTAAAACTAAAAACGTTATAAACTATCAAATGAGGACTTCAGAAAAATTAATCAACCTGGCAAAGGTAAGAAAATGCTTTTTTCCTTGGCAGTGAGTCTAAGAATCTAACTGGTACAGTGGCAATATTTGTATGCTTCTCAAAGTCAACAGTTTTTTCTTAGCTTTTCTCCCTTTGATCTTGCTTTTCTGTTTGAACAGATATGTATGTTTTGTTCTTGTTACTGCTAGGGGCTAAAATAATCATGCATTTCTGATATATTAATATTTCCAACTCTTTTTTAGCTAGTTTTTGGGGAGAGTTTTTGTGTTTGTTTGTTTGTTTGTTTTTGAGACTGGGGTTTCACTCTGTTACCCAGACTGGAGTGCAGTGGCATGATCTCGGCTCACTGCAACCTCTGCCTCCTGGGCTCAAGTGATTCTCCTGCCTCAGCCTCCGGAGTAGCTGGGATTACAGGCACCCACCACACCCGGCTAATTTTTGTATTTTTAATAGAGATGGGATTTCACCATGTTGGCCAGGCTGGTCTCGAACTGCTGACCTCAAATGATCCGCCTGCCTTGGACTCCCAAAGTGCTGGGATTACAGGCGTGAGTCACCGTGCCCAGCCCTTTTTTAGCTAGTTTTAAGTGTTACACTAAGACCAACTAAAAATGTACTAGTGAAGGTGACAGATACTCAGTCTACATAAGACCAATTAAAATTCTACATAAGACTGACAAAACAATTACGTAAGGGAAGAATATCAACATTTTGCTGTTTTACATATTTGAATGCATAAACTAAGATAGCCTGAAGGAAAATGCCACATGGTCTCTGTAGATAATAAAGTACAATAGATACCAAAGCATCACTGTCTTCCTCGGTCTCTTTAGGGCGACACTGGAGAAGCCACACGTCATGCCAGAGAGACAACCAACATGAAAACACAAACAGTTGCATCATATTTTAGAGTAAGATATTAAACTGTGATGTATTGTGCTTAGGGGTGCTATTTAGTCTAAATGGGTAATAGATCAAAAGCCAGTAACACTAGCAGAAGAGAATATTGTATTCCATTTACTGTTGTTAGATACAGGATATGTTAGCATCTACCTTCAAAATCTGTGGATTGGTTTGTTTTTACATTCTACCTGGGAAATTATTGTATCCCAGGTCAATCTTTTTTTTTTTTTTTTTTGAGATGGGGTCTCGCTCTGTTGCCCAGGCTGGAGTGCAGCAGTGCAATCTTGACTCACTGCAAGCTCCCCCTCCCAGGTTCACGCCATTCTCCTGCCTCAGCCTCCCGAGTAGCTGGAACTACAGGCGCCCGCCACCACACCCAGCTAATTTTTTGTATTTTTAGTAGAGACAAGGTTTCATCGTGTTAGCCAGGCTGGTCTCGGTCTCCTAACCTCGTGATCTGCCCGCCTTGGCCTCCCAAAGTGCTGGGATTACAGACATAAGCCACCGTGCCTGGCCGTATCCCAGGTCAATCTTAATGAAAGTCTATACCTTGATTAAAATTTGTCCATAGAACAGAATGCATTTCCACTAGAATAAAACCTAAACAGATTTTTACATCAATGCTATGGTAACTACCAATTCTTCTTCCCCCTCCTGAATGATTTTAGAATAGACAGATAGGGCAAGTCTGAGCATCCATCTCCATTTCATATCACCCTTCTTGTATAGAGCTAAAAACCTCAAAAGGAAAATAGAGCCCGTGTAGGAATGGGGCGAGGAGAAGAGTCATCAGGAAGATGTGGTAACATGCTTAAGGGAGTATGCTTAGCATAGGATCAAGGTGACCTTCCTTCCTTGGGTAATATAGGAAAAAAGAAAAAAACAAATACTTTTTTTTCCTCTGTGCTCTAGATAACCCTTCCCTTATTATTGGTTCCAATTCTTGTTTACCTATTCTGACAAAAACCTATTAGCCATTCAATGAAAATGAAGAAAACACCACTAAAACTTGGAGTTACTACTTATATAATTTAATGTGGAGGAGGTGGAGGAAGTTAGATTAAATTTAAGTGTTCAGTGAATATATCCAGCTCTCTAGCAGAAACATAAAATTCTTCAAAAAATATATGAATACTTTTACTAAATATTTTTTAAGTCCTAAGCTCATAGAAGATAGTATATACTTAATCATCTTTGAGTAGTGCCTGGCACGTTAATATGCTTCATACCTGACGTTTGCTGCGGATACATTTCACTTTACATCAGAAATGCAGCTCAGGTGAATCACTGAATGTATTTACAGCCAGGTTTCCTTTTTTTAAGTGAGTTACCCAAGGCCATTATCATACCACTGTTGTTGGCATCAAACGCTGTATATATGTTTAAACCAGGTTAGTTCATGAAATCTTTTTAATCTTCAGGCTGAAGTGAGAAATGATAGAAGATAATTCCACACAACATGAAGTGTGTTTTTAAAGCTATTTTTCATTCTGCAGAGAAGACTGGACACAGTGTAACACTATGCTTTTTCCCTCAGAAAAACCAGCGCCTAAATTGCAGGAAGCTCCTGCTCAGAGTATCACCCCTGTACCACCAGTACCTGGCAGATGTTTGCATGAGTAAAGGAATGATGACTTACAGATAAATGTAATGAAAAAGGCTCCAAAGTGACAGGCCCAGCTGTTTGAAAAGATCACATCTGAGCCTCAGTGCCCAAAAGGAAGCCATGCAAATTCAGAGCTTTGTCAGTTGCCAGTTTCAGCATTTGTTTTGCCCTGGCTTTGTGACTGTAGGCTCTTACATTTCCAGCACTCAATGAGATCCAGCCATCAATTGCTATTTGTGTGCATACATTACTTTGCCAATAAATGTGATCCTGGTCTTTGAGATTCTCACTTTCTGGGATTCCACTTTTAATTGATTATCCTAATATGTTATACTTACTTGTCTAGTAATTGGCTACTGTTTTAATAAGGTATTGGTACAGAACACAGTTTCATATCTATGTGAATTTTTTAAATTCTCCAAAAATAAATAAGAAAATGATCAAATTAGAACTGATGAAAATATTTAATTGGATATAACTTTGCTTATATCTACTTCCTACATATTACACGCTATTAACTTTTCTGTCCTTATTTTAAACTAAGAGATGATCCTAACAGGGATTAAGGTGTTCCCTTTTTTTTAAATTGTATTTTAAGTTCAGGGGTAAATGTGCAGTTTGGTTACATAGGTGAAGTTGTGTCATGGAGGTTTGTTGAACAGATTATTTCATCACACAGGTATTAAGCCCAGTACCCATTAGTTGTTTTTCCTGATCCTCTCCCTCCTCCCACCCTCCATCCTCTAATAAGCTCCAATGTGTGTTGTAAAGTATTCCCTTTTTTACCTTCCATAAAGAGAGAGTTGGACAAGGAAATTAATATATAAGCAGGATTAACCAGATTGTATAATATTATAATTTGGCAAATTAGCCTAAGAGTATATAATTGCTTACAAACTACATCAAAAATAATTTTATCTGTTAATTGTAGTTGCCTTAATGGTTTAGAAGCAAACTTTTAATAGCTAAATTTCTAGTTATTGCCTCTACATTTTTGTAAGTAAATCTGTATTTTTAGCACTATACATAAATAAAATGTTCATTAAAACAGATTTTCCTCCATTTGCTGTGACTAGTGGGAGCATTTATAACATTCGTTTTTTTGAATGTTATTCTTGTAGTAAAAAGAAAGGCCTGCAAGCTCATAGGTTTTTGTATGCTACATTGGGAAATTTATTTTTGTTGTGTATCATAGTATTCCCTGATGGATTTGTTGTCTAAAATGGTGGTGGGCCAACCTCATTTCATCCGTTGCATCAAACCAAATAATGAGCGTCAGGCAAGAAAATATGACAAAGAGAAAGTTCTGCTGCAGCTTCGGTACACAGGAATTCTGGAAACAGCAAGAATTCGAAGGCTAGGATACTCCCATCGGATACTTTTTGCTAATTTTATAAAACGGTATGTGGATTTCTTTTTCAGTTTCTATTGTGCAGTTTATATAAAAATTATTTAGAAGAATTATAAGAAACATAATATGAGAAAATATTTAGAGGTCTAGGAGGGAGGCATTTTGTTCATGCAAATGATTATGTGTTGAAAAAAGAAGATAGCTATTAACTGAGGCTGAAAGACTCTGGACAGATGGGTGGTACTATGTGGTATAGGCAGCATGATCCAGAGGCCTGAGCTTCTTTCTGTACTGAGGAGTTGGAGAATCTGGGTTTTCATCCTAGCTCAGCCACTTGCTATGTGACTGTGGGCCTATACCACTGATTCTCAGCTGGGAGAGATTTTGCCCCTCAAAAGACACTTGACAATGTCTGGAGACATTTCTGGTTGTCACATCCTGTGTGGTGGAGGGGAGTGGGGAAATGCTACTGACCTCTAGTGGGTAAAGGCCTGGGAATGCTGTTAACAGCCATTCTGCAATTTACAGGATAGCCTCCCCACAACAAAGAATTTTCCAGCCCCAAATCTCAACAGTGCTGAGGTTGAGAAACCCTGGCCTATAACCCTAACATCACTTTACTCACCTGCCAAATCTGCTGTAACTACCTGATAGGATCCTTATAATGATCAAATGAGATACTGCCTCTAACAGTGATTTGGAAGATGAAACAATTAGGCTTATTTGTCAATTTAAAAAGCTAATATGAATTTTTTAAAAAAGAATCAATTGGTATAAGGAATTTTTTTTTCGAGACGGAGTCTAGCTCTGTGGCCCAGGCTGGAGTGCAGTGGTGCAATCTCAGCTTATTGCAAGCTCTGCTTCCCAGGTTCACACCATTCTCCTGCCTCAGCCTCCCAAGTAGCTGGGACTACAGGCACCCGCCACCACACCCAGCTAAGTTTTTTTGTATTTTTAGTAGAGATGGGGTTTCACCGTGTTAGCCAGGATGGTCTCGAACTCCTGACCTCGTGATCTGCCCGTCTTGGCCTCCCAAAGTGCTAGGATTACAGGTGTGAGCCACTGTGCCCAGCCAAGGAGTTCCTTTTAATATTTGAGATTAACATAAAATAAATTGAGCTATATAATAAATATATTTTATTGAGTAATACATAGGTAGTAATATAAAGTTTCAATATCTTATATATTTAATATTTTAAATGCCCATATTTTTAATTTTTTTTGGTTCTATAATTTCTATTGGTCATTAAACATAATGAAATTTCAGTTTTTAAAGATTTCACCTATTAAAATTTTCAGGTGAAACCCAGAAGAAGTCCCATTTATAACATTCTTCACCCTTTTTCAAAGCATATAAATTACTATTAAGAAAAAAACGCAACCTTGTTTTGTGATTGTACACCAAACTTGATTTCTAAGTTTCCTCCCCTCCTTCCAAAAATTGTATGCATTTTATCAGCCATTCTTTTACTTGGAATAACCAAGACTCTTTCTAAATGTGATGAGAATTCTGATTATTTCTGCTAATTTTTATACATTCAGCAAATTTGTGGTAGTTCTTGATTTTGTTTTTCTTTAGAGACCTGGGATTATTTATTTGGAATGCTTTGAAATCAAGAAAACTCTACTACTTTTCTCATGATGGAGATCAAAATTACATAAACATAGTGACTTTCCTATTGGCCAATCCTCATAGTAGTTTAAGACAAACTAAAACCTCAAGTTTAGAGTCCAGAAATCTAGTTAGCAGCTAATCATTGACTTTACTTCCTACAGATCAGACCCAATTTTATAACCAAACCTAAGAAATAAAAAAATGGAATTCTTTATTGGCTAATAAGTAAATTCTCCATCCTGCTCATCAAAGCAGATAAACCAAAAATACTAGATACAAAGGAGTTTCAAATTTCAAATTAAAATTAAAATTTGACCTTATTATCATGCACTTCATGTTTTAGAAAAAAAGATCTTTAACTTGTTTAAATAGTAATATAGATATTATGAGTGTAATATTAATATAAGTACTCTTAAATTTCAGTGATTTTTTTTTTAATGTATAAGACACCATGCTAAGCACTGTGGGAGATACTGATTTTAGAACTGACTTGATCTTCAAGAATGGACAGTCCAGTTAGAATTACCACAGCCATAGACATGGAAAGTTAACAAGCAATGTGAAGTAATAACTGCCAAGGTCCAAGAGAATGATATACACAGTGTAAAAGTTCAAGGGAAGGAAGAGCATCTCCAGGAAGGCTGATGAGAGAGGATATCAAGAAGAGGTGTTCAGCTAATGCAGAAGGATCATTTGAGGCCAGGAGTTTGAGACCAGCCTGGGTAATGTAGCAAGACCCCATCTCTAAGAAAAAAACAAAAAAAAAACAAAAAACCTTTTTTAGTCAGCTGGGTGTGGTGGCTCATGCCTGTAGTCTTAGCTACTCAGGAGTCTGAGGCAGGAGGATCAGTTGAGCCCAGGAGTTCAAGGTCATAGGAGGCTTGATCATACCACTGCACTCCAGCCTGGGTGACAGAGCAAGACCCTATCTCAAAAAAAATGAAAAATAAAAAAATAAGAAGAAGGACTCAGACTGGTACTTGAAGGTGGGTACGGCTTGTGGAGAAAACAGGAGTTTTCTTGGTGTACAGGTTGGTGTGCCAAAAGCTAGCAGGACTTGGATTGGATTGGGTTGGTAGAGTGGGCATTGCATTGGTGAAGTGACAGAAGATAGTATGAAAAAAACAGTTGGGTTAAAATTATGAAGAGAAAGCCTTGAATACCAGCCTAATCTTACAGCTTGAAAAATAACCATAGTTTTACAATATAGAACATAATGAGAATAAAACCTATTTTCTTAATGATATTGTAGTTCAAATGTCAGAAATGAGAATAAATTCTTAAATACATTTATAATTATTGTGCTGTTACAGAATAGCAAATTACTACACAATAAATAAAGAGAAGGGGATAAAACTAAGTGTATAGAGAACATGTGAATAGCTATTCTGAATATAGGAAGTTCCAGAAATAAAAGGCTAAACCTTTTCTGCATCACTAATTTGGAAGTTGTCATCCAAATTGGCATAGACTCTCAGGAAGGCAGAACAATCTTCAGAGGTTCTGTGGGGGTGTAAATAGAACTGCTAACACTCTGCATAGGATGCAGAATTCCCCAGACCCTTTGTTCTGTTGTAGATAAATTCTTCTGTTCTATAAGAAAGAAACAGTCTTAAGGAAAAATATACAACATGAATTTTGCACAAGACACTGGGTTTTACTGCAGCTATTTCAAAGGAACCCTTACACTAACAAGCCAGCCACTTAACTTGGCTCCATTTTCCCACTAAGCACCTGTACATAATGGTTTGGCTACCAGAGCTCTAATACAACCAGAACTTACTGAAGGCAGTAGTATGGTGGAGTAGATAAGTACCATGCTTTGAAGTCAGCAAAACCGGGTTTGAATCCCAACTCTGCCACTTACTCAGTCTGTGACCTTATTCAAAGTTACTTGAGTTCTATAAGCTTCAAGCTTCAATGTCCCTTAGCTGCAAATAGGGATGATAATAACAATATCTACTTTATATATGTGTTTATAAGTATTAGGAGAAATAATATATATGGATTTTATTGATAGAACCAGGTGTCATCAATACATTTTAGCTGTAATTATTTTTATTATTATTTTTGTCTCAGTCTCAAGCTCCCAAAATTACCTGTGACCGATAGTGGCCTAGGGGATGCCCTCCATAAGCTCATGTGGCTTACCTAAGTATTTATTTCCACAAGTCCCAGCAACAGTACATCATACATTCAGCAAACATTTAGTTGAGGGACCCACTGTGTTCCAGTCCTTGAACTAAAAATCTTAATTGAAAGATTAAAAGTCCAAAGATTAATGGACGAGCCCCTGACATTAAGAAACTCATAGACCCGTTATGTAAACAGGGCTTTAAAAATCTGTGTTATCATACAACGTAAAGTCAGCTGCAGGCAGCAAGGGTGAGGGTATCCTGTGTTTACTACTGTGTCTGAAGCACCTAGAAGGGTTCCTGGCAAATAAATAGTAGATGCTCAAATATTTTTCAAATTAATGAAAGAGGACTCGGTATTTTTAATGAAAGTATAAACAAGATATTCTGAGAGCATAAAGGAAGTATGGTTTAGATTGTGTTAGAAATTCTGATAAAGCAGAGAATAATAAAAGTAATACATAAAACACACCAAAAATATTTTTACTTACAACATCAATGTAAGTTTGCTTTTTAACCTTTTGTTAAAGGCTTAATTTTTTTCTTTGAGTGCACATCTATTAATCATAGTTTATTGCCTCTTTCTTACATAAACTATCTGTAATCTCTCATTTATGATTTCCAGTTAGCATTTCTTGGAGTGAAGCAAGTTATTAAAGATACTTGTGAAACAGTCACAGGACTGAATATTTCTTGATTCTTATGATTTTCCTCAATGCTTTGTAATTGCTTCATCCATGTTTAATTTCATGGTTTTTTTACAAGACTTCTTTATAAAGTCTTACCAAAGCATTTGATTCAGTTTTATAGAAACAATCCTCTGGCTTTCCTCACTTAGATTTCAATCTGATATTTATTTGAATAACATCACACCAAATACAACTGGCATAAACAGGTTTGGGAGCAAACACAGCTCATCCAGTGACAGCAAACACACACACGGGCACACTAGTGAGAACTGCCAGTCTTGAGCCTTAAGTGTGCAGCGGACCTCAGTTGGTGTGTTTCACACAAGAAAAGACAATTTCAGTTACTCCAGTTAATCTGTTAATTGAAGACACATCGAAAAGAGTTTTTAGAATATTGAAAAAGTAGGTCTTCCTTAAGGAAACTAGGAGTGGGATGAAAGGACGCGCAAGCATAGTGAGTAACACATACAAATGCATAGACGCATGAGCAAACATGGCCCTCCGGCACAATTTTAAATAACTTTCATGACTAGAGCTCGGAATGCCATGGAAAATAGCAAAGAGGAGACTGGAAAGGCAGACAGGGAAATAGGGCAGAAGGGAGCTTGCATGCTAGTCATCATATGTGGCAAACAACTTAAAGCCAATGCTTTTTGGCAGGTGTAACCTTTCCCTCTCTTACATTCCCACTGCTCCCAGGCTTGTATATTTATGGTATCTGCCTAGAGTTTGAAAGCACCTAATTTTGCCATCCCAGCTTAGAACTTGGGACATCCATAGAGACTTTTCGAGTCAGGAAAGGACATGATCAGATTTTCATTAAAAAAAAGATAATTCATACAGAGCTGTGGACAGTGGCTGGGGCAGGGCAGGGGAGGGACAGTGGAGGTAACTGGTTGGGAGGCAATTGCAAAAGTCTAGGTGAGAAGGGACAAGGTATTTAATTAAGGTAATGGCAGTAGGCATAGCGAGAAACAAATGGATTCCAGAGAGACTTTAAGCTTGTTAGATCCATAGAGTGAAGAATAGGTAAGAGTAGGCTGGCACACAGATTTCTAGCTCAAGTACCTTTTAAAAAGTGGTGATATCATTCACAGAGACAGGAAATGGCAGAGGAAGGAAAAACTGATGAATGTTGCTGAGTTTAAAGTGTCTGTGCAATAATCAGGTGGGCATGTAGGAGTAAGAAGTCATAAATAATGTGTTTACAGTTGATATCAACAGTTAGGGTTGATGGTGTAGATTTAGGAATCACCACATACAGGAATAATTGGAGCCAAGCATATAGATGAGATGCCTGTGGACAGAGCTCAGAAAAAAAATGGAACACTGTAGAACACTAGCGTTTAAGGAACAAGTCATTAAATCATTAAATATGGAGAACGCAGAGAGACTGAGAGGGAAGAGGAGAAGCAGGGCACATTAGGTGTAAGCCTTGGAGAGAGCAAGACAGAGAGAACAGCCAATAACAGCAAGTGCTGCAGAAAAAAACACTTACAATTAGAATGTAAAAGGACCTGTTAGATTTCACCACTCCTGGATCCTATATGAGTAAATAAGAGTCCTTGTTGCTATGTGATTAAATGAGATTCTCAGAGCTGGAGAGTGATGGGAAGTGAAGACAATTATTTTAAACAATCTTTCAACTTATCAGCAAAGCTAGTGGGAGAAACAGAATCATTACAGATGAGTGAGGCTTAAGGTGTTTGCGTTATAACAACAAATAAACATCCACTTTGTAAATGGACGGAGCCAGAAGAGAGAAATGAGATTGAAAATATACAGAAGAGGAGGAGAAGATGGCCTCTAGAACACAGGCAGAGGATGAAAATCTCCTTTGAAGGAGGAGGGAAAATTGATAGTGGACAAATGAATTTGTATTTGGAGAAGAAGCCTATGAATTGTGTGTCTGGTGGCTTCCAGTGATATAGTAGAGAAGCTCATCTGCTGAGAGAGGTACGGAGGGCAGGGGCAGCTAGGAGGCTTGGAGAAAGCAGGACGGAATTAAGTCACTTTTGTGAGGAAGAAGAGAGGAAAGTGGCCCCGGACACTGGTCAGGATCCAGAGCTTTCTTGGTAGCCTGGCTGAGTCAGGAATCCACACATCCACAGGGAGCCGACTGCGCAGATTTTCTCTGGCTGTGCTCTGAAGCCTGGCGTGAGGACAGAGACGTAGATGATTGGCAGGTCCAGGCATGCATGTTTGCAGAGAGTGCACGACAAACAAATGAGAGTGGGAAAGGTGCCGGGGCTACCTAAGGGTGGCTCCTGCGATGAACTGTGAGATCCTGGCTGGTTCTGGAAGGAAGTAAAGCCAGGAGTTGGACAGGTTGTGAATGCAGAGTCACTGCTACTGGGTCACCATGCGTACATGTAGTCCTGAAGTGAGCAGATTTAGTGGCTGATAGGCACTCCCTGGGGTTTTTTGCACAAACAGCAAAAGTTATGGTCGCTTCATTCTATACCATTCTAGGCCAGGATTCTTCTCCATGGAGCCTAACAGAAGCTACTTCATTGCAGATTTAATGAGGTGAAACTTAGCGAAGTTGAAATATGTTCTTTTCACAGATTTTTTTTCTCCGGACTCATTTTTAGATGAGGAAATTGATACTTGATTGTGATATGTCCAAGTTTATGCAGATAATGAGTTGAGGGTGAAAGTCTGCTCTTCATGTCACCGCGCCACCTCAGCCGTCTACATATCAGGGCCTCTCTTTTGAAATTCAAAACCTACCAAAATTTGCTGCTTTGTTGCACTGGACTTTCAGGCTAATCTTGCACCAATAAATCAAAAATAGGAGAGTATTAAAAATTCTGGAAATCTGTCTTTTTGCACAAGATTATTGACCAGTGTAAAGCGGATTTTCTTTCCTTAATTCATCCCCTTCCCCAGTAAGCGTTGTGGTTTAACCTGAGACCTGCTTTCCGTTCTTTCCTGCCCTAGCCCTTCCTCTTTCCTCCCCTTGATTATGGACAGGTTAAACCAATAGAGAAAAACTCTAGCAGGAGACATAGTGTTCCTCAAGGAAAAACAATGATGGAAGGCATGTATACAGTGATGGGAAGTTTCACTGGAACTAAGTTCCATCACCCAATTTGAAGATCAGCTTCCAGAGTTTTATTAACACTGGAATGTGAAAAAAAATTCCTTCTGCTTCCTGCCACTGCAGCCCTGCACTTTTTAGTGTCCAGAGAAATGTAGCGAAAAAACAAAAACGAAACTGCTAAATTTTTTTGAGTGATGGAGTTCTTGTCGGGGGAGTACAGGAGTACAGTGTTAAGTTTTGAAAGGGGATCACAAAGGTGAAAACACAATGCTCAGATTTATACAGACCGGACTGGGTTTGCATCAGTTTGGAATTTGGTCTACTCCAAAGTCGTTCTGAGGATGCCTAAAGGATTTCCCTGCATCAGGTCGGGGCATCTGTTCCTCAGCCCCTGCACTAAGTTGTTGGGGAACCACCAGGCTACAGAGATGTTGGCACTTTATGCAATACTAACCAGCCTTTTTTCCATTCCAAGGTACCACGTTCTCTGCTACAAGTCGAGCGAGCAGCCCCCCATGAGCCCTGACACCTGTGCCACCATTTTGGAAAAAGCTGGTCTCGATAACTGGGCTCTTGGAAAAACAAAAGTAATGTTTTCATGTAATTTTGAGGAAAACAAATAATTATGCTGGATTCACTGAGAATTATAACATTTTACAATGTTTGAAAGTGTGGTTTTTTATGTTATAGGATCTGTAGCTTACAATAGAGGAAGTAAATTTATAAACTCATAAAGATTTTCTTTTTCATCAACATTAAAGGCATTTGCTCTTCATAAAGATTTATTTTAAGAAATACAAAAGGCTGGGCAAGGTAGCTCACACCTGTAATCCCAATACTTTGGAAGGCTGAGGTGGGAGAATGGCTTGAGCCCAGGAGTTCCAGGCTGCAGTGAGCTATGATGGCACCACTGCGCTCCAGCCTATGCAACTTAAGACCCTGACTCTAAAGAAAAGTTTACATTGAAATTTTAAGAAAGAAATGCCAGAAAAATTTATCTTAAAGATTTATCAGAAAAGGATAAACCATAATGACTGTACTTTATTTCAGATGGTATTGAAAACAGACATATATATTCTCTAGTTTATCACTACTAAATATAGTTAAAAAGCTGTAGAGAATCATAATGATCCAAATAAGATTCATGTTTTCCTTTTTTTCCTAATTCTCAGAACTGTTTCTATCATAAACTTGAAATTTTTCTGGAGTAAAATATTCACCACTATTACTAGACTCACTATATGTATTGGACATTGATGTGTTTATATATTAGCTTTTAGAAACTGTGAGATCTAAGCTTATTTAATCCCTTAGAGAATAAAGTAAAAAACATAACCAATCTTGAATATGGAAGAAAGACATTTGCTGTTTGGAGAAAGGATATATTGGTCTTCTCAGGTATTCTCATAGCATTACGAGACAGGGATCAGGTAATAAACAGGTTTCCATTGTGCACTGAATGTATCTTAAGGGGGTATGAAATGTGTCATGAAAAGAGCCAAGCTAAAGCTAAGAGATACTCATAGATTGACCACTCAAGAATACCTACTACCAGCCACACCACAGAAGTAAACCAAAACAAACTTCCACATTTGCAAAGAAATTTATAATACTTGTGTCTTGGGTATAGGAGATGTGGGAGATAATTTTAATAATGTTCGGATGAGAAATTAGCCCTGTAACAATTTAAGAGATTTAAAAAAAAAAAAAAAAAAAAACTACTTTAAACTGAGTGTCCTATGTATTCAGTAATTCATATTTACTTTAGTGTTTAGTAGGGGGATATTTTGGGCATTAAAAATGGGTATTTTATTCACACTTTTTTCTCTTAGATGATAAATTTCAAAAAGATGAATTTTATCAAGCTAAAATCTCATGATTTATGGTCTGAAATACATGCCTATCTTCAAATGGAGTTTTAACTTGTAAAACAGCCTTTTGCAGTTATAGTTCCGCATGATATTTAAGTAGCATTTTAAAGCTATTTGTATTTTTCCACTTCACCTTTTCCAACTCATTAACATGGATAGAAAGTATTAATATAGGAACATTTCTAATGTCATGCAAAAAGGAATGATGACCTTTTTAAACAGATTGAATTTTAAATGAATTGTCAACAGCAGAATGGACTAAATGTATTAACATCTAGAGTCCTGTAGAAATTAAAACTGAATTAAATCAAACCTGTAACACAAATGTGTTTGCCCATGGTGCCAAGCTTTTGAGTAATGGAACGCTGAGAGAATTCTACAGTCAGGGTTATCAGGTCTCATGACTCAGCCATAAAATTTGAATTTAAGTGACTTTCTTGACGGATTCAATAAACTCTTTGAGATGACTTTTATTAGGAAATTTAACCATTAAAAGGAAAACAAAACAAAACAAACACAAGCTTTTCAATATCTTGGAGGAGGGGAGAACGAAACTGAGAAATGTTAGATGCGAACACGCCAAGCCTTCAGGCTCCTCCCTTGCTCCAATTGATGTTGATTTTAGAATAATCAAAAGTCAGCCCTCCTTTCTCCATGGCAGCCTTTGGGTCCAGTGAGAACATTGTTAATTAAATCTGCCTGGGGCCCTCTCTCTGCCGTATTCTCTTCACTGACAACACTACCAGCCCCAAAGGACAGCGACCCTGCCTTGTTCATCTCTGTATCCCCAACAGATACGTACCTGTAACAAGTCTCAATAAACATTAGATGAATGAACTAATGGAACTATAATTCTGTCCTCTACTTTATAATTAGATTTATTAAGATTTTTTAATTTGGGAAATATAGTTGCCTTTGAAAAATAAAAAGCATACAACTTAGCTCAGCCCAGAATATACAATGCTAGAAACTTTGCTAAAAGAGCTCAACATCCTCCACTCTTACTGTCTCATCCAACAAAACCTAGTTACCTGTTGTAAATAAACAGTATGGTTGTCACCTTCTGCATTTCTTCTCAAAGAAATGTTTTCTTCAAGCCTAAAAATCTGTACTGTCATAATGACATCTAGGGCAAAGAAGCAAAAGACGGTGATTTCGAAAATCTCAAGCAATTTAGAATGTGTTCTGTTCTTCAAAGCATAGCACACAACTGCTTCACATCTGTGTGCCATGGTTCTTTGTATTCTATTTTAATTTTTCAGGTGTTCCTTAAATATTATCACGTGGAACAGTTAAATCTAATGCGAAAGGAAGCTATTGACAAGCTTATTTTGATTCAAGCTTGTGTCAGAGCATTCTTGTGTTCAAGAAGATACCAAAAAATACAGGAGAAAAGGAAGGAAAGCGCTATAATAATACAGTCAGGTAATCTCTTTGACATATTTAGATATGGTCATAAAATCAAATCTTATAATACTTATTACAGGCAAACCTCCAATTCTTATGTAGCTTTTGTGTTTAATTCCAGACTCTGTTGCCTTGATACTTTTGCTATATTAAATCTAAGTCAGATTGTTTTAGTGATTGACACTTTTAATATTTGGATAAATGCTTTGTCTTAAATAATTTAATTTTTAACTTTTCTGTCAAGAATTAATGAAATACAACTGACCTATTGTGGAAGATATAGCAAATGATTAATTATAGATCTCAAGAATCATATTATTATAGCTCATTGGACAATAAGATTCCTTTCTATTTTATTCCAAAGGTTACACTTGCCATAATTTTTGACAACTTAAATCTTATTTTGTTAAAGAGCATCCATTTATTTCTATTAACTGTAGGGAAATAATATTTATAACCATACTTTATTTCACAAACATTTATTAAGCTGTATTAATAGACTTTGGATTTTGCTTTCTACTTTTCCATAAGAAACGAAATTTAGATAGAGCTTGTCACAGCTTAGTATGCTCTCTTTCAAAATGTTTTCACTGGACACTTAGAGAAAAAAATGTATTGTGCTTTTTAACGTGATATACACATACACTACAAGCACTGTGTTCTGATATTTTTAATTCTAGTCTATTCCATTTCATTTTTAGATGCTAGATTTGGCCTACTACATCAATTTTATGATCCACTAATGGTTTGCAGCCTGCATTCTGAAGAACACTAATATCGTGGGCAGAGGAGTTGACTGACATTCAAGAGATTAACATTCCAGTCCCCGTTCTGTCAATCAGCAATGAGTCATCATCATCTCTTTTTGTATTTTAAGCCCTTAACTTCTCACTGAGAAATCAAAATGCAAACCCAGTAATTTGGGCTTTAATCCTTTATCTGCAATTTCAAAATTTATAAAGCTCTGACAAAAAGGTTCTTCATAGTGCTTTTGGCAGTGAAACATAGCAATGTGATAATGAGGTTATTTACAGTGCTTTTGCTCACCCAACTTAGTAAGAATATTCTGTTTTACTGAAGAAATAGTCATTGATTATTGGGTGCTGCCCTGATATAGGGAATGTTACAGAATATATATTTGCTCTGTATTAACTTTCTAAAACTTAAACAAAAATTAATCTGAATTCTCAAATATATCATCTGGTAATCTGAAATATATCTGGCCAAAATATATGAAACACATAACAAAAAAGGAAAATGATTATTACCAAATATTAAGCAAATGAGCACACTTTGTCATCAACTTTACTTGTCTCTATTATTTTGGTTTCATTTTAGTACTCTTCTTAGTATGAAAGTTACTTTAGTTATTATTGCTGTAGCTTGCTATGTAGAAGAATCTTGTTAATGAATCACATTAAGTGAACCTGTTCTATTTGGCATTTTAATTTTATTTTTCTCTTTGACATCAATGGTCAAAACCACTGTTTCTACTCACTAAAGTAATTTTCTTTTATTTCCTTATGATTAACACTACTATGGGCTTTATATGTTTCAGCTGCAAGAGGACACCTTGTCAGGAAACAAAGAAAAGAAATTGTTAACGTGAAAAACACAGCAGTAACAACCATTCAGACTTCTGATCAGGAATTCGACTACCAGAAAAACTTTGAAAATACAAGGTATAATGATGTTCATTCTTAAACCATTGTAACATACAGATTTTTCAGATCTGTAAGGTCATAGAATAATGTTCACAGCCTTTCTTATACTAGCCAGCTTCCTGATACTGACACATCAAATGTCAGTGAACACCCAGAGGCTACTTTTGTATTCTCTATCCTATTTTGGAGTTATTTCTCAAGATTTTTCTTCATTGGCTTCTACCAGATTGCTTTCTATAATTCTACTTCTAATTCGGAGGGTTTTTGCTAATATGTCCTCCAAACCCCACATTTCAATCCTCATCCATATCTAAATGTGTCCCTGGGCTCTCTCATTCATTCCAGTGGCTTTAAGAGCCAGTATGCCATTGGCCCCTACATCATAATCACCAGCTTCCTTTCTTCTTCTGAGCCCTCATGTCTATACTTCCAAGTGCATGTTAGCAAACCACTTACTCACTTATTCAGTAGGCTTTATACTGGGCAGTGGGAACACATAGATACGTGAAGCAAAATCCTTATCCTCAAATGTCTCACAGTATTATGGGGAAAAAATGACAGACAAACACATCCCTCTTGTAAAATGTGTTAACTCAGCTATAAAAATAGGCAAAGGGTACACTGGGGGCAAGGAGGAGGGAACCCTGCCTTGGTTGGTAGTGGTTAGGGAAAGGGAAGAATATCTACATTTTGCCCAAGAGGTGAAACTTGAATTGATCAAACTGAGTACATGGTCATCCAGGGAGATAAAGATCATTCCAGCCCCAATGCTAGTCTCCTTGTTTTTAACATCAAAACTGGCCATAGAAAGGGTGAAGGAATGAAACAGAAGAAGAGGTGGCTTCCTGGCTTCCTTCTTTCCCCACACACCCACATCTAATGTTCTCTTCACCCACTGCTATTCTTCTCTTCTGCCAATAGTGGTCTCATAAATGATCTCATAGAAGACTTCTCTGCCACCTCTTCCCCTCACCTTCACCCACACACTCCATGAATCCCTCAGGCCAACCTCATTTCCTTATTTGGAAAACAGGAATGTTCATCTGAAGTTTGGAGACATTGGGTGTTTTAAGTTTTTGTGTATTCTGAGACCTACATACATGCTCTTTGTCTTTGCTTGTGAGGATCCAAATGATTTGTTTCTCTTTGTTACTGGCTATAAAACAGTTCAGCAAACTTCCAAACATCACAGGCCTGCCTCAGGAGCAGAAGGCTGGATGATACCTGTGACTCTTGTACATCAGTCTGGAGGTTGAGAGAAATGTAAACTGGCTGCAAATGGAAGAAAGATGGACTAATTGTACTACTTCTAGAAATTACTGCTTGTAGATATCACATCTAATAAGGAAGTGTGATGTTCAATTACATACCCATTTGCTACCACCTTTCTTCTGAGGATACCAGGAATTAGCTTTCAATGTAGCAGATACTTATTAAGCATCTACTGCATACAAGATCTACTTCAGGGTACATGAGTGTGAGTAAGAAGCTATGGTCTCTGCGGTCTGGGATGGAGAATTTGACATTTATTGGGCTCTCATAGGAGGTGGATCACAAAGTCAGACATAAAAGCAGTACAGGCAGAAAGTCAAGGGAAGCTTTTAGAGAGGAAGGTTAGGGAAGGGAGAGGCAGGTGGGCCTGACCACTGCCAGAGATCTGCGGGCCTGGACTCCCTCCCTCTGCCACTTCTGACTTTCCTATTCCCTCAGCTACCAGAAGCCCTTGTTTTCACTTAACCCTTCCCTGTCAGAGCCCCTGACCTGTGACCTAGAATACCACAGCAGGGAGCTGGAGAAAGGCCCAGGCCGGCAGGGCTCTCCGGCAGATGTCAGAAGAGATCGACAGTCCTCCTCATGCTGGAGCTCTGAAGGGCTGATCCTCAGAAGTACCCATCATTGCACATGGTCCTCAGCCAGCCGCAGCACAGGGTGGAGTCGCCTGAGCCTAGACGTATAACTGATGTGGGAATTTCAGCAGTGTGTACAAGTCTTCACCAGTGAAATGCATTTAAAGGATCAAAACTAACTTATAAATTGATTTTTTGGAAGGCAGTCAGTTAGAGACTGCACGCGTATCTTCTCTCATCAGTTGTATTTTGAATAAATGTAAGCATTCTCAGAGAGGTCAGTATTATGGAGGAATTCAAAATACTAGCGTAGCGATTCATCAAAATCATGGGCATCTCTGGTGCCCTACCTAGTTTTTTGACTGATCCTAGCAGGATTCTGTTATGCCTCCTGTATTAGCCTAGGGATACCATAGTAATTCTAGTCCTAGGAAGTGGCCAGTAGAATTAGAAAAATGGAATCCCGGTAGCTTTTTCCAGATTTGACTCAAAGAACAGTCTGACTTCACAAACAGATCACAAAAGACCTAGACTCTCACATGGGTTTCTGGGCTGAGATGAAAAGTTTGGTGCAAAAGCCCTCCAAGTAGCAATGAGAAGTGTTAGCATATCAAGGTGTCATTGTACAACATTTTTATTCCATCTTAACCTTTTTCTTGGCAGTATTGCTCTTGGCTAGAAAAAAAAAAAAAAAAGTACAGAGAAGACCTTATCTTCAAGTGAAGGGAAATCATTTTGGAAGGATATTAGCAAAGTAGCAACTGTGAAATTTTGGTCACCGTATTACATGATCATGAACCGTAGTGAGGACATTGCTTTTCCTTTAATTTTATAAGGTATTTCCTCTGATCAGTAAACTGAGTGCTTATTAAAGTACAGTATGTCAGTCAAGTGAACATACCCTGCTTACTGGTATCAAACTTAGGTATATTTTTCACAGCATCTCACTACTAAAGTACTTTGTTTTGAAAAGGATATATTTTGAAAATTCTAATGAGATTAGAATTTTGATATCTCTTTAAATGAAAAGATGGTTATTCATATGCTAGGATATTTCTCACTCTGAGTTGAATCTGGTTTTCTCATTATTTGAGTAGTTATCACAGTTGTCACCAGAGAGAACATTCTGGAAAGCACTTGATTAATGTGACTTGAGACATTTTAATTTTGAGCTTTCTTTGTTCCTTTTGCCTTTCTCCCACCAGTATCTAGCATATAGCTATTGCCAAAAGAAGTAATAAGCCCCAGTTTAGTACTGTATATTCAAAGATAATATATTTTACACAGGGAATCTTTCATGAAGAAACAAGCAGAAAATGCAATCTCTGCTAATGAAAGATTCATTTCAGCTCCAAATAATAAAGGAAGTGTATCTGTAGTGAAGACTTCCACTTTCAAACCTGAAGAGGAAACCACCAATGCTGTGGAGAGTAACAACAGAGGGTATCAGACTCTAAAAAAAATGAATAATGTGTATGAAGAAGAGGTTAAGCAAGAATTCTACCTTGTAGGGCCAGAAGTAAGCCCCAAACAGAAGTCTATCAAAGACCTGGAAGAGAACAGCAAGCTAACAAAAGTAGAGAAAGAGGAAGCTATGATCCAGAGTTACTGTCAGAGGTACACAGAGGAGAGGAATTGTGAAGAGTCAAAAGCAGCATATCTAGAAAGGAAGGCCATATCGGAAAGGCCAAGCTACCCAGTGCCTTGGTTAGCTGAAAATGAGACTTCCTTTAAAAAAATGTTGGAACCTACACTTAGCCAAAGGTCAATTTATCAAAATGCAAATAGCACAGAAAAAGAAAAGAAGACATCTGTAGTTACCCAGAGTGCACCGATATGCAGCCAGGAGGGAGGCAGAAGCCATCTGAGGCATGAGGCAGTCAAAGAGAGGCAAGCTGAACCGGTGACACAGGCCCAGGAGGAAGATAAAGCAGCGGTATTCATTCAGAGCAAATACCGGGGTTACAAGAGAAGGCAGCAGTTGAGGAAGGACAAGATGTCATCTTTTAAGCATCAGAGGATTGTCACAACACCAACAGAAGTAGCAAGAAACACTCATAATTTGTATTCCTATCCCACAAAACATGAGGAAACCAATAATATCAAGATGAAGGATAACAAAGACTCAAAAGCAACTTCAGAAAGAGAAGCATGGGATTTGGCAATTTTTTCAAAACAGGTATGTGAATAAATGAATTTATTTACTAATAAAAGTCCCTGGGAACTATAAAATAACTGAATTAAACACATAATTAATAACTGGTAAATTGTTTCATCTGTGTTGATGGGCCCGCAAACATTTTTAATAAAATGTCTCAAGGATTGTGCTATTCAAATAGCCAGGAGCTTTTAACCCAATTTACTATGGTAACGTTAGTATAAAATATGATAGAAACCTCATGTAGTCGTGATACTAGACATTGGTTTATACAGCTTACTAAAATGCTGAGGCTCGACACTGAAAAGTTTGATGTATCTGTGAGATCTTTAATTACAGCTAAAAAAAAAAAAAGGCGTTTTAAGTTTTCTAAATCCTCCAAAGTTTATGCTTTCTCCCTTTCACAAATTTGAGAAGACATAATTAGGTATCAGATTTTGATAGGTAGCCACACCAAAGCATATACAGTGAAGATGAAAGTCTGCACGTCACATCGTGACAGTGAACCAACAGTCATGGAAAATACGGAATCACAAAGAAAAACCGCAGAGAAAAGTTCCCTCCTGGAGAATATCTCACGCCAGTCGTAGGTGTGTTTCAGCTATTTCTAGAGAGGAGCATAGGAAGCAACAGGTTTTAGGGCTTCTCATGGGTATACATGCAATTTATCTCTGATACATACAATTTATCTCTGATATATAACAATTTGTCTCTGATAAATTGGTGCTATGGAAAGATTGCAAGAACCAACTTCTGTAAATACCAATTCCAGTTCCTCCTTTCTCTTTCTAGGCATTTGACCTTCATAAAAATCACTTTATGTGTTAGCACTGTTATTTTCTCCTGTGTAAAATGAAGAGTTTTAACTAGATGATCTCTAAAATACATGAATTTCCAGGGTAATCAATGGTATATGAAGTAATAAAAGAAATATCATAATGGGTTAGTTCCAAGAAGGACTGTCTAATATTCCTGAGTCCCCCAACTTCCCTTTTTGTATCTGACAGTGGCTGAGCCTATGAGAAACACGATAATTGCACTTGGACCCTTCCTTAGTGTGAGAGGTGTGACCCAGACATCTCCAACTTCTAGTTGTCAGTGGAGATCTGCCTTTTTTTAATTTACCCATCCCCTTCCTACTCTTGTTAAGCATATGGAAATAGTTTAACAAACATACAGTTCTCACTCCAAACACCAAATCAGGGATTAGAGCTCAGACCTGCTATGTCATGGAGACATGAGATGTAGAATTACCAAGACATCTACTTGGAGCTGGCCAGTAACGCCATGGGAGTAAATTCACCGGTCCATGGAACAAATCTAGAGGCTGTCCCAGCGGGAGCCTCACACTCAACCCAGCAGGACAGCCGTGTTATCAGAGCCAGGATGCAGACAGAACAGAGGTCGGGGGCAGAATGGAAAGAGAAACCAGAATAGAGCAGCCCTGAAATCAGGCTAAAAACACTGGAAAGAAAAGGAAGGAGGTTTACACAATCAAAGGCAGCAGAGGGGTCCTCAGGACAGAAGCAGAAAGGCAAACACAGCAGAGTGGCAACGCTGGAAGCCAGATCTCAGAAACCTGGGAAGGAGTTGATCAGAACAGAATTCTGCATGTAGCGTGACATGCTTGGCAGTTTTTAAAGAAAAATGTGAGCTGGGTACGGTGACTCACGTCTGTAATCCCAGCACTTTCGGAGGCCGAGGTGGGCGGATCACGAAGTCAGGAGATCGAGACCATCCTAGCTAATACAGTGAAACCCCGTCTCCACTAAAAATACAAAAAATTAGCCAGGAGTGGTGGCTGGCGCCTGTAATCCCAGCTACTCAGGAGGCTGAGGCAGGAGAATGGCGTGAACCTGGGAGGCGGATCTTGCAGTGAGCCAAGATTGCGCCACTGCACTCCAGCCTAGAGGACAGAGCTAGACTCAGTCTAAAAAACAAAAAAAGGAAAAATGTGAGAGGGCAGGTATTCAGAGCACAAGGCGGGAAGGTTGTCAGGTGAGGACTTTATCAGACCTGGTGCAAGGGACAGGGTGGGCCCTGGAGAGGAACACGAGATTCCCCAAAAGTGCTGGTAAGGCATTTCCCAGCCCCCAGTGCCTGTAGAACTCTCTGTATTCTTTTCCTTGATTTAACCTGACACATGATCTTCTTTTTAGATATCAAAGTTTTCTGAAGAATATTTCATTCTGCAGAAAAAATTGAATGAAATGATTTTGTCACAGCAACTGAAGCCACTTTATCTGGGTGTCTCACACCATAAGCCAATTAATAGAGGAGTTTCTTCTCAGCAGTGCCTCTCAGGTAAAAATCAGTAGAGTTAGAACGTCCTGAAGGGGAAGGAAATGCCAGATACTTTGTTTATTAGTTTCCCACCGTCATTCTACGGCAGATTTGAGGAGCCTGTGTTCTGTCTTGGGAGAACCTTTATTTCATTTCTTACATGGAAATACACTTTTTTTTTAGGATGTTCTACCCACTTTCTACCTTCTCTGACTTCATTCCCCTCCATTTTTTATGTTTTTCTTTTTTCATTTTAACTAGAACTTGGCATATGACACCAGAAGGGAATAAAAAAGGGTGGTATAGAAAGGGGGCCCGGCAGGAGGCAAATTTGATAGGAGAGAGCAAAAATAGAAATAGGAAGATTTCTTTTTCCTTTGTCAACAACTGCAGCCTTGAGTATAGCATGTGGAAGGTGTAAAATCCCATTATACAAGAAATATTGTTATTGAACTCTTTTCTAGTCAACGTATTATACTAAACTGGTGAGGAATTCAATCTCAATAATTTTCAGATCTCCCTCTCCCCAGAGCTGTGCGAAGGTTTTATGGCCTTGCACACCACCAAAAGATCAGGCACAGCCTGTAGTCTCTGAACATTTGTCCGTGAAGTTACTGTTGGGACACTCATGGCTCCAGCTGGCCTCCACGAGCCGCTGAAGTTGGGAGGTCTGGCTGCTCCCACACCCTGCAGGTGGCACCTCGACTGTGGGAGTCTGGAGCCTCATATTGTCCATGCCCACTCCAGGCAGCCATTCTCTGCAGTCTTAGCACCTTCCCCAGGAGCTGTCACTGTAAAGTTCAGGAGTCCTACAACTTTGAACCCTGCTGACCTCTGCCCAGAAGAATCTGCATTTATTTCCCCTTGCTTTCTTGGAGACCCTCCGCAATCTCGCTGCCCCACTCAGGGATCCCTGACATCATCTCTGCAATAAGTTTGGCTCTTACCAAAGACAGGAAGAGCCACTGACCTCATGCAACTTCTAATTTCTTCCCTGAAAAAATCTCTAAGGCAGAAATATGCTAAGATGCACTTGGCTATTTGCCTGATATGAGAGGAAGGAGAAATACCTTAATGTTTTCATCAATTATTCTGCCACATCGTTTTCACGTCAAGAATTGCGGTGAAACTGACCACAAATGGCTCTTTGGTGCCCTTCATTCCTGCTACTCTCCTGCTCTCTGGCCCTGTCTGAGAACCTTCTACTGTGGAGAAGAGAAACTAGCAAATCAGAGCCCAGAGGCCCATTCATTTGGCTGCTGCAATGGCCTGTGCCCAGGGGGCATGCTGGCAGGGTAGGAGCTGAGGGAAGGCCTGGGCTTCTGGTTCCCTCATGGTCACAGAAGTGACAGCACTGGTGAGTGTGGAGCAGAGAGGAACAGGTGGTGTGGAGAAGCAAGGAAGCCAGGCAGCTCACCCCAGGCCACTGCTGTAAAGGAGAGGTACAAATGGGAGGCAGTGTCCTGGGAGGAAGTAGAGGTCGCAACCAAGATTTTCACTTTTGAACATCTCAGGGACTTTAAACAAGCATGAAAAGCAGCAGAATTTTATGAGAAAGTCAAATTAGTTCACCTTATTCTTTTTTGTTTGTTTGTTTGTTTTCGTTGAGACAGAGCCTCGCTCTGTCGTCCAGGCTGGAGTGCAGTGGCGCAATCTCATCTCACTGCAACCTCCGCCTCCTGGAGTCAAGCGATTCTCCTGCCTTAACATCCTGAGTAGCTGGGAATACAGGAACAGGCCACCACGCCTGGCTAATTTTTCTGTATTTTTAGTAGAGATGAGGTTTCGCCATGTTAGGCAGGCTGGTCTCAAACTCTGACCTCAGGTGATCCGCCCGCCTCTGCCTCCCAAAATACTGGGATTACAGGCGTGAGTCACCGCGCCTGGCCGAGTTCACCTTATTCTTGAATCTTTCATTTTTTTTGTGGACTTAAGAAGAATATTAGAAATCAATTCTTAGCTTACATGGAGAGGATTGTAGCTCAGAAATATTTCTTTAGCCCTTCGGGTTTAGAGGGAGAATCTCTTTTTGTTATCTGCACATATGCAGAAGTTTCATATTATACTACACTTGTTTAAGGCTAAATTGGCAAACATCTGAATTGTCCCATGTCCTAGAGAGTAGCAGAGAAAGTGCCTGAGAGAGGGCCTGATGTGGTCTAATGACCCAGGGGTATCTGTGTGGATCTGACAACCCAGAACCCAAGAGTAAGGGGGACAGTGGGAGATGCAGTTCAGCTACCAGAGACCAGACAGGGCAAGTTATTCAGCAGATGCCAGTGACCAGCTAAGAGTGGCTGCAGAACAGATGGCCCCTCCCCACTAGTGCCATGAAGCTGCCAAAGTGCCCTACGCCAATCCCCGACTTACATGTGGCAGGACAGAGAGGAAAAGGGAAGGCTGAATGTAAGCCGTCAATGCTCTTAGTGTCTATTTAGTCATTTTAGGTTTCTGACCCCAATCTAAAGTGACTAAATCTACTCAGAAGACATTAAGAATTTAGAATTTAGCTAGAATTTGTTAAAAATAATTTAATGCTAGAAAGTAGAAATGAGCACCATGATAAAGTTTTAAGTGTGTTAATTTTTTTGTATATCTGAATTGTACATTGTAAAAAATGTTTTAAAAATCTGATTGCACTGTAGGAATTGAACTTGAGAGCCATGAAGAGAAAAGGGGAAGGCCAGCGAGAGATGATGGTAGCTAGGATGAGGTAGTGGCCAAGAAGGCAGTTTAAAGCAATGGTTAGTTTGTAGATTACAAAGGATTTGGTAATTGGTTGCACAGGAAAAGGGGCATGCCGGAGTCTCTAACATGATCAGCTAGTATCATGGTGGATGGTGGTATGTCATTACCTGAGATGGGAAAGATTAATAACGAGCAGGAGTATGCATTCAATTTGGGCTGTGTTAAGTATGGGAAGCCTTTGATGAATTGGGACCACCTCTCAGTAGGCAGTTGGACACATATGGGGTAACTGAAGCCATGGAGGAGAAGGGAAACTCCAGGAAATTTACCTACACTGAGAAGAGAAGACAGCCTAGTGGAAGAGTCTGGACATGTGCAGGTCAGGTAGAGAAGAATCAGGAAAGAGGAGCGACCAGAGATGGGGAGGGCAGCCAGGGAGCCTAGACCCTCCGAAACCAAGGGAAGAGGGTCTTAGAGGATCGTGTGCGAAGGATTCAGACAGAACAAGTCAGAAGGGAACCATAAAACATTCATTAAATTTCCTATTCATTAACAATTACTTACTGAATTCTTCAAATCTTATTTAAATATTAGAATGGAGACAGACGGAAAGGGTGAATGTAGTACTGGGGTACTTTGGGAGCAGATTCATCCCAGTGTTTGTGGATATAATCTGTGTTCACATACTTTAACAATTTTTGTTTTCTTAAAAAAAAATCCTTGAATAGCTTATAAAAGTTAATTGTAGGCTGGGCGCAGTGGCTCAAGCCTGTGATCCCAGCACTTTGGGAGGCCGAGACGGGCGGATCACGAGGTCAGGAGATCGAGACCATCCTGGCTAACACAGTGAAACCCCATCTCTACTAAAAAATACAAAAAAATAGCCGGGCGAGGTGGCAGGCGCCTGTAGTCCCAGCTACTCGGGAAGCTGAGGCAGGAGAATGGCATAAACCCGGGAGGCGGAGCTTACAGTGAGCCGAGATCCGGCCACTGCACTCCAGCCTGGGCGACAGAGCGAGACTCCGTCTCAAAACAAAACAAAACAAAACAAAACAAAACAAAAAAAACAGTTCATTGTAAAATATAGTTCAAAGAACTAAAACAGACAATTGGGCCAGATATTGCTTAGCTAATATTTAATCTCTGTGACAGAACCAGTTTCTTTCCACATCCCAAAGATGTGCACGTTAGGTGAACTGGTGTGTCTACATGGTCCCAGTGACAGAATGTGTGTGTGTCTGAGTGTGCCCTGCAATGGAATGGCATCTTGTCCAGCCTTGCACCCTGAATTTCCAGTAGAGGCTCCAGCCATCCATGACTCTGAACTGGAACAATTGGGTAAAATTTTTTCTTACTTGTTTTTCTTAATCTTTCTTTCTTTCTATTTTTTTTTTTTTTTTCCTGAGACAGAATCTTGCTTTGTCTCCCAGGCTGGAACGCAATGGCGTGATCTCGGCTCACCACAACCTCCACAACCTCCGCCTCCCGGATTCAAGCAATTCTCCTGCCTCAGCCTCTTGAGTAGCTGGGATTACAGGCATGTACCACCATGCCCAGCTAATTTTTGTATTTTTAGTAGAGACGGGGTTTCATCATGTTGGCGAGGCTGGTCTCAAACTTCCGACCTCTGGTGGCTCATGCCTGGAATCCCAGCACATTGGGAGGCTGAGGCAGGTGGATCACCTGAGGTTAGGAATTCAAGACCAGCCTGGCCAATATGGTGAAACCCCATCGCTACTAAAAATACAAAAATTAGCTGGGCATGGTGGCAGGTGCCTGTAATCCCAGCTACTTGGGAAGCTGAGGCAAGTAGAATTACTTGAACCCGGGAGGTGGAAGTTGCAGTGAGCCAAAATCGTGCCACTGCACTCCAGCCTGGGTGACAGAGCGAGACTGTCTCAAAAAAAAAAAAAAAAGAACAACAACAACAACAATAACAAGGGCCAACTTTACCCAGGTGTGGGATTTCCTAACATCTAAATCTGATTTTCCTGAAGAAAATATACATAAAATGATTATTCATCTGTTTTCAAAAGGGAACTCAGTCTGAAGAGAGTAGGAATTATATTGACTGAACATTTCAACTTTAATACAGCTAATAACTCTGCTCACCCTCTGCTGTAAATGATTTTTTTTTTTTTTTTTTTTTTTTTGAGACAGAGTCTCGCTCTGTCACCCAGGCTGCAGTGCAGTGGCACAGTCTTGGCTGACTGCAAGCTCCGCCTCCCAGGTTCTCACCATTCTCCTGCCTCAGCCTCCTGAGTAGCTGGGGCTCCAGGCACCTGCCACCACACCGGGTTAATTTTTTGTATTTTTAGTAGAGACGGGGTTTCACCATGTTAGCCAGGATGATCTCGATCTCCTGACCTTGTGATCCACCCGCTTTGGCCTCCCAAAGTGCTGGGATTACCGGCATGAGCCACCATGCCCAGTCTAAATTTTTTTTTTTTTTTTTTTAAGACAGAGTTTCACTCTTGTTGCCCAGGCTGGAGTGCAGTGGCGCGATCTCAGCTTGCTGCAACCTCCGCCTCCGGGGTTCAAATGATTCTCCTGCCTCAGCCTTCCCAGCAGCTGGGATTACAGGCGACCACCACCATGCCCAGCTAATTTTTGTATTTTTTTTTAGTAGAGACTGGGTTTTACCATGTTGGCCAGGCTGATCTCAAACTCCTGACCTCAAGTGATCTGCCCACCTTTGCTTCCCAAAGTGCTGGGATTACAGGTGTGAGCCACTGCACTTGACCTAATTTTTCTTAAATGTATGCATAGTTCACATTTATTTCAGTGTTGGTCTCCATTGAGAAGCTTGGTAATGTTTTTGTGACCAGAAATATACCATAAGAAGTTAACTCTTGTTTATATCAGTCTATGGTAAAATTGGTCATTTCGCTTAAAGTTGCAGTTTCTAAGAATCCATCGACATTGTCAAGTGAGGACTTACTGTATGATGATGTGGCTGTTCAAAGAATTACCGCCAACAAAGATTCCAAGAACTCATAGTGTTTTATGCAAACACATTCAAACATTCATGGAACAGATAAATCTCACTGTATGTGATTCGTTTGAGAAAAAAAAATACATATATATACAAAGTTACATATTTTATGATATTCATCTATCCTAGAACAAAAGTCTAACAATAACATTTTTAAGAGCTACTGTTCAATCTCAATAATTAATTAATTAATTAAATTTGAGGCAGAGTCTCACTCTGTCACTCAGGTTGGAGTGCAGTGGCACAACCTCAGCTCCTGGGTGCCACCTCTGCCTCCTGGGTTCAAGCAATTCTCATGCCTCAGCCTCCCGAGTAGCTGGGACTACAAATGTCTGGCACCACACCCAGCTACTTTTTTGTATTTTTAGTAGAGATGGGGTTTCAATATGTTGGCCAGGCTGTTCTCAAACTCCTGACCTCAGGTGATCTGCCTGCCTCAGCCTCCCAAAGTGCTGGGATTACAAGTGTGAGCCACCACACCTGGTCTCAATTATTAATTTAGAGGTAAAACTCTTAAGTATAGTATTTAATACTAGCTAATGGAATGCAACAGTACATTAAAAGACTGTCCACATCATATATATTAATATAACATATCAATAGATTAAAAAAACTATCTTGATAAATGTTGAAACAGTTTTCAGTAAAATCCAACACTCAGTACTGATGAAATGTAAAACTCTTACTAAACTAAAAGCAGAAGGATATTCTTTAACAATATGAAGAATACATTTCTTAATTCAATCATCTACCTCATAATTAACCATAAAACACTGGAAGAAGTTTCATTAAAAAGGAGGATGAAGCTAAATATACTAGTAACACCACATTTTTATGTTATTGAGAAATTTCCAGTTAATGCAATAAGACAACAAAGAGAAGCTTTTTCAAAAAGCATAACTATCAAAAGGGAAAAGATGGGATTGTAGGAATATTACCAGACAACATTAAAAATGCAGTGATTGATGCGAGCAATAGAATTCAGTAAGGATGTATAGTTATATAGATAGATATTCTTTCCTATAAAAATTTCCAATAGAAAAAGAGCCCATTGGAAATAATAGCAAAAAAAAATCAATACCTTGAAATAAAGCTAGCAACCAAACCACAAAGAGACAAAAAAGAAAAGATGCATAATGGAATGATACATTGTGTTTCTGAATTGAAAGATAAGATACTGTAAACATGACTGTTCTAAAATTACTTTCTAGGTTTAAAAAAATTGCATTAAAAATCTCTATCAGATTTTCTTTGCAACTTAAGAAAATATCCCTAAGGATCATTTGTAAATTTCAGAGACAAAAAGAATAACTATAAATGAGGACTTACTTATTAAATAGTAAAATGAATAATGCTATAATAATTAAAATCATGTCTGCTTTACAAAAATCAGTCACAGATGAATGAAACGGAATAGTCCTAAAATTGGCCTGAGTATTTATAAAAACCTGTCATTTACAAAAAGACACATATGAACAAAAAAGAAATGGATGAATAATCCTTAAAATGTCTCTGATTTGGGATGAGGAAATAAAATATTCTTCTGCTGAATGCCCAGATATTTTCCAGACGCATTGATCATTTAAATGAAAGAAATAAACAAACCAAATGAAGCTGGATGCTATGAATTGAGCATTTCACAAGCTCTGCTTAGAAAAGGACAAAGCATAAGAAGTAATAAAAGGAATTACAAAGAAAAACTGTGATAGATTTGGATTACATGAATATTAAAACCTTCTAGAGATTCCAAAGCATCATTAAAAGTTAAAGAGCTGAAGACAGAATATTTGGAACAAATGTAAAAAGAGTTAAACTGTTTAATGTAGAAAGAGCTCTTTATAAATCATTCAGAAAAAGTAGCACTCTCAATGGAAAAATGGCACAAGCCATCAATTTATTTGCAAAAGAAGAAATGCAGATGGAAAATAAGCATATATATGACCACTCTAGGAGTAAAAAAAAAAAAAAAAAAAAAAAGTAAAACAAGTTACTATTCTTTACTTATCAAAATTACAAGTATGAAAAAATATTTTAACAGTAATGACAAAGTGCTAATGTAATTATTCTCAAGCACACGGTAAGTTGGCAGCATCAACATTTTGAAAAGTGACTTGGCAATATGTCAAAAAAAAAAAAAAAAAACTCCACTGATTTAGTTTATATCATTGACCCAGTAAACTCACTTATGAGAACATAGCCTAAGTAAATAATCAGAGCTGAAAAAAAAATTGTGTATATGGTAAGAAAAAAAATTGAACAATAGGAGAATGATTAATAAGTAATGACACTATTCACATATGGAATATTAACAGCCCTTTAAATTCATTTTTCAAAGAATAGCCTTGGCAAACTGCTAGCTAATCTAACCACTGAATAAAATATTGCAGAATTGAAATTGTAATACTGTAAATAAGTCAGCTTAATCTTCACATACGTGAGGTGGTTCATTAACAACAAGAGCCCCTAAGTCCAGGGTTCTAGAAGAGTTGAGTGTCTAGTTAGTGAGAACAAGATGGTCACCTCCAGTAGAGCGAATACTCTCCATCCCTCGCTAACTTCACTTCTATATAAAATTAAGAATCTAAATAATATTACTGCAACCTGGTAGAAAACTTCCACAGTCACATGTGGTAAGACTAAAGTGTCATCTCCAGATCTGTCACCTTTGTTGCCATGCTGTCTCAAGCCACTGAAAGCTTGTTTGATACTCCTCCAGCCAGCTTGTGGTTAGATGTGCTCTAATAAAGAATGAGTGCTTTTTTAAAAAATACTGGTATGTTTCAGCTCATCTTGATAGAAACCAAAAACCCTTTTATCTGTGTGTTATAAAGTATGAGCAGAGGGAAAGAAAAAAGCCAATGTTGTGTGTTTAAAGTCAGAGAATGTTCTTCAATTCTGTGTTTTTAAAAGGCCAATCTAAGAAAATAACTATGAACAGTCAAATAATTTTTTAAAGTTTGGCTTCTGGGAAAAATTATTCTGTTTTCACCTAAACATTTTAAATAAATGAATACCCACATCATTTTGAAAAATAGCCAGAATGTAATTAGATGCCACCTCTGAGTTTTCCTTATTCTCCAAGCAAATAAACATGTATTTGGGTGGTTTGGCTGTATCCACAGTTGGTGGGCAGTCAGACATGCTCACAGTGTTCCACATAACAGCTCACTCTCCCCAACAAAGTCCTCACTCTCAAGGCACCGCTATATCACCATGTGCATTTGCATGTGCTTCTGTTGTGGCGCCCCGTTTTGATGACTGCTCACGTATAAGCGAGATGACCGGGCATGTGTGTGTAATCTAACTCTTTGGACTAGAACGAAACAAACTGGCTTCTGAGGACTGTAATCCATGCGAGATGACAGCCCGAGGAAAATGACAGAAGTAGACCACCGAGATGTAGCGATAACGTGCAAGAGACAAGAGACAGTCCAGAGGGTGTATCTGTGGGTCTCGCCCCCCATACAGGCTGCTATATACTCCTGCTTCTCCTGCCACTACTAGGAGAGACATATGGGGCAGGCTGGGGCAGCACTTACCTGAACCTACCAGTATTGTTAGCAAACTAAGTTTTGCTTTCAAGGATCTGGGTATTAGTTCAAAGTACCCAAATCAGAGAGGGGCCAGTAGCTATAAGCCCATGACCTATAGGATAGGTAGAGGTGGAAGCTGGCCCTAGGGCATCGGCATTTAGTTGGCAGGAAAGGAAGAGCCACAGGAGTAGTTGTGCAGTTCAAAATGGGGCTGGGAGCTGGCAGTTGCCTCTTGAGAAGGTCAGAGAAGACTGCGAGTCAGATCCCCTAAACAGTAACGTATCCCCTAAGTTCTAAGGGCACTCAGAGCAGGACAAGCACCTACCCTTAACTTTTCACCTCGAGTAAACTCAAGAGAACAGAGCTATCCCAGAGTAGACGCAAGAGGTCAAATCCAGGGCAAGCATGAGAATTAAGGGTACAATGACTCAGGCCTGTAATCCCAGCTACTCAGGAGGCTGAGGTGAGAGGGTTAGAGCCCAGGATTTCGAGACCAGCCTGGGCAGCATAACAATACCCCATCTCTTAATGAAAAGAGAGAGAGAGAGAATTGAACATGTCCATAGGTGCTAAAGGAGGGAGGCAGTGCAAGGCAGAGAGGATTCCTTTAGAACTGTCCTGTCCACAAGCTCAGAACTGTGTGCAGCTCTCTTTCAGTCTAGAACCATTGCCAAAACAGCCAGCCTGGCCAAGGGCAGATGAGGTGACTGGTGGAAACGGCAGCTTCCAGAAGGTAGGTTGCAACCATGACTAGAGTGAGTCTGCCTTTAACATGCAGCAACGAAAATTCCTCTCCTAAGATTTCCCATAGGTCACTCTATTGCTTGAAGGTCATAGACTCTTAGGAGGAAATGGAAATTTACAAAAACTGAAAAATTGATTTATTAAAGAAAAAATTACAGTAACGAGTGTATTTCTATTCTGCTAATATTTGATTTAGATATGTGATACTTCTGCAAATTATACTCTGCATGTATACTTAAGTAAAACAGTGTAATTATCATTAAAATGAGAATGATGCTGAAATTTAATTTTCTAAATCAATTTTCCCTGGCAATGAGTTTTAAATCTATCTTCTTTCTTCTGAATGCAAAAAAGTGGAGATGTTAAGTGATTCATTATCCAAAAAAAAGTGCATTTCTGATAAACCAAAACACTTAATGACATTATTACCACAACTGCAATATAAATAAGTATCTTACCTTCTGGCTATTTAATACAGCAATAACCTTTACAAGCTGATATTTACCATGCACAACCCACAAAATAGCCACAAACCTTATTATGCTAGTGCCCATATTGATATGCTGCTGATAATTTGTGATTATAAATGTTTATGTCACTTTTGTAATTAAGGGGTTAGGATGACGTTAGTAGAGAGTGTTTATATTATCCCAAACGAACAAAAATTCACAGATCCATTAGAGGCCAAATAAATGTATGCCTCTCTGAAATATTTGTATGCTGATAAGCTCATGGAAGTTTGCTCTTTAAAAAAATAGTCTGAAGGAATTTAAGCGGAGCAATCATAGTCTGTTGAATATAATACATTCATCATAATTTTCATTTACTGGCTGGCCACCTTGCATTGCAATATCTTAAGTGAGACACCCCTTAAGACTAGTCAGCCCTCTGGCTTTAGATTATCCTGGTGAAGAAAAAAATGTCAAGAAGCTAACACTAAAGCAGATTAGATTTTCAGAAATTCTGAAAATTCAATGCATTTTGATTTTTAAATCTCCATAATATACACACACCAACATGCATATTTATAATTTTATATCAATGCTACCATACCATATATTCCAGGATTCTTTTTTGTTGTTGTTTGTTTGCTTTTGAGATGGAGTCTTGCTCTGGTGCCCAGACTGGAGTGCAGTGGCACAATCTCAGCTGACTGCAACCTCTGCCCCCTGGGTTCAAGTGATCCTCCTGCCTCAGCCTCCCTAGTAGCTGGGATTACAGGCATGTGCCACCATGCCCGGTAATTTTTGTATTTTTGGTAGAGATGGAGTTTCACCATGTTGGCCAGGCTGGTCTCGAACTCCTGACCTCAGGTAATCCACCCGCCTTGGCCTCTCAGAGTGCTGGGATTACAGGTGTGAGCCACTGCACACAGCCCATTCCAGGATTATTATTTAATGTAGTGTTTTGTTTTCTTTTTCTCTTTTTTTTTTTTCCTGTTTCCTCCCCTGTGTTCCCCTTCTCAACCCACATTACTCACCCCCAGCCAAGGGAACTCTTATTATAGAACACGCATTTTTTCATATTTTTTGCAGATGTGCATACATATAGGTATATGTACATAACAGAGATTTTCATCATTGTTTTATATAAATAGGATCATAGTATGATCATAATATAAACACTTAAGCAACTTGCTTTTCTCAATACCTTTGCAGGAATCCCTGCACATCAACTAGTACAGCTGTAATTTATTCTTTATAATGGCTGCATAATCCTGTATTTGTGAATCACAGTAATTATATAACCTTTTTCCTATTGTTAGATATTCTCTTTGTTTCCATTTTTTGCTACGATGAAAAATGTTGCAGTAAATATCTTTGAAAATGTACCTGTACACTGGGATAAATCCCTAGTGATGAAGTTATTGAGTTGCAAGATGTTTTTGGTTTTAATAGATTGCTTTCCTAAAAGGCTCTAGAAATTGACATGTCCTTCAACAATTTGGGAGCATACACTTGCCCTGACCTCCTGTCCATCAGTGATATCCTTCTTTTTAATCTTTGCTAATGTGTCTGGAGTAAAATCGTATCTAATTTTAATTTATATTCTCTTATCTGCTAGTAAATTCAGGTGCCTTCCCATGCTTATTTGCTTTTTGGATTTGCGCATCTTGAATTTTCTACTTAAATCTTTTGCTCACTTTTCTGTTGGTCTATATTTTTGGTAGTCATTTGTTAGCACTCTTTGCATATTAAAAATATGAACCCTTTATATCTGTGTTGCAAATATAGCCTTCCAAGTCTGTCATGTGTCTTTTGACTTTGTTGCCAAATAAAAGTTTTTGCCTATATTTAATAGGCAAATATGTCTATATTTTTATGATTTCTGAATTTTGATTAAAACATTCGTGCCCCTAGATTGCTCATGATTATCCCTGATTTTCTTCCAAGAGCTTTATTATTTTTTATTTATATTAATCTTTAAAGCATCAGAAATTTATTTTTATATGTGATGAGAATGGTGATCCAGTTCACAGAAGTATATTAATATTTACTATTCACTTAGCACTACATCTCTAAGCTGAAATGAAATCACAATCTTTGCATCTCCAAACACTACCACATGTAGATCACCAATGAAATGACACAAGGACATCAAAACCTAAGTCATGATCCCCACCATCTAGAGACTTCTGGTTCCACTATTAAAAAAAAAAAAAAAAAAAAAAAAAATCACAACAAAAAATAGTAAGCGGCAAGACATATGGGATTGGGTTCTATGTTAGTTTTCCAGGGCTGCCATAACAAAGTACCATAGACTGAGTGACTTAAACAGCAGAAACTTACTTTCCCACAGTTCTGGAGGCTAGAAGTTCAAGATCAAGGTGTCAACAAGGTTGTTTTCCTCTGAGGCCTTTTTCCTTGCCTTTAGATGGTCATCTTCTCATGGTCTTCTATTTATGTGTGTCTGTCTTAATCTCCTGTTCTTTTAAGGACAGCAGTCACATTAGATTGGGACCCACTTTAATGACATCATTTTAACTTATTTACCTTGCTAAAGACTCTATCTCCAAACACAGTCACATTCTGAGGTATTGGAGGTTAAGATTTCAACATGTAAATTTTGAGGTGACACAGTTCAGCCTGTAACAGATTTAAAATGGCTTGTGCGTCTAGCAAGTACCATTTATGCTCAATGAGAGATCACTGGGGAGTCAGTGAAAACTTCATTAAAGAGATAGGATTGAAGGTGGACATTGAACAAGCTTAAGATTTCAGTAAGTCTATGAAAAGCTTTTCTATGAGAAGGTGAGAAAAAGCAAAGTTACAGCTATAAACGTTGTCTATCAGGGTTTCAGTGAGATAACTGGACTGACAAGAGGAGAAAGTTCATTTGGGGGGAAATGGGAGATAAAATTGAAATTGCTAAGATTGTAAATAACCTGGAGTCAGAAGTTTAAACTTGATGAAGAAGGGAAAAAGAGGCATCGTCATAAACTTTTGAAACTTGAAATTTCACAATTAAAGTGGTATTTAAGAAATGAAAATCTGGGCCAGGTGTGGTGGCTCACGCCTGTAATCCCAACACTTTGGGAGGCCCAGGTGAGCAGATCATCTGAGGTCAGGAGTTCGAGACCAGGCTGGCCAACATGCCCAAACCCTATCCCTATTAAAAATACAAAAATTAGCTGGGCGCGGTGGCAAGCACCTGTAATCCCAGCTCCTCGGGAGGCTGAGGCAGGACAATCGCTTGAACCAGGGCGGCAGAGGTTGCAGTAAGCCAAGATTGCGCCATTGCACTCCAGCCTGGGAGACAGAGCAAGACTCCATCTCAAAAAAAAAAGAAAAAAGAAAAAGAAAGGAAAATATGGTTTTCATTTGTGAGATAAAGCACAGAAACCATATTAAGACTCTACCACAGTTATTAAATGAGTTGTTTCATCCAGAGTGATTGCAATGGCAAATGAAACTAAGTGGTGGATGAATATTAGATATTTCAAAGGATGTGTCAAAACAATGGACAGAAATTAACAATTGCTTGTCTGTAGGAGATGAAGAAGAGACACACGGCAAAGGTGATGTCCGTGTTTTCAACCTGGGAGGCAGGAATAATGCTGCCATTGAGGTTGTAGTGTATAGAATCTTAGATGGAGAAGAATGATGACTGCAGGTTCATTTGAGTCTGAGAGAGAAGTATTCAGTAAGGAGTAAGAAATTAGGGCAAGAGCTCCTGTGGGATGGGAGGGCCAGACCTGAGGTGTGCATTAGGAACACCGGTAATTGCCAGGACCTGAGGAAAGGATAATTCAATCCACGAGGCAAGGGGAAGATCACTTAGTCATCTAGCAAACTTATATTAAGCACTTGTCAAGTATTTTTTATAAGTACTGGGAATACAAAGAAAAATAAGATAAGGCATCTGTCTTCAGAAACTTTATCCTGAGTCATGAAGACGAGGGGTGTTTAATAATGCTTAATGAAGAAGGGTCAGAGACAACAGGGACAGATAAAGGACCTTTGGATTTGTTGGTGAAAAGGACCCTTCACCATCTATTAGGTTGTTGCAAAGAGAATTGCAGTTTTTGCCATTACTTTTAATTTGCCATTACTTTTAATGGCAAAAACCGCAATTCCCTTTGCAACAACCTAATAGAAAGCATTTTCAATAGAGAAATCAGATTGAATGGGGGAACATTTGATGATAAAATGAACACAAGATCAATAATGCCTTTATTCCCAGAACCTTTTTTTTGTTTTCACTCTCTTGGCAATTATTCAGCTTCTTGGCCATCTTCATTTTAATTAATTTGTATTGTGATAGTAATGTTCTGATATTTCAATTCAGATTTTAAATAATATTAGAGCCAAGTTAAATTTTAGTCACACACCACATTCATGTTTCTAAAAATATTAAGAATATCTAATAATTTATACCATATTTTTATGTATCTTGTCATTCAGATTCAAATGCATTTTGAAATGATAAAACTTTGCAAGAGCCAATAGAATCTATTTAATAATCAGCACTGGGAGAGAGGATAATGAGAAAGAAAAAATAAAAGACCACTATTTATGGTGGTGGCAAGAATTCAGGCCTTACCATCTTTCCTCGTGCCTGTGACAGTCTAAGATGGATCCAGAAATGACTCAGATATTTGGACTCCCTCCATCTCCTCCGTCTATTCCTTGAGGAAGGAAGAGACAGAATGGGAGATGAACCTCTAGCGATGGGTCGGACAAATGCTTTGTCTATTACTAATCTGTAATAACATGGTCTCATTGACAAATATCTCTTTTTGTTTTATTCATAAAAGGACAGCAATGTGTGATTGCTGAGGTTTCAATGAAGAGCATTGTTCCATGCACTACACCTCTATGAAGTACCCCCGATTAGCTGATCCCCTTTATCACCCAGAAATTTCCCATACCTTTTGGAATGAATGAGCTGGATAATGTCAGAATATGAATGCTGCTGTGATCAGTATCTTCACCTAGTGGGCTGGTCAGGGAACTAGAAAGTTAGACATCTGTGAGTCTTTCACCATTGGCTGAAGCTGATTTATACTTGCCAGTCACAGTTGTTTACATATAATAAATATAAATATTCTTCTATTTGATTAGTGTAGTTTGGAACAGCTCTGTTTCTCTGTGTATTTCAACATCTGGGGATTAGGAATCATCACTGCCCCCTTTACTGTATGCAAGAATGAGCTATTACTGCTTTTAAAGTCCTACCTAGAAATATATTCAATATATGTATTGAATGAAGCTTTCCAATCAGTACCATACCCAACTCACACTTCTATCCTGATCTATCTGTCGAGCAGACATTCTTGCACAAACAGAGTCTGTGGATAGAGTTGTCAAGAATCATGAAAAAAATAGAAATATTTAGTGAGGTCTATTAGCGCTGTAAATATAAAGCCACTTGTAATGAACATGAACATCCAAGTGTACAGATCACCAGAAGCCCTGACAGTGTTGTTCCAGGTTTGAGATCTTGGCTATATTAACAGAAAGAGTAGGAAAAGATGACAAAATGTATTTCTTGGGTCACTCTTTTAATGTCAAATCTAAAAATGCTACAGGTTTGAGGTTCTAAATTTTGGAAAAAGAACAGATTAGGCTTTTGAGAAAGAGTCAGCTCTGCAAATGAGCAGTCTCTTCATTTGGAGCCATAACATATGAGGCGGTCCTTAAAAATGCAGATCACGCAGTGCTTAGGTAGATGGGTCACCACGCGAGGCTGACACACGAGGGAGAGAAGGGACAGAAGAGGTTCTGTGAGCATAACGTTGCTTTCTAAATTGTTTTTCTGGCAGCTTTGACCCCTGACGTCATCCATCCTCTGAACTGCTCTACTCAATTCCACATGACCAAACTATTCTTTTTCTTCCTTCCTTCCTTCCTTCCTTTCTTTTTCTTTTCTTTCTTCTTTCTCTCTTTCTTTCATTTTTCTCTCTCTCTCTTTTTTTTTTTTTTTTTGACAGAGTTTTGTTCTTGTCACCCAGGCTGGAGTGCAGTGGTGCAGTCTCAGCTCATTGCAACCTCTGCCTCCCAGGTTCAAGCGATTCTCCTGCCTCAGCCTCCCAAGTAGCTGGAATTACAGGTGCCCACCACCACGCCCGACTAATTTTTTTGTATTTTTAGTAGAGATGGGGTTTCATCATGTTGGCCAGGTTGGTCTTGAACTCCTGACCTCAAGTGATCTGCCCGCCTCGGCCTCCCAAAGTGCTGGGATACAGGCATGAGCCACTGCACCCAGCTGCATTGTTTTTCTTTTTCTTCCTCTTGTTTTCTTCCCCTTGGCTCTCAAAGTCCTAGACCACCAGACAACTAGAGGAAAGCACATGGTAAGGAGTAGGATAAGGGTTGGTTGTGCAGCAAAAGTATTTCCTTTTTCTCCAGCCTTAGCCTCAGTCACAGGTATATAATTTCTTATTTATCCCAAAAGGAAAACATCACTTGATAATAGTCTTTGTAATTGAATACTTGTTTATGATCACCTTTCTTACAGGTATCTCTAAAGGAGAGGAGCCAAAAATATTGAGACCCCCAAGACGACCCCGGAAACCCAAAACATTAAATAACCCTGAAGACTCCACATACTATTATCTACTACATGTAAGTGGCTCACTCTTACTATCAGATGGGAGCCATCACATCTACTAATGGCCAGTGTGAAAACTGTGGCTAAATGAGGCCAGGCACAAAGGAAGGCCTGGCAGGAAAGAGAGGCCTTGGTCTCCTCTTCAGTCCCCTCCCTGGCTGGGGATCTGGGCACTCTGATCTCCTCCAGCCCTTCTTCCTCACATTCAAGCCTCTCCCATAGTAGTACCTACTGTCCTCCTTGAAACTTTCTCTGCTAGTCCATTAATATGAACTGATATGAAAATATCAACTCAGAAAGAGAAACCCATCATAGCAGAAGCTCTCTAGAGAGGGGCCCTGGTGTAAATGGGTGGGTTATGGTGAAACTAGAAGAAAACGAAAGAAGGGGAGAAACAGGCATTTATTAAGCATCTTTCAAATTCCAGGCCTAGAATAAGGCTTGTTCACATCCGCTGTGATAGCTAATCTTGGAAATAGCCCTGAATGTATTATCCATATCTCTCAGATCAGGATTCCAAGACACAGATAAGCATGCCTTAGCTGCCATGCCATTCATTTTATTGAGGTCTTCTGACCCCACAGCTCCTGCTCACTAACAGCATGAGGACTCACTGGCATCGCCCCTGATAGCCTGACCTTCTTCTCATGTTCCTGTTCTCCATGAATGCTGCTGTCATCCATATGGTCTCCTAAACCAAGAACCTGGGAGTCATTCTGGCTTTTGTCCTCTCTCTCATACCTGTGATCCATCAGTAGCTCTAAAATGTGACTTCTACCTGCAAAAGCTTATTCCAACTCATTTCCCCCCCTAACCTCACAGCAATTTCCATATTTCAGACTATCATCATTTCCCACTCTGGAGTATTTCAGGTGCCACATAACTGTCTAACTGCATCCTCTCCAGCCTGCACCTGAAAATGTCTCTAAACCATACCTCTGAGCATGCTCCTCCCTTAATTGTTCCTTTAATGGCTCAGCAACTCCTTCAGGATGAGGTCCTAATTCCTTCCAAGGCCTTCTTCCTGGGACCTGCGACTGCTCTTCAGCCTCTTTTCTTACCCTCTTCTTGTCCTTGAGCCACAGTGAACTACTTGAAACTCTGCTGGTGAGCTGCATTCTCTCATGCTCCTGAGGCCTTTGCACCCACTGGCTGATCCCTCCATTTGCAATATTTATTCACTCTTCTGCTCCCCACTGCCACAGTGAGAAAGCAGCACTCCCCTATGCCCTGGAGAACCCAGAGGATGTGTGGAAACCCAGAGAATCAGTTGGAAATAAGTCTCCCACCTCGCAGGCAGAAAATGAAGCTCACATTTGACCTCCAAGTTAGCCAGTCTTCTCTAGTTCTTTCCCTTCTCTCTAGTGATTTATTTTTAGTTTCCACAGAGGGTTGCCTGTGGAAACCCATTCTCTTCCCCTCTCATTTCCTTTAGACAATCTCATTAGCTACTATGACCTCAGTGACTGCTGATTTCTGAATCTTTATCGCTGGCTTAGATCTCTCTGTAGCTCCAGCCTCAAATATCAAGCTACCTAATGTTTGTTTTGCATATTCTACATGGATACGTACAGGAATCCATGTATACATATATAGAGATATATACACACATACACATCCATACATGGGCGCATACACTCACAGCTTTGTTGAGATATAAATCTCATGCCATACAATTCACCCACCTTGATATACATTAAATGGTTTTTAGTACAATAATTTAATCACAATCAATTTTAAAACATTTTCATCATCTTAAAAAGAGCCCCATTAGAAGTCACTTCCCACTCCCACCCCCCTGCCCCAAGCCCTAGGCGATCACCAATCTAGTTTTCTGTTTCTGTAGATTTGCCTATTCTGGACATTTCCTATAAATAGAATCACACAATATGTGGTCTTTTATGAATAGTCAACTAATTTTACAAGCCAGTAATCTGACTATTACCTTGACTTCTCCCTTGTTCTCATCTTCCATATTCAAAAATCTAAATCCAAATATCTTGAGTTTCTATTTCTCTCCATGCTCTGTGCTAACACCCTCTTCCAGGCCAGCATGTCTTGTCAGTATTTGTGAGTCACTCCTCTTACTGATCCCTTGGTCTCTTGTTTTTCCCCTTCTAATTAATATATTTTCCACACTGTAGCCAGAGTTGTATTTCTAAAATTAATATCCAGTTATACTATCCTCCCATTGATGGAACTTTTCTGTTACTTCCCACTGTCCTAAGATATGAAGGCCTGTCAAAATCTGGGCCCTGCTTACCCTGTCCAGCCTCTGTGCTTGATATTCATTCATTCACCCCTCCAAACTCTCCACTTCAGCCCTTCCTCCCCAGTAACCTGCACTCTCCTCTTCAAATTGTCCACGAACATTTGTCCTTGGACATGCCCTTTTCTCAGCCGAAAACACACATCCTCTTTCTCTTCTTATCTTTCACGATCAAAACACCCTCAGCCTAGATGTCTTTCTCTTCAGGAAACCTTCTTGTCACTCCCGAATCCCAAGAGAGCTCTTCCTATATCCTCCCTAAGAAGCCCAAACTTCCCTTTTATGACACTTTATCATGCTAAAGAGGGATTGGTGTGGCTTCCACGCGGTCAAGGAGTTTGCCTATTGCATTCAACCTGACACATAGCAGGCATGCAATAAATATGTGTTGTACAAATGAGAGCAATGAAATAAAAGAATGAAAAGCAAATAGGAGTAAATTGAGAAAAATCTAAAATTCCAGATACCTGCCTTTGACAGTCACTTTATAGGAAGCCAATTAAGAAATGAAATTGATTTTTTTCTGTGCTGCTCAAGTAATTTAAAAAGCAGCAAATACTCTGACATTTGTTTATGCAGTTAAATAGAACAGCAGAAACAAGATTAGAAATTACCAAACATTCCCTATCAACCCTGAGTTTATGTAGTAAATGATACTCAATGGTCTTTATTAAGTGCAACTGAAGTGGCAAGTGATTGTGATGGCTTCAACAGCAGATACTGTTCCCAGTATGAGAAATTGTAAAAGACCTTAACAGAAGTGAAACATTTATTACTAACAACCAGTGAGAACTGTGGAGCAAATTCTGAGCCTCATAAATGAGTTCCATCCCTAAGAAGCTTACTTTGTCATCGCACTGTTATTTTTAAGTGACTATATTTCCATACATCCTAAGTTATTAGGGAATAGGATCCTTTTTTATAACTCTGACTTTGAAATCTATGGCTTCAATGAAAAATAAAACAGAAAAGGAGTATATTATTATAAGTGAAAAGATACCATGTGTTCCTATTTATCTGGCCCTTCCCAGGATTTGACGCATTACACATAGTGAAAAGTGTGGCTGTAATGAGGTCCCACTCCCTTTAACCACCAAATACTTTCTGTAACTTTAAATGGTTTTCATGAAAGTCTTTCTAAAATATACTGTCTATTTTAAACTCTTTCTTGATGACCCAGGGTCACTTCAGTGAATGAAAATGTTTTTTTACTTTTTTAATGTTTTATTTTTAATTTTATGGATACATACTAGTTGTACATGTTTATGGAATACATGTGGTATTTCAATACAAGCCTACAATGTGTAATGATCAAATCAGGGTAACTGGAGTATCCATCATCTCAAGCATTTATTTCTTTGTGTTAGGAACATCCCAATTCCACTGTTTTAGTTATTTTGAAATATACAATACATTATTGTGAACTTTTATTGTAGCACTATTCAAAATGTTTGTACTTGATTCATGTTACTGAAACACCAGGGGTTTGGCTGAGGTCCGGCTGCACACTGCACAGAAAGCCAATCACTGAACCGAGTATTGCCAAAGAAGAAGGCCTTAATCAGGTGCTGCAGCCCAAGAGCCCTGTGCTCAGTCTCAAATCCATCTCCCTTACTGACTAACGCCAGGGATTTATATAGCAGAGAGGAAATGTAACAGTGTTTAAGAAAACAAGAACTGGGGAGGGGCAAGGAAGCAATCATGGTGAACCAGTGCAGTGTTGTGGTGAGTTTCAGTTCTTTTTTTGAGGGGCCTAAAGGTTATTTCCTGAGGAAGGAACTCAGATGAAACAAATAAAAGTTTCAAGCTTTAAGACCAGAAGGGTTAGTTTCTATGTTTATCAAAAAGAACAGTCTATGGGGCTATTGGTTTGGTTTCATTTGGATCTGTATTTCCCAGAGAGGATCCCTGACTGCTGTGGCTAAGGCAGCACCCAATCTCTCTAACACTGGCCTGCTTCATTTTTCTCCAGTGAATTTTGCATTTTGTTGTTGTTGTTGTCTCACTTTGTTGCCCAGGCTGGAATGCAGTGGTCCAATCTCAGCTCACTGCAACCTCCACCTCCCGGGTTCAAGCGATTCTCCTGCCTTAGCCTCCCAAGTAGCTGGGATTACAGGCACCCACTGCCTTGCCCCCCTAAATTTTTTGTATTTTTAGTAAAGCCAGGATTTCACCATGTTGGCCAGGCTGGTCTTGACCTCCTGACCTCAGGTGATCTGCCCGCCTCCAAAGTGCTGGAATTACAGGCGTGAGCCACCACACCCAGGCCTCTTAATTGCATTTGTAAATATTTATTTATCTACTTATCTCCTGTGTAACTTCCCCCTCTAAACTAGAAGCTCTATGGAGGCCTTTGCTCTCTGTTACAGCCATTGTCCTGAGAACACTGTGCAGCTAACATCGTAACTAGAAGACTGTTAAATAATAGACTCCTGTAGTACAGTACTTTCAGGGGCTGTTGAGTTGTAGAAAATTATTTCCTTTACATTTGCCCAACACAAACATCTCTGCTTTCAGTTGTTTGGCTATTTTTATAGTTTTTTGTTTTTTTTTTTCTCCTTGGATGTCACTTCTTACAATGGTGATTCTGGCGGCCTTAACATCAGTATTGCCTCTTTCCTATGACTTGATGCTCTTTATCTCTTACGTCCAGGAAATGCTGCTGCTGTGTCCAAAATAAGAGTGAGCCAAGCCGCAGAAGCGTGCCTGTGGTGGAGAGCATTAGTGGAGTGCGCATGGGCTGTTGTACTGCCTGGGCTAACACTCAAAGCTGTGCAGCATCAGCAAAAATGACTCAGGGCCAAGGTTCCTCAAAAAGACGAGTAATCGAACACAATCTTATCAGAGATCCCTTCCAATTTTATTATTCTTTCCAGTACTTTCCCTGAACTACAGCAGTAGCTAGTTTGGCCACTCCAAAGTCTTTTTCTTCCTGACTTCAACGTTTTAGCTCCTTCTTCATCCATCTTAATAAAGAAATTGGTAGTGTATTACCAAAAGGAAAGTAAGATTGTGCTCACCATGATGTAATGGATATGAATTTTAACGTTTTTGTCATAAAACATATTTCTTTATGTCGGGTGGGGCTGGAGGGGGAATGCAATGTGCCTGATTAAGGAATAGGTTCTTCAAAGTCTTCAGAGCTAAGACACTACTCTTTTAAAGCCCTCCTCAAGAAACACCCAAGCCAGAAAATCTACGTGAGTCATGTTTGTCTCCTCTTTCTTTCTGTTCTCTCCACTGGTTCTATAAGAAACTGCCATGGGACATTTGCTTCTTTATTTTCATTTCAAATTTCAAGTTTTTAATTTGTAATTTCAAAACTATAATTGAAAATATTGTACATCTTAGCAAAAAAGTCCCCGCTATAAAGTCCGTGTAATAAATTTCTTATAAAATCCTCACCTTTGAGGAGTGGTATGCTTCCCTTTTCATGACAAAGGGTACGGGTTAATGCATCATGCTCCCCTTTTAGCCCCAGCTGTTAGGAAAACTAAGAGACAAATGTAAGCCTCCATCTTAACGCACCTACTTCCTTTGCCTCCTTTGTTTCTCATTTACAATTTCTACTTTATTACTTTGATTGTATAACGATTCTATTATGAGCCATCTTAAACAATTTTTGGAAAAATATATTATTGAATCACATTTCATGAGAATATTCTAACACAAGGCCACATTTAGTGGCTCACACCTGTAATCCCAGCACTTGCAGGGGCCGAGGTGGGTGGATCACTTGAGCTTAGGAGTTTGAGACCAGCCTAGGGAACACAGCGAAACCCTGTCACCACAAAAAATACAAAAATTACCCGGGCGTGATGGGTCATGACTATAGTCCCAGCTACAAGGATGGCTAAGGTGGGAGGATCACTTAAGCCCAGGAGGCAGAAGTTGCAGTGAGCCGAGATTGCACTGCTGCACTCCAGCCTGGGTCACAGAGCGAGATCCTGTCTCAAAAAAAAAAAAGAATATTCTAACACAGGCAAGAGTGAAAGAAGTCTGGACAATGTGTCCTCTTCTAGGAATTCCTGTAACTGAGAACCAACTTATATACACGATATCTCAGAGGGAAGTGCTGATCTAGTATAAATAGGATCCTCACCAGCCTGAGAATTCAAGGGCAGAACATTATTTGATTCTTGGTTGTATAAAGGGCATCCCTGTCATTCAGCGTACTGCCATCACTTAAACATAACTTTGAACTATAGACAATTGTTACTTAGAACAAAGGGGCTTTTTTTCAGGGAATGGTTGAAGGAGGCAGGACCTCTGTAGGAAACTACTACTGAAGTCATGTTAAAACAACCACCAGCACAACAAACACCACCCCAGTCCCAGAGATCATTAACTGAACTGCTAGTGGCCTCTGTTCCTATGTGGGCAATGTAATTATTTGTAAGCACCTCTTAGCCTAGGGCATTGGATCAAGAATGTGAAGTGATAGGAAACGGGAGAACAGGAATGTAATTGATATCCTGCCCTTACATTATTTCCTGAATGGTCTCCTCCCAGACTTGATGCAAGGAAGCACTCACTTCTACGTCATCCACCTGTTAAAATGCCAACCAATAAGAATAGAAGAAACCATGAACTGTTCCACTCATCTACTATTTTAGAGTACAACAAATGATAAATCCTGAAAAAAAACATGACTTACTATGTCTCTAAAAATACTGGAGGAAACCCTCAGTATTTATAAACCATTATTAATTGCCATTTTTGTTATACAACACTTTTGTGGTACCAGCCAACTTGATACCTGCTATAGGGTTTCCACAATTATAATATCTTCAGTTTGTTCAAGGTGAGTATGGTGTCTGCTTTCTCAGCCTAAAAGACAAATATGCTGTGGCAACATGTAAATATATGAGCTCAAATATATTGAAGTAGCACACACATAAAAAAGCATTACTAATGCTACAGTGCAAAAGATAGTACTGGTTTGTATATAACGTGAAACTTATATACAAAGGACCATTTTGTTAATGTTCAAATTGAAGTATCAGTTAAAATATATCTAATTATTTCCACACTTGCATATCTTAATTTGTTCTGACCTTGATACATAAAGTTCTCAACTATGAAAACATTGTACAAATGAAAACATATATCATCTGTGCTGCTACGTTTATGTCATAAATGGGCTCCTTTAGGTTTATAAAGTCACAATTCCATTCTTTTTGCGGACTGTTGCACTTGCCCTCCATATTCACCCGTCTGTTTTACCTGCAGACAAAGAAGCAAGACATTCAAAGCAGCTTAATTAACCTGCTTCCATTGCAACTGCATTTGTAGTAGAGAAATGGGCTTCCCAGAAATTTTACAGTTGCTCCCGTTTGTAGTAAATAGATCTTATGTAACCTTGTCTATATTGATCACTGTGTGGGAAATACATTTTTCATATGGAATGCAAAGATTCATTTCAGTTTAGGTGTGGTAAAAAATAACCAGAAATTTATAATTAATAAAACTTGAGTAATTATATTTCTTTAAATTTTTAAAATATTGTATCTACTTGCTTATTTCTAACTTAATCTTTTAAAAGTAAATGTATTTACATATTAAGATAGTAATATATCAATTATATTAAGATCATAATATTATATAGGTCTTTTGAATTCTTCTTTCCTTTAGAAGTCAATCCAAGAAGATAAACGAAGACCAAGGAAAGACAGGTAATTATTATTTCTCGATTTCAGTCAGTCATCTTATTCAAACAAAAATCCATGTGTCCAAATTATAATTTAAAATCACCTATTTTAGGCCGGGCGAGGTGGCTCACGGCTGTAATTCCAGCACTTTGGGAGGTCGAGACGGGCGGATCACGAGGTCAGGAGATCGAGACCATCCTGGCCAGCACAGTGAAACCCGTCTCTACTAAAAATACAAAAAAAAAAAAAAATTGCCAGACGTAGTGGCGGGCACCAGTAGTCCCAGCTACTCCGGAGGCTGAGGCAGGAGAATGGCGTGAACCCGGGAGGCGGAGCTTGCAGTGAGCCAAGATCACGCCACTGCACTCCAGCCTGGGCGACTGAGGGAGACTCCATCTAAAAAAAAAAAAAAAAAAAAAATTCACCTATTTTATATGGATAGATTTGGAAAGTAATGTGCACTCAATACATTTACGTTACAAATATGTGATTTATATATAATTTATAAGATGCTGCCTATTGGAAATCTGTTGAGCCAGCATAGCACTAAGAACTTAAATATGTTTTAAATGACTTGTACCCTCCCAATAATTTGCTTTTCTTGTTCCATGGAATGGTTTATGCTTGGGCAATTTGAACATACCTGTATTCATGAATTTTCTTTCCCCAAACTCCTTTTTGCTTTTTCTCCTTCTACACATGCTAAATCTTGCTGCTTGTAATTTTTATGGATTTGTTAAGAAGATAAGGTTCATGTTACCTGCAAGTATAGCACACTTAAATTCACATTATTCTCCTTTTCTTATATTTCCCACTGATATTTTACTCTTTTAATACTATATCACTGTTTTAATCAATGTTCACGTCAACCAATTTCCAGACAGTGAGTGCCAAAAACAAACGAGCGTTTCTATTCAGCGTGAGTGAACACAGTTCTTCATTTCTGAATCAGTGACATCCTGAAAGTCGTTTTTAAATTAGTATCTGTAACTTGAAAAGTGTGTTTTCCTGGAAGCACTGTAGCACCTGGAGGTTTTCCAGTCCTACTTGTTTACCTCTTAGGAAGTCCCATCAGACTACAGATACTGAGCACCGTAGGAACCAGACTGTGCCCTGAGTAGAACCAAGAATTAACATGGGCAAGGATGCACCCTTATGTGTATGTCACGTGTGGGTGTTAAAATCTGGCACAGAAATTAATCCACTAAAGAACAAAGAATAGAGAGAGGACAGAATGTTACTCATAAAGGAGGTAAGTTAAGATCATATGTGTATCAATGTACTGAGGGCTGATAAAATTTGAAAATGCTGAGTGTTAGTACAGAAAGGTGAGCTTTTCTGATAGTGGCCTAAAGGACAGTAGTGACCGCTGATCTAGACTGACCAAACCAAAACACTGCAATCACTGGCTATTGTAGTAACCACTAGTTTGGTGCCAAGTTCAGTGCAGTAGAACCAGGAAAATGTGCTCCCACAGCTAATGTTCTATTCAAGGTAAGATATGAAAGTTTTTCTTTTTACTTATGGGATATACTGTTTTTCCCACGTTTCAAGACCTTGCATTTCTACTGACATGTGTATGTTACTCCTAAATTATAGTAAATAAAGGAAAAAAACAAGTATCCTATAAGTTTAAGTGAATAGAAAATTAGATTGATGCAATGGTGTGTTTATGTGTTCATTTACAGTCAGGGAAAATTATTAGATTTGGAAGATTTCTATTATAAGGAATTTTTGCCCAGTCGTTCTGGACCAAAGGAACATAGCCCTAGTTTAAGAGAACGAAGACCACAGCAAGAACTCCAGAATCAATGTATTAAGGCTAATGAAAGGTAAAAAGCTAAACTTTAAAGTACAGCATTTGCGGTTTTATACTCACAATTTCATTTCTTAAGATATTTCACTTTATATGTAGATGAATGACAAAGCACTCTTACTGAATATTGCATCTTTTGAGTGATATGGTGTTTAAAAGTAACATCATGTACAGTGTTATGGTAGGGTAATCAGACACCTCAGTTTTCCTAGCAAAAACTGAGTTTATACCTGTTTTCTTGATGTAATTATTAACAAAAACTCCTGTTATTTAATAAAAGTACTTCACTTTGGATGATAAATTATTATATGGTCATCTAATTGTAAGCAATATATCATATCCAAAATCTATATTCAAGCTCAACCAATGTAATTTTAATTACTCATTGGTTTCTTAATTATGCTTGTTAATTTCTCAGAATCAATGATGTCAGACCCAAAAACATTTGAGAGAAAAATTCATAGAAAAATGCATATTTTGGCTTGAATTCTCACCTTGCCACCAACTTTCTGACATTAAGTAAATTATTTTGTAGCTTATTTCATACTTGGGGAATTTTTTTCTCCTTCTTCCCAAAATATGTGTGGAGTTTTGAGATTAGGGTACATAATAAAACAAACATGGCATATGAAAAATGGGAGTAATGACGGAAAACAAAAAGCTGTTCATCCAGAATTCTAAATTAATATCCTGTGCGCCTAGGGTCCTCAGAACCCTCACCCATTTTACAGCGTGACATGGTGGTTAAGAAAAGAAGTTTTAGAGTCACATGGTCTTAGGTTTGGTTCCTGATCCTGCTGCTTAGTTGTTGAATGACCTTGCTCATGTTGGCTGACCTCTTTAAGCTTCATTTCCATATCTGCAAGAGGATTTCCACCTGAACTATGATATTTGCCCTTTGCCTCCAAAAGATGTGCTCTTCCATCTTGGGATCCAGAACTGTAACATGTTGGAGCTTAGAGATGTTCTAGTTTAACCACAGAGCTCTGTACAGAAGAACACCAAATGCCAGAAAGATTAAGTGATTTGCTCAAGGTCACACATTGAGTTAGTGAACTAAAATCCCAGATGTGCACTCCATGCCCATTTGCTTTTCACTGACTTACCTGCTTCCCATTTTAAAAGCTCACTCTGCCGCTTCTCCAATGTATCCTTCCGCTTCCCCCCACTGGCAGACGCACGTCTGCTATGAAAGCATTCTATCCCTGAAATACTCCTGATGTAGACTAAGTGCTGTCTATGGGTGTGTATTTAGTATCCACTGGAATAAATGCTAGCAGCTAGCATTGTTGACTGCCTCTTTGTGCTAGGCACTATGCTATTGTCTCATTTAATCCTCACAGCAACCGCATAAGGCAGTTATTTTATTGCCCCATTTTATAGATGAGGAGGCTAAGTCTACAAAGTTTAGTGACTGCAAAGAGTCACCTAGATGATAAGTTCATGGAGCCAGAATTTGAACACAGGGCCTTCTACGTTTAGAGTTGACGGCCTTAACCATTACTCGGTATTTCCATCCTGTGCAAAAGATCATGCTGGGCATTTGAAGAAGGGGTGGATAGAATAGTGCGTAAGATGTGATCCTTACATCCAAGAGCTTGATGCCAGAGGAAAAGTATACTGATATAACAAAACTGAACAAGGTAACTCAGATAAGGTTTTTTTTCTAAATTAAGGAAGATTACAGAGACAAAACAGCCTTGACAGTATTCTGAATTTAAAATAGAAAACAAAAACCAAACAGCAGAATACTGCTATTGAAACAACTGGAGAAATTTGAGACTAAACTACATGTCAGAAGATGTTAGAGCACAAGGAATATCGTTTTGTGTATATACACACACCAAGTATTGGCATTGCCCAAGAAAGAAGGTGTAAGTCTGGGAGTAAGAGACAACAGCAATGGTGAACTGAGTGCCTTGTGATTTTTTTTAATTGACAAATAAACGTGTATAAACTTATGGTATAGAACACGTTTTAAGATATGTGTACATTGTGGAATGGCTTGATCATGCTAATTAACATAAGAATTACTTCACTTAGCTATCTTTTTTATGGTGAAAACACTTAAAATCTACCCTCAGCAGTTTTCAAGTACACAATACATTGTTATTAACTATAGTCACCATGTTGTACAATAGATCTCTTGAACTCATTCCTCCTGTCTAACTGACATTTTGTATCCTTTGACTGATCTCTCCCCAGTCACCCGACCAGTCCCCTGGTAAACACTATTCTACTCACTGCTCTGTGTGCTTGTCTTTTTTTCTTGGTTTCCACATATAAATGAGATCACGCTATATTTGTCTTTCTGCACCTGACTTCTTTCACCTAGCACTCTGTCCTCCAGGTTCATTCGTGTTGTTACAAATGGCAGGATTTCCTTCTTTTCTAAGGTGGAAGGGTGTTCCACTGTGTACATATACCACATGTTCATTATCCATTCATCCATTGATGGACTCTTTTTTTTATTATTATTATTATACTTTAAGTTCTAGGGTACATGTGCATAACATGCAGGTTTGTTACATATGTATATCTGTGCCATGTTGGTGTGCTGCACCCATCAACTCGTCAGCACCCATCAATTCATCATTTATATCAGGTATAACTCCCCAATGCAATCCCTCCCCCCTCCCCCCTCCCCATGATAGGCCCCAGTGTGTGATGTTCCCCTTCCCGAGTCCAAGTGATCTCATTGTTCAGTTCCCACCTATGAGTGAGAACATGCGGTGTTTGGTTTTCTCTC
>NC_045442.1:105153437-105153728 GCF_002776525.5 Piliocolobus tephrosceles | reverse complement strand
CATGATAGGCCCCAGTGTGTGATGTTCCCCTTCCCGAGTCCAAGTGATCTCATTGTTCAGTTCCCACCTATGAGTGAGAACATGCGGTGTTTGGTTTTCTCTTCTTGTGATAGTTTGCTAAGAATGATGGTTTCCAGCTGCATCCATGTCCCTACAAAGGACGCAAACTCATCCTTTTTTATGGTTGCATAGTATTCCATGGTGTATATGTGCCACATTTTCTTAATCCAGTCTGTCACTGATGGACATTTGGGTTGATTCCAAGTCTTTGCTATTGTGAATAGTGCCGCA